>NC_091979.1:216759437-217092749 GCF_044704955.1 Pristiophorus japonicus | reverse complement strand
GGTGTGGGGTGGGGGGGGTGGGGTGTGTGTGTGTGTGTGGGGTGTGTGTGTGTGTGTGGGGTGGGGGGGGGTGGTGTGTGGGGTGGGGGGGTGGTGGGGGGGGTGGTGTGTGGGTGGGGGGGTGTGTGGGGGTGGGGGGGTGTGTGGGGGGGGGTGTGGGGTGGTGGGGGGGTTGTGTGTGGGGTGGGGGGGGTGGTGGGGTGGTGGGGTTGTGTGTGGGGTGGGGGGGGTGGGGGGGGGTGTGGGGTGGGGGGGGTGGTGTGTGGGGTGGGGTGGTGGTGGGGGGGGTGTGGGGTGGGGGGGGTGGTGTGTGGGGTGGGGTGGTGGTGGGGGGGGTGGTGTGTGGGGTGGGGTGGTGGTGGGGTGGTGGTGGGGGGGGTGGTGTGTGGGTGTGGGGTGGGGTGGTGTGGTGGGTGGGGGGGGGGTGGTGTGGTGTGTGGGGGGGTTGGTGCGGGGTGGGGGGGGGGGTGGTGTGGTGGGTGGGGGGGGGTGGGGGGGTGTGTGTGGGGTGGTGGGGTGGGGGTGTGTGTGGGGTGGTGGGGTGGGGGGGTGTGTGGGGGTGGTGGGGTGGGGGGTGTGTGTGTGTGGTGGGGTGGGGGGTGTGTGTGTGTGGTGGGGTGGGGGGTGTGTGTGTGTGGTGGGGTGGGGGGTGTGTGTGTGTGGTGGGGTGGGGGGTGTGTGTGTGTGGTGGGGTGGGGGGTGTGTGTGTGTGGTGGGGTGGGGGGTGTGTGTGTGTGGTGGGGTGGGGGGTGTGTGTGTGTGGGGGGTGGGGGGTGTGTGTGTGGGGGGGGTGTGTGGGGGGGTGGGGGGTGTGTGTGTGTGTGGGGGGGGGGTGTGTGTGTGTGGGGGGGGGGTGTGTGTGGGGGGGGTGGGTGTGTGTGTGGGGGGGGTGGGTGTGGGGGTGGGGGGGGTGGGTGTGTGTGTGGGGGGGGTGGGTGTGGGGGTGGGGGGGGTGGGTGTGTGTGTGGGGGGGGTGGGTGTGTGTGGGGGGGTGGGGGGTGTGTGTGGGTGGGGGGTGTGTGTGGGTGGGGGGTGTGTGTGTGTGTGGGGGGGTGTGTGTGTGTGGGGGGGTGGGGGGTGTGTGGGGGGGTGGGGGGTGTGTGTGTGTGGTGGGGTGGGGGGTGTGTGGTGGGGTGGGGGGGTGTGTGTGGGGGTGGGGGGTGTGTGTGTGTGTGGGGGGGTGTGTGTGTGTGGGGGGGTGGGGGGCGTGTGTGTGTGTGGGGGGGTGGGGGGCGTGTGTGTGGGGGGGGGTGGGGGGCGTGTGTGTGTGGGGGGGTGGGGGCGTGTGTGTGTGGGGGGGTGGGGGGCGTGTGTGTGTGGGGGGGTGGGGGGCGTGTGTGTGTGGGGGGGTGGGGGGCGTGTGTGTGTGGGCGGGTGGGGGGCGTGTGTGTGTGGGGGGGGTGGGGGGCGTGTGTGTGTGGGGGGGTGGGGGGCGTGGGGGGGTGGGGTGTGTGTGTGGGGGAGTGGGGTGTGTGTGGGGGGGTGGGGGGCGTGTGTGTGTGGGTGGGGGGGCGTGTGTGTGTGGGGGGGTGGAGGGCGTGTGCGTGTGGGGGGGTGGGGGGCGTGTGCGTGTGGGGGGGTGGGGGGCGTGTGCGTGTGGGGGAGTGGGGGGCGTGTGTGTGTGTGGGTGGGGGGGCGTGTGTGTGTGGGGGGGTGGGGGGCGTGTGTGTGTGGGGGGGTGGGGGGCGTGTGTGTGTGGGGGGGTGGGGGGGGCGTGTGTGTGTGGGGGGGCGGGGGGCGTGTGTGTGGGGGGGGGTGTGTGTGTGTGGGGGGGTGGGGGGCGTGTGGGGGTGGGGGGCGTGTGTGTGGGGGGGTGGGGGGCGTGTGTGTGTGTGTGTGTGTGGGGGGGTGGGGGGCGTGTGTGTGTGGGGGGGTGGGGGGCGTGTGTGTGTGTGTGTGTGTGGGGGGGGTGGGGGGGCGTGCGTGTGTGTGGGGGGGTCGGTGGGGCGGGTGGGGGGGGGGGGCGCTAGGAGCTGGCCGTGGGAGGAGCCTTATTCACGCAACCCCTTGTGAGGCCATTCGGCCAGGGCTAGGGGCTGCGTGCTTCGGCCCCTCCCACACAGTTTTGGGCGCATGGAGCTGCTGCACATGCGCGCCCACTGTAGCGCGCATGTGCAGATGTCCCGGCAGTTTTCGGCGCAGGGAGCTGGCTCCGCCCCCTACAGCTCCTGCTGCGCTGCGCCGAGGGCCAGAGGACCTGCAGGGAGCTGGAGAATCTGGAGGTTTTTTTAGGCGCACTTTGTGGCGCGAAAAATGTGTGTCCAGGTCGGGACTGCGCCGTTCTAGGCGCGGCTCGAAACTTGGGCCCTATGTTTCTAAAATGCGTGGATGTAATCCATCCAGACCACAGGTTGTATACTCAGTATGATTAGTTTATTTTATATATATATACTTTTTATTTTAAATGTCGGTATCTCATTACAAAGCTCATCAACCAATGTCATGTCCACCTGTTCTATCTCCCTGGTAAATACTGAAGCAAAGTCATTATTTAATATTTCTGCCATCTCTCTATCGCTGCTTGTGGTATTATCCTATTCATCCCTAAGTGACCCTATTCCCATCCCAGTCTTCTTGGTTTTTATTTGTGTGACACTATAATATTTTACTATTCTGTTTGAAATTCCTTGATAATTAAATTTCATAATTTCTCTCTGCCTTCCTAATTGTTTTTTGATTTATCTCCTAATCCCTTTGTATTCTCCTTTTTAGCACGCTCTCTCTCCGCTGCTGTCCCTGTACTTAAAATAAGAACATAAGAATTAGGAACAGGAGTCGGCCATCTAGCCCCTCGAGCCTGCTCCGCCATTCAACAAGATCATGGCTGATCTGGCCGTGGACTCAGCTCCACTTACCCGCCCGCTCCCCGTAACCCTTAATTCCCTTATTGGTTAAAAATCTATCTATCTGTGATTTGAATACATTCAATGATCTAGCCTCAACTGCTTCCTTGGGCAGAGAATTCCACAGATTCACAACCCTCTGGGAGAAGAAATTCCTTTTCAACTCGGTTTTAAATTGGCTGCCCCGTATTTTGAGGCTGTGCCCCCTAGTTCTAGTCTCCCCGACCAGTGGAAACAACCTCTCTGCCTCGATCTTGTCTATCCTTTTCATTATTTTAAATGTTTCTATATGATCACCCCTCATCCTTCTGAACTCCAACGAGTAAAGACCCAGTCTGCTCAATCTATCATCATAAGGTAACCCTCTCATCTCCGGAATCAGCCTAGTGAATTGTCTCTGTACCCCCTCCAAAGCTAGTATATCCTTCCTTAAGTAAAGTGACCAAAACTGCACGCAGTACTCCAGGTGCGGCCTCACCAATACCCTATACAGTTGCAGCAGGACCTCCCTGCTTTTGTACTCCATCCCTCTCGCAATGAAGGCCAACATTCCATTGGCCTTCCTGATTACCTGCTGCACCTGCAAACTAACTTTTTGGGATTCATGCACAAGGACCCCCAGGTCCCTCTGCACCGCAGCATGTTGTAATTTCTCCCCATTCAAATAATATTCCCGTTTACTGTGTTTTTTTTCCCCAAGGTGGATGACCTCACATTTTCCGACATTGTATTCCATCCGCCAAACCTTAGCCCATTTGCTTAACCTATCTAAATCTCTTTGCAGCCTCTCTGTGTCCTCTACACAACCCGCTTTCCCACTAATCTTTGTGTCATCTGCAAATTTTGTGACACTACACTCTGTCCCCTCTTCCAGGTCATCTATGTATATTGTAAACATTTGTGGTCCCAGCACAGATCCCTGCGGCACACCACTAACCACCGATTTCCAACCCGAAAAGGACCAGACTCTCTGCTTTCTGTTAGCCAGCCAATTCTCGATCCATGCTAATACATTTCCTCTGTCTCTGCGTATCTTTATCTTCTGCAGTAACTTTTTGTGTGGCACCTTATCGAATGCCTTTTGAAAATCTAAATACACCACATCCATCGGTACACCTCTATCCACCATGCTCGTTATATCCTCAAAAAATTCCAGTAAATTAGTTAAACATGATTTCCCCTTCATGAATCCATGTTGCGTCTGCTTGATTGCACTATTCCTATCTAGATGTCCCGCTATTTCTTTCTTAATGATAGTTTCAAGCATTTTCCCCACTACAGATGTTAAACGAACCTGCCTTTTGTCTGCCCCCTTTTTTAAACAGAGGCGTTACATTAGCTGCTTTCCAATCCGCTGGTACCTCCCCAGAGTCCAGAGGATGCTTCTTTCCTTACCTTCAATTGTTCCCTTATGGTCTCATTCATATTTAGCTTGTTCTTGTTTTTTAGCGGAATATATTTTTCCTGGATTGTGTTGAACATTGTTTTAAACGTTTCCCATTGCAGTTCTGTGTCATTTTATTTTCCAATATTGTTCATTTTATTTTCCCAAGTTCTATTCTCAACCCCTCAAAATCAGCTTTCTCCAATCTGTTACCCTAGTCGTCTTATACTTATGTCCTTCTCAATTATTATCTTGAAGTGTATTATATTATGGTCACTATTGCTGGAGTCAAGAACGAGTAATCCAGAATATGGGGACACAATATTAAAATTAAAGGTAGGCTAAGAGTCAAATAAGGAAGTACTTTTTCACACAAAAGGCAATGGCAATCTGTAACTCTCCCCCAAAAGGCTGTGGATGCTGGAGGTCAATTGAAATTTTGAAGACTGCGATCTATAGATTTTTGTTTTGTAAGGGCGTGTACGGATATTATAGCCATGCACTTGGGTGAAAGTGGCTAAAGAATGACTGACTCAAACTGGCTTGGGCAATTTATAGTTTGGGTTGAACCTAAGATCAGAATGTGATGACAGCATGACATGGGCTGAACTGGTCCCAGGCATTTGTGTGCTAATATTATAGTGCTCCATGTTATGTTGTCTAATTACAGATGTACTGAATTTGACTCACTGTATTTAGTGACTGGTAAATGAAACTCCAAGAATTGGGAGCAATTGGGAAGGCTCAAGAGCTCTGGAGTAGCTGCTGCTGGACTTAACATACCAGGTATTTTTGGTGTCACCAACTGCATGGGACTCGTGCATCAGAAAGCAGTAGCACTAGCATGGTGGAAAACCTCTTGTCTGTGTGTTTTAGACTCTTGCACGAGCCCTCTCACTCTTTGCAGGAGGAGAAAATGTTTTTCTGGATTAGGCTTCATGTGATACAGTTGAAGTGGCTGGTTATGTGATAGCAATGATGGGCTAGTTTCAGATTACTTATCTGGCTATCTCAAGACGGCCTGGGAATAAAATAACTAAAACATTTACTTGACAGTTTCTGCCAAAGATAAGTATTCATGAAGAATTTTCAAGTGTAATATTATTTTAAAGGCAAGTGAGATCCTGAAAAACAAAAGCCCTGGATTTATGGAGCTGCTTCAGGCCCAGCAACAAATCTCTCTGTTCCAGCAGAGCATGAAAGACCAGAGTGAATGCGTGGAGAGCCTTGAGCAACGAGTGCATGATCTAGAACTCCAACTCGAATGTTCCGAGCGGGTGAGCAAATGGAAAAACTTGTAGTCATTAATTCTCTGTATGCAGTGTTTTCACTTTTCTCTATCTCCACGCTTTGTTTTATTTACATAATAGTGTTTAGATATTAAGACCCTGCCCAGTAATGTGCATGCAGTTATCATGCCTGCTTTCCTGATACTAAGATTTTAAAAAATACAAGTAAAGCACTGGGGTTCATTTCTAAAAGGATAGAATTGAAAAGCATGGAGTTATGTTAAACTTGTATAGAACCTTGATTAGAAAATTCTGGGAGCACTGTGCCGTTCTGGTCGCCATATTACAAAAACGATAGAGGCATTAGATAAGGTGCAAAAAATATTTACAAGGATGATTACAGAACTGAGAGGTTATAACTCAGGAAAGTCTGAACAGGCTGGGCTCTTTTCCCCAGAAAAAAGAAGGCTGACGGGTGACCTAGTAAAGGTCTTTAAAATTATCAAGAGCTTTGAGAGGGCAGATGTGTACATATAGAAACATAGAAAATAGATGCAGGAGCAGGCCATTCGACCCTTCGAGCCTGCACCACCATTCAATATGATCATGGCTGCTCATTCAAACTCAGTACCCCACCCTAGCCTTCTCTTCATACTCCCTGATCCTGTTAGCCACAAGGGCCACATCTAACTCCCTTTTGAATATGTCCAATGAACTGGACTCAGCAACTTTCTGTGGCAGAGAATTCCACAGGTTCACAACTCTCTGGGTGAAAAAGTTTCTCCTCATCTCAGTCCTATATGGCTTACCCCTCATCCTTAGACTGTGTCCCCTGGTTCTGGACTTCCCCAACATCGGGAACGTTCTTCCTGCATCTAACCTGTCAAATCCCATCAGAATTTTATATGTTTCTACGAGATCCCCTCTCATTCATCTAAATTCAAGTGAGTATAAGCCTAGCAGATCCAGTCTTTTCTTATATATCAGTCTTCGCTGCATTCCCTCAATAGCAAGCACATCCTTCCTCAGATTAGGAGACCAAAATAGCACATAATGTTCAAGGTGTGGCCTCACCAAGGCCCTGTACAACAGAAGCAAGACCTCCCTGCTCCTATCCCCTAGCAATGAAAGCCAACATGCCTTTTGCCTTCTTCACCGCCTGCTGTACCTGCATGCCAACTTTCAATGACTGATGTATCATGGCACCCAGGTCTCGTTGCACCTCCCCTTTTACTAATCTGTCACCATTCAGATAATTTGCCTTTCTGTTTTTGTCACCAAAGTGGATAACCTCAAATTTATCCACATTATACTGCATCTGCCATGCATTTGCCCATTCACTTAACCTGTCCAAGTCCTCCTGCAGCCTCTTGGCATCCTCCTCTCAGTTTGCACTGCCACCCAGCTTTGTGTCATCTGCAAACTTGGAGATATTACATTCAATTCCTTCATCTAAATCATTAATGTATATTGTAAATAGCTGGGGTCCCAGCACTGAACCCTGCGGCAACCCACTAGTCACTATTCTGAAAAGGACCTGTTTATTCCCACTCTTTACTTCCTGTCTGCCAATCATTTCTCTATCCACGTCAATACATTACCCCCAATACCATGTGCCTTAATTTTGCACACTAATCTCTTGTGTGGGACCTTGTCAAAAACCTTTTGAAAGTCCAAATACACCACATGTACTGGTTCTCCCTTATCCACTCTACTGGTTACATCCTCAAAAAACTAGAAGATTTGTCACTAAACTGGGTGGCGGTGTGAGCTGTGAGGAGGATGCTAAGAGGCTGCAGGGTGACTTAGACAGGTTAGGTGAGTGGGCAAATGAATGGCAGATGCAGTATAATGTGGATAAATGTGAGGTTATCCACTTTGGTGGCAAAAACAGAAAGGCAGAATATTATCTGAATGGTGGCAGATTAGGAGAAGGGGAGGTGCATCGAGACCTGGGTGTTATGTTACATCAGTCATTGAAAGTTGACATGCAGGTACAGCAGGTGCTGAAGAAGGCAAATGGCATGTTGGCCTTCATTGCTAGGGGATTTGAGTATAAGAGCAGGGAGGTCTTGCTGCAGTTGTACAGGGCCTTAGTAAGGTCTCACCTGGAAAATTGTGTTCCGTTTTGGTTTCCTAATCTGAGGAAGGACGTTCTTGCTATTGAGGGAGTGCAGCGAAGGTTCATCAGACCGATTCCCGGGATGGTAGGACTGACATATGAGGAGGGACTGGATCGACTGGGCCTGTATTCACTGGAGTTTAGAAGAATGAGAGGGGACCTCATAAAAATGTAAAATTCTGACGAGACTTGACAGGTCAGATGCAGGAAGAATCTTCCCGATGTTGGGGAAGTCCAGAACCAGGGGTCACAGTCCAAGGATAAGGGGTAAGCCATTTAGGACCGAGATGAGGAGAAACTTCTTCACTGAGAGTTGTTAACCTGTGGAATTCTCTACCGCAGAGTTGTTGATGCCAGTTCATTGGATATATTCAAGAGGGAGTTAGATATGGTCCTTACGGCTAAAGGGATCAAGGGGTATGGAGAGAAAGCAGGAAAGGGGTACTGAGGTGAATGATCAGCCATGATCTTATTGAATGATGGTGCAGGCTCAAAGGGCCAAATGGCCTACTTCTGCACCTATTTTCTATGTTTCTATGTCCAGCATGATTTACCTTCATAAATCCATGCTGACTTGGACCGATCCTGTCACTGCTTTCCAAATGTGCTGCTATTACAACTTTAATAATTGACTCCAGCATTTTCCCTACCACTGATGTCAGGCTGACCGGTCTATAATTCCCTGTTTTCTCTCTCCCTCCTTTTTTAAAAAGTGGGGTTACATTAGCTACCCTCTAGTCCATAGGAACTGATCCAGAGTCCATGGAATGTTGGAAAATGACCACTAATGCATCTATTTCGAGGGCTACTTCCTTCAGTACTCTGGCATGCAGACTATCAGGCCCTAGGGATTTATTGGCCTTCAGACCATTCAATTTCCCGAACACCATTTCCTGACTAATAAGGATTTCCCTCAGTTCCTCCTTCTCGCTAGACCCTCGGTCCCCTAGTTATTTTCGGGAGGTTATTCGTGTCTTCCTTCGTGAAGACAGAACCGAAGTATTTGTTCAATTGGTCTGCCAGTTCCTTGTTCCCCATTATGAATTCAGCTGATTCTGACTGCAAGGGACCTATGTTAGTCTTCACTATGTTTCCACTTGTGGGGGAGTCTAAAACTAGGGACAATAAAAATTATGAAAGTCACCAAGAAATAAAATAGGGAACTCGGAGAGAGAGTGGCTAGAATGTGGAACTTGCTACCAAATGGAGTAATTGAGGTGAATAACATAGATGCATTAAGAGGAATCTAGATAAACACATGAGGGAGAAAGGACTGGAAGATTATGCTGAGAGTTAGATGAAGAAGGATGGGTGGAGGCTCGAGTGGAGCATAAACTCCAGTTGGGCCGAATGGCCTGTTTGTGCTGTACATTCAATGTAATACTTGTATAGTGCAGCAAAACCAGGGTGAAACTTTAGGGGAAGCCTATATTTAAAGGTTTTGCTGTTAAGGATATAAGCAGAGCAACTATTAACATTTTACTTATTAGTCTTACATACTTCTATGGGTAGGGATGATTTTTATGTTACCAACTGAGCTGAAAACATAACTGGCCAGGGTCTAAATTCAGAAATTTCTGTCAGAAGGTTAAACCTTTTCTGTCCCATAAACATGTTTATCTCCTTTTAATTTTGATGCTTTACATCATATATGTAAAGCAACTTCAAATAGCAAAAGCAACTTGCGCCTTTAATATAGTAAAACATTTCAAGGTGCTTGACAGGAGCATTATCAAACAAAATTTGACAGAGCCACATAAGGATATATTGTGACAGTTGACCCAAAAGCTTGGTCAAAGAGGTAGGTTTTACCGAGCGTCTTAAAAAAGGAGAGAATTCTGGAGCATGGGGTCTAGGCAGCTGAAGGCATGGTCACCAATGGTGGAGCGATTAAAATTAGGAATGTACAGAAGGCCAGGATTGGAGGAGCACCAGAAACCAAAATTATAATGAATAGTCAGCATGGATTTCAAAAGGGAAAGCCTTGCTTGACCTACCTCATTGAAGTCTTTGAAGAGGTATCAGAGAGTAGGGGTAAAGGGTAGCTATTCAGAGTGGCATAAGGTGGGAAGTGGTGTTCCACAAGGATCAGTGCTGGGAACACGTGTTCATAATTTATATTAACGGTTTAGAGTTTGGAATCAAAAACACAATTTCTAAACTTGCGGATGACACCAAATTGGGGCGGGGTTAGTCAATACTGAGGAGGACTGCAACAAATTACAAGAAGACATTAATAAACTAATAAGCAGAAGGGGCATATAATTCTCAAATGAATTTCAACATACGTGTGAGTTACTGCATTTTGGTAAGAAAAATGAGGAGTCTCTCACTGCTTGGAAAATAAGAATGTAAATTGTGTAGAGGAGCAAAGGAATCTGGGAGTACAGATACAATAATCACAAGGTAGCAACGTAGGTTAATAAAGCCATTTTGCAAACCAAGCACTCTGGTTTATTTCTTATAGGATAGAATTGAAAAGTAGAGAAGTTATGGTAAACCTGTATCGAACCTTAGTTAGACCATATTTGGAGTACTCTACAGTTCTGGTTGCCATATTATAGAAAGGATATAGAGGCACTGGAGAGGGTGTTTACAAGGATGATACTAGAAATACAAGGTTATATCTAACTGGTGAGGATGAACAGGCTGGGTCTCTTTTATCTTCTGAAAAGAGAAGGCTCTGAGGAGTGACCTAGTGGAGGTCTTTAAAATTATGAAAGGTTTTGACATAGAGACAGAGTTTGTTTCTACTTTTGGGAAAATTGGAGGCCTTCAATATAAGCTAGTCACCAATAAATCAAATAGGGAATTCAGAGGAAACTTCTTTACCCAGAGGGTAGTGAGAATATGGAACTCGCTACCACAGGGAGTAGTTGAGGTGAAAAATATAGATGCATTTAAGAGGAAGCTAGATAAGCATATGAGGGAGAAGGGAATACAGAGTTATGCTGACAGAGTTTGATGGGAGGAGGCTCAAGTGGAGCATAATGCTGGCATGGACCTACTGGTTCGAATGGCCTGTTTCTGTGCTGTATATTCTATGTAATATTGGAGGGTTGTGGGATAGAGGAGGTCAGAGATGGGGAGGAGTGAAGCCATGGAGGGATTTGAAAACAAGGATGAGAATTTTAAAACTGAGGCATTGCCGGATGGGAGCGTAGGTCAGGGAGCACAGGGGTGAACGGGACTTGATACAAGTTAGGATGCAAGCAGCAGTTAGGTTAAGGTGCAGGGCAATCTGCCCTGGTTCATTTGGTAATGCCTGTGTAGCTGAGTCCTACAGATCAGAAGCTCCCATGTCTGTTCTGAGCTAGCTGCTCAATTAACATGGCAGTTGGGTGCTACAAATGGCCTCATGCCCAGAACTAGAAGCAGGAACATCCGGCATTCTAGATTACTGTCCAGTGATCCCTGCACGTGTATGAATATAGGATGAGGACAGGATCGGGTTCAGCTCTGATGTTCCCCACAGAGGAATAGCCTGCCGTTGCCCTCTGTCTAAGTTAACACATTTGGATGAAGTGTTGGAGGGTAAATGTTTTTTTGTGGAATCCTATCCTCTGAAGAGGGGAAATTGCAGAATAAAACATAAATCACTGGAGTGAAATGTCTTCACAATAATAAAAATATTTTTTTATCGATCCAGATGGTTATTTTTTCCCCCATTTATGAAGAACTTGGGTGAAGAGTTCAGGCTCCTATAATGCAGAGCAGCAACAAGTTTGAATATAGTGGTTGTGAAGAAGAGGAGGCAATCGAGAAGTAGTAATTGTGCCAAGCGTGGTTTTTAAAAGTTTGTAAAATGTAGGAGGAAGGAAAAGAATGAGTAGAGTTGGAGACAGTGCACTGAGTCTGGATTTCAACACAGTGAGCTTATTGGGGGGAGGAATACAATTGAAGTGTAGGATCAGCAAAAAACACAAGTTTTGCAGAGCATTAACCATAGTGTATATTTATCAAATAGACATAGACTAAGGTTTTGACACAGAGGGAATCAAGGCATATTATGTTTTTAATTTCTTTTTTCACATGGTTCTATAAATTTTTTTTTCTTTAAGAATGCAAAAGACAAAGACAGCTGTCTTATTCAGATAGTTGAACAGCAGAAAATTACCGAAAATACTGTGCGGCAGTTAAATCAGTGGATAGAAGAAAAAGACGAAGCCATTAGAGAATTAAAGGAAAAGCTGGACCTTAAAGACACCACCATATCACAGCTGCATCACTTGCCCTCACTCGGGGACCAAGAAGTTACTGAGTTAAATGATAACATTGAATCTGCTAAGAGAGAGCAGCAGTCCCCAGAGGAAATTGGACAGCAAAAAGATGATGTAGAAAACATGCAGAAACATGGTCAGAAAGATACTCCATGGCATGTTGAGCAGCTGAGGGCCGATCTGGGGGCAATGCACAGCCAGGAAACTGCCCAGATAAGGCAGGAGCTGCGTGAACAAACAAAGCAAGAAATTGATGATCTGAATGTCCAGCATAAAGCTGAGCTTGACTTTTTACAAAGTCAAATTCAAAACCATACTGGTGGTAGTGAGCAAGTGCAAATTTTAAATGCAACGATCATAGAACTCAATGCGAAGCTGCAAGAGTGCAGTCTTGAGAAAAGAGAAATCCACCAAAAGATGATGGAGTCTCAACAGGAGAAAGCTGAAATTCAGGAGAAATGTAGACATTTGGTTCAGGATCTGGAAGAACAGACTAAGCTGTACAAATCTGAAAAAGAAAATTTGAATCAGGTTATTCAGGAGCTGAATGCCTACTTGGTCCAAGAAAAGGAAGTCGGTAAGGAGCTTAGACTCCAGCATGAGCATGAAATCACAAACTACAGTATAAAATTGGAGATGATGGAGAGGGAGAAGGATGAAGTACTGAGCCGACTGGCTGAATCTCAGGAAGTAGAGCTTGAACAACTTAAAACCAAAATGCTGTTTAGTCATGAAGCAGAATTGTCAAAACTAAGGGAAGACCTGGAAATGCAGCATAGTCTAAAAACAGAAGTCTTTAGAAAGGAATTGGAATGTCTGAAGAAAAATTTGCGCAGTGAAGTACACCAAAATGATATCAATGAGAATTTGGAAGCAATGGACCAAGAAAAGGTCATTTTGACTGAGCAGTGTGCAGAATTAACAAAACCGCTGCAACAAAGAGGGTTGGAGCTGGAGAAGCGGCACATGGAGGCTAAGATATCAGCCCACCAAATACAGGAAGCTGTACCGAAGTGGAAAGCTGTGACAGAGGAACCATCGAGCCTGCGTTTAGAATTAGAAAAGGAAAGTACAGAACGGTTACACTATGAAGAGCATCTAAAGGAACTGGTTCTTCAGAGCAAAATAAATGCCCTGGAGACTCAACCTGAACAGATAAGCATGGCTTCCACTCTGATAATTGCAGAGGTGAAAGTAAGAAAAGACAAAGAAACTGACTTGGCTATGTTACATGAGATGGTGAAAGATCTGAAACAGGAGAAGCAGTTGTTGCTAGCACAGCTACGAGAACAGGAACAGCTAGTCAAAGAGGTTCAAGAACAAAAGCTAGCTGCAGATTCAGTAACCAGTGAAGTTCAAGCCTTGTTTGGCCGTCAACTCGCTGCATTGCAGAGCCAACGGGATCAGCTGCAGGATCAGCTTGATGCCCAAAAAACTAAGAGTCAAACAATGTCTAAACTTCTGGGGCAGAAAACCATGCAGGAGGACTCCCTGCACAGAGAGCTTGAGGAACTTAAGCCAGTATTGAGAGAAAATGATGAATGTGTAAACCGACTAACTGAAGAGAAAATCAAGCTTGAAAGTAAAGTATTGTCAAATGCACAGGATCTCTCCAGGATTGAAGAAGTACTTAATCAAATCAAAGCTGAAAATAATTGTTTGAAGAAAGACAATGGCGATTTAATGCATAGGTTACAAAATCTGGATAGTACAATGCAGTCTGAGATTCTAGCCCAGGGCAATGAGTTGAAAGGAAAGATTGCTGAACTGCAAAAGCTAGAGGTAGTCATGGAAGAACGAGAGACTCAATACCTTCAGGAAGGATCTGCTCTGAAACTGGAGATCAACAACCAAAGAAAGACTCAACAGGAACTAGAACAAAGTCACAATGAAAAGGTGCAAGCTATCCTGCGGGAACAGGAAGAGAGGCTTACCTGCACTGTGCAACAGGCTCGGGCAGAAGTGACCAGCCAATATGAGGAAGAATTGAGCAAAGTAGAAGAGCTGTACCTGTCTGATATGATGAATTTACAAACGCAACATCAGAAAGAGGTATTTGTGGTTGCGTTATTAAACATGTGAAGTGGTCTTTTTGAACTTGCTTAAGACAGTTGATTTTAGGTACTGAAGTAGTAAAATGGTATGCCTTAAACTAGGGTTTGGGCATGCTGTCTTGAATGTTAGTCGTAGCTCAGTGGGTAGCACTCTCTTCTGAATCAGAAGGTTGTGGGTTCAAGGCCCACTCGAGACTTGTGCAGAAAAATCTAGGCTGACACTTTCGTGCAGTACTGAGGGAGTGCTGCACTGTCAGAGGTGCCATATTTTGGATGAGACGTTAACCCTAAGCCCGTTTGCGCTCTCAAGTGGACGTAAAAGATCCCATGGCACTATTTCAAAGAAGAGCAGGGAGTTATCCCTGGTATCCTGGCCAATATTTATTCCTCCGTCAACATCACTAAAACAGATTATCTTGTCATTATCGATTTGTTGTTTGTGACTACACTTCAAAAGTACTTAATTGGCCGTAAAGCGCTTTGGGACATCCTGAGGTCGTGAAAGGTGCTATAGAAATGCTCGAGGAAGGATAACCTGGGCAATAGGAGGGTACAGTGCAAATCACACGCAGGGTTACGGCTCTTCCCCATCACCCAGCTCTGCTAGTTCTATCTGCAAAATATACAGGGTACTTAACTCTCTGCTCTCCTACAGCAGGAAAATGTTGCTGGATTTTGGGACTAAAGTAATCGTAATAATTTTTAATCTTTCATTGTTAGAAATTTCTTCAGTCTGACCCTGATTTTGCTTGAATTTTGTCAAGTTTGTAACTTGTAAGCTAGGCCTATCAACCACCATTATTTATTTTTCTCAGGTCTATCGGGTTTTTTTGCAGGAATTCGGAGTCTGCTTTCTCTTTCCCAACACCAAATCTGGAAATTCAATTTCTGGTTCATGCAAGTAACTCCCAGGAGCACTCTCCTTCACAGAAGCTCTGACCCTAGGATCAACTTCTGGACTAGAAAGGAAGAAAGACTTGGATTTATACAGCGCCTTTCACGGCCACTGGACCTCTCAAAGCACTTTGCAGGCACTGAAGTACTTTTGGAGTGTAGTTACTGTTGTAATGTACGAAACGCAGCAATCAATTTGCGCACAAGCAAGCTCCCACAAACAGCAATGTTATAATGGCCAGATAATCTGTTTTTTAGTTGTGATGAGGGATAAATATTGGCCCCCAAGTAAGGTAAACCAAGGTTTGGATTGGCACCTGGGCACTTTCCTCAACTTCACCAGCATATCAAGATGCCATTTAAGGTGGGACTCGGTATGAATGCCATACCAATAACCACTCACAGCAAGTTGACGCTGCTAGTTTTCTTTTGATGCTGCCTGCCAACAACAATGTGTGCTGAAGAGCCATTAGGTCTGCTGAGACCCCATTCATTCAGGAACTCATTCTGGTCCAGGTTGATTAGGTACCCTGTACAAATCAGCAATCATAGAAATTTACAGCACAGAAGGCGGCCATTCGGCCCATCGTGTCCGTGCCGGCCGACAAACAGCTATCCAGCCTAATCCCACTTTCCAGCTCTTGGTCCCTCCTCCAATTAAGTATTTTTATTCTAGTTTGCTCCTTGTCCTTCTCCATAACTAATCTAAACCTTACAATCCGATGATCACTATTCCCAAAATGCTCTCCAACAGTGACATTCTCCACATGACCCACCTCATTTCCCCAGGACAAGATCCAGCAGTACCTCCTTCCTTGTTGGGCAGGAAACATACTGATCAAGAAAATTCTCCTGAACACACTTCAGGAATTCCTCCCTTTCTCTGCCCGAACACAATCACTGCCCCATTCAATATTGACGTAGTTAAAGTCTCCCACAGTAATTTCTTTGCAAATTTGCTTTTCTGTCTCCTTCCCACTATTTGGTGGCCTATAAAATACATCACATAGCGCAATACCTCCTTTGTTTCTCAACTCCAACTAAATAGATTCCATCTTTGATCCCTCAAAGACATTTTCTGAAGGAAAAAAGTGTGTCATGTTCTGTGAAATCTCCAATGATTGGAAGAATACTGCATACATAGATAATCATGCAATGAGTGAGCAGCATAAATTGTCAGTGTATATATATCGTGCCCGAAAGAAAGTCAACAGAATTGATTCTCAAGTGGAAAAACAGTTTTTGGAAGCTCGATTGTATTGGAAGAATGTCCTGAGACGCATAATTGAAACCATTGTTTTCCTTGCTGAGCATGGTCTGCCATTCCATATATTGTATGCAATATATAGGCCCTTCCCTCCTATTAGCCTTAGGCCCCTCACAGCCTTAATCTGGCCCTGGCTGGACCGACTGCTTTCCCCTGCCGGTCTCAGCGCCAGGCACTACAGCAGGCGAAAGAGTAAATTTTGCAAATGCGGGGCTACTCGCTGACTTCACCAAATGGGTGGCGCAAACTGTCAGCGCCGCCACTAAACCTTCACTGAAGTTCGCGGCAGGCGCTGACTGATGCCGCTCTTCTGTCACCAAACTGCTATCCTTTATTCATTTTGGACTTTGGAAGTCTTCCTATCTTTGTGTCTTCACCCAAATTTCCCTTATTGTAGTTGATGAATCTCCCCAGCCCAGATTCAAAGAGTGTTGTGTTACTGTATAAATTTTTAGTATTTGAGATAGCATATGACCATGTGCAATTCATCTTACCTAAGCATCGAAAGAATATTATTGCCCCTGAGGCTATCAAGGTGACCGATTTAAAAAAAAAAAAAAAAAATATTCCAAGAATCTGGAATTTAAGTGATGAAGAAAAGTTAAGTTTTACATTTTTTATAAAATTTTTGAGGTGACTTTGAAGTTTTAAGTTTATTGAGGATGTAGTTGATCAATGCAAGTTGTTTAATTTAGTGGAGTTCAAGTACCAGAAATATAAGTTATAAAATAGGAAGTTCAGGGAGGAAATTCAGGCCAATAATTTTGCACATTGTTAAATCAATTATTTCTGAAATAATTTAACAGGGCACACTCAAGCAGATGGTATGAATAGTTTGTATAAGCAATTATATAAAAATTACTGTACAGAAACAGGCTATAATGCTCAACCAGTTTGTGTTTATTCTCCACAGGAACAGTAGTCCTCAGCCCAAGTGCCTGCCCTGTTTCCACATCCCTTTATCACCTTTTCTTCGACCACAACAACAACTTTTATTTATATAGCTATTTAATTTATTATTAAATGTTGACATGTCTGCTTCAGTTTGTAACTCTGGTTGTGCATTCCTTGGCTTCAGAATGACATCCAGTATTGAAGAGATACGGAATTAAGGAGTTATGATGATAGAGGATAGGTCGGATTTAGCTTTATTAAACAAAAAGTTTGTGGGTTATTGGGCTCAATTGTCTTTTTCTATTACTAAAACATTTGTATTTCTAACCAACTTGTACACAAGCATCAGCATCTCCCACAACACTGCCCCATTAAAGATGTTACTGGTTACGGGTTTTTTGCCATGATTACTTCTACTTGAGGAACTTGTAGAAAAGCACCTCCTGCTGCCTTATTGTCGGAGACATCCTGACACCAATCTTGCTCTCTGGTCTCTAACTGCAGCTTTAATATCTTCATTTGGGATTTGGATATCTTAGGAAGAAGTATCACCACGTGAATTCTACTGATAGTTTTGTGGATTGTACCTTTCAATCCAAACCAATCCTTATCTGAAACAAGCTTCCTAAAGTCTCCTTTGGCCAATTTAATTTGGAAGAATCTCGAAGTCCTACTTTTCATCAGGTTTTCCTGAAAATGGACCTGTTTGGAAGTGATTTTCTCAGTTTTGTTCCAGGGACCAAGTCTGCAGAGCTTAGTCTCTTAACAGTGTGTTTTTCACATGAGAAAACGGGCCTTTTATGTGTTTTTTTGATCTGTCATTTGCATAAGACTCTTTAGTGGAAGTGTCAAAAATGAAATTTTTTCCCCAGATAACTTCTCTCAGATGGCGTTAATGTTGAATGCTAAAGGTTGTTATGCAGAGATCGGTCTTTACAAATATTGGAACTAAATGGAAGGATATTTTGTAATCAAGGGAGGCGTTGAAGATAATTGGCAAAATTCTGTTTGACTAATCCAAAACACATTTCTTTAGACACATGCCTAATTGCTGTGCTGTAACCTTGTGTTCTGTCAGTTAGATAAGTTGAATGCAGAAACGAAGGCGGCGGCATTTGACTTGCAACAGAAACAAGAGGATGAAAGGAGAAAACAAATCGGATTAATTAAACAGGCAAGTACTCGTGCAGATAATTTGCTGTCTCCTCATTAATGCATCATAGTCTCTGGCATGAAAAGGTGTCCAATTTAATTTCTCTTATTTTGTCATCTTGAGGTGTATGTTTTGTTCTATGGAGACCCTGATGAAGTAAACTATTGTCACCAAGTGGAAGTTGAGTATCTTTGTTTAAGTAGAGCTTTCTTCTAAACTGGTACAATTCTCACTCTTGATTAGCTTGATAAATGTTGCTGATCAATCGTAATTTCTGAATTTGACCATCGTGTCTCGCTGAAACCAAGTATCTGAGAATTAGACTGAAGTGTTGAAGTTTTGAGAGAACTTGGCTGGGAGTGGAGTGTCCTTGATTTATCATTGGTTGACATTCTCACAAAATCATTACAATTAAATATGCAATTAAATGTATATTGGAAAACTTGAGTGTCACTAGGCAGTGCAGATATCCGAGTAACATGAGACTAACTAATTGTCCCTGCTGAAATCCTCCGTGATTTGTAGGCAATAATTCTGAGCATTAGGAGGATGGGGTTACTAGTATAGAAGACAAAGGAATGGGGAAACTTGAAGTCTGGCTGGACTGGGAAAGATGAAGATGTCCAACTATCGGTCAACTACTCTAGCTGCTGTTCTTTTCAGCTCCTGGGCTCCAAGGGCTGAGGTCAAAGCTAGGAGCACCTACACATTCTTCTCACAGTACACAGAAAGGGAGCACAAACTTTAGAATAGAATGCATAATCATCTTGTGATAGAGCTGTGTTCTACAGCATCTGAATATAGGTGGATTAGTCAGCATCTCACCTGGCACCATTTGTTAGGATGCCGCTATGTATAGCAGAGGAATGATTATCAATAGAATGACCCACCCATGAATCCAGCAGGGTTCCATTGGGAGCCCAAAGTTAGTGTTGAATTTATTTTGTTGGTGACTTTTAGCTTGGATCTCTTGAAATATCATGGTGCAATATAGCTGGACCTGAAAGCCTTATTTAGAGTTATCTCCAAAATCGGGAAGACCCTAAATGGAGTGCCTGCTATGCAGGAGGGAAGATTTCTGCATTGCTATAAAGCTTGCAGATAACCCAGAGTAAACCCAGCAGGAAGGCTGGATGTCTTAACAAATTTGCAGGTCTGTTTCAACCCACAGATGATATCATCCAGCTGCCAGTATGTGTGTGTATCTTAAGAAAGATGAGATCTACTATAGGGTAGACAAGGAACACTTCTGTTCCATACCTGCTCAAGGTGTTCTTGCAAAAGACTTTCACATTACTGCATCATTGCAACCAGAAGAAATAGTCGGAGTGTCAGATCACTGCTCTGGAAAGCTAGGAAGCTGAAAACAACCAAATGGATGAGCAGTCACTTTGTGCTCCAATTAACAGCAATTTGTATTTATATAGTGCCTTTAACATAGTAAAACAAATCAAGGTGCTTCACAGGAGTGTTATAAGACACACAATTTGACACCTAGCCACATAGGGCAGTGACCAAAAGCTTGGTCAAAGAGGTAGGTTTTAAGGGACGTCTTAAAGAAGGAAAGAGAGGTGGAGAGGTTCAGGAAGGGAATTTTAGAGCTTTTGGGGCCTAGGCAACAGAAGGCATGGCCATCAATGGTTGAGCGATTATAATCAGGGATGTTAAGAGGGCAGAATTAGAGAAGTGCCGATATCTTGGGGTTGGGGGAGGGGGGAGGGTGGTTGGAGGAGATTAGAGATGGGGAGGGGTGAGGCCATGGAGGGATTTAAAAACAAGGATGAGAATTTTGAAATCTAGGTGTTGTACAACCGGGAGCCAGTGTAGGTCAGCAAGCACAGGGGTGATGGGTGAAAGTGACTTGGTGTAATTTGGGACATGGGCAGCCGAGTTTTCAGTGGCCTCAAGTTTACGTGGGGGAGAACGTGGGAGGCCAGCCAGGAATGTGTTGGAATAGTCAAGTCTAGAGGTAACAAAGACATGGATGAGGGTTTCAACAGCGGATGAGCTGAGGTGAGGGCGGAGACGGGTGATGTTCCTGAGGTGGAAACAGGGGGTCTTAGTTATGCCGCAGAAATGTGGTCGGAAGCTCATTTCAGGGTCAAATATGACATCAAAGTTGCGAACAGTGTGATTCAGCTTCAGACAAATGTTGGGGAGAGGGATGGAACCAGTGGCTCAGGAACGGAGTTTGTGGTGAGGACCGAAAACAATGGCTTCGGTCTTCCCAATATTTAATTGGCAAAATTTTCTGCTCATCCAGAACTGGATGTGGGACAAGCAGTCTGGCAATTTAGAGACCGTGGAGGGGTCGAGAGAAGTGGTGGTGAGGTAAAGCTGAGTGCCGTCAGCGTACATGTGGAAACTGACGCTGTGTTTTCGGATGATATCGCCAAGAGGTAGCATGTAGATGAGAAATAAGAGGGGGCGAAGAGTTGATCTTTGGGGACACCAGAGGTAACGATGCGGGAGTGAGAAAAGAAGCCATTGCAGGAGATTCTCTGGCTACGATTAGATAGATAAGAACGGAACCAGGCAAGTGCAGTCCCACCCAGCTGGACAACAGTGGAGAGGCATTGGCGAAGGGTTTGCAGACAAGTCAAAAAAGACAAGGAGGGATAGTTTGCCTTTGTCACAGTCACAAAGGATGTAATTTGTGATTTTGATGAGAGTAAGGTGGAAACCTGATTGGAGGGTTTCAAACATGGAGTTGTGGGAAAGATGGTCATGAATTTGAAGGCGACCACACGTTCAAGGACTTTGGAGAGGAAAGGGAGGTTGGAGGTTGGATTAAATTGAAAAATCTGACTGCCTTATAGGAAGACAGACTTGAGTCCGTATACAGTACATACACTACCTTTTCAGCCAATACATCAGTAAATCATTGCAACAGTTTTGATGCAATTTAATTTTGTAATTCGTCAAGGAGATGCAGTGGGATAATTTCTGCTTTAAAGGAAATCTTCTGTTGCGTTTTTGCTTGAAACTAGTAAATGTCCTGTACTGTAAACACCACTAGCTCAATAATCAGGGCAAATAAGAGATTATGCATGAGAGAAAACATTATCCTCTAACAGCACAGAGGATTGGGAAACAATAGTCATTGAGGATAACACTTCAAAAGTAATTTATTGGCTGGAAAGCATTTTTTTGATGTCCTTTGGATGGTGAAAGACGCTATATAAATGTAAGTATTCCACTGAGACTAAGAACGGAGATGTGCTCATCAAAGACAGAGGCAGTCAGTGCCCGCTGGAAGAAGCATTTTGAAGATCTCCTTAACCAAGACTCTGTCTTTGGCGTGAGTGTCCTTGACTCCATCCCACAACATGCTACCCACCGCCACAGCACAATCCATGCCCACAATGAGTTTGAAAAGGCCATTTGTCAACTGAAAAACAACAAGGCCTCTGGAGCATATGGAATCACGCCAAAGTACTATAGCATGGTGGAGAAGTACTCTTGGCGCGAGTCCATGACCTCATCTTTCTTATCTGGAAGGAGGAGAGCATGCCAGGGGATTTCAGCAACACCGTAATCGTGGCCATCTTCACGAAAGGTGACCAGTCCGATTGCAGAACAGAGGAGTTTCCCTGCTGTCTGCCGCAGGGAACGTTGTCACAAGAATCCTCGTCCCAGTGACTGAAAAGCTCCTCCTAGAGTCTCTATGCGGATTCCGCCCATTAAGGGGCACAACGGACATGATCTTCACTGCCCGACAAACCCAAGAAAAATGTAGGGAGCAACATCAACTTCAGCACATGGCTTTCTTTGACCTCACAAAGGCCTTCGACTCTGTCAAACCATGAGGAATTATGGAGTGCCTTTCACAAATTCGGCTGTCCTCAAAAATTTGTCATCCTCTGCTTGCTTCACGATGACATGCAAGCTGTGATTCTTACCAGTGGATTCACCACAGACCCAATACAAGTGCAGACCGGGGTCAAGTAAGGCTGTGTCAACGCACCAATGCTCTTCTCAATTTTCCTCGCTGCAATGCTTCATCTCATCTTTAACAAGCTCCCTGCTGGAGTGGAGTTAATCTACAGGACAAGCGGGAAATTGTTCAACCTCTGTCATTGAACTACAATATGTAGACGACGCTTGCGTTTGTGCACACTGAGGCCTTCACTGAAGTGTACAAGAGTCTGGGCTTTACATTAAACATCCGTAAGACCAAGGTTCTCTACCAACCTGCCCCCACCACACAGTACTGCTCCCCGATTATCAAGATCCATGATGAGATCTTGGACAATGTAGACCACTTCCCATACCTTGGGAGCCTAGGACAGAATTTGACAACAAAATCCAACACCGTCGTCAGTGTGCCAGTGCAGCCTTCGGTCGCCTAAGGAAAAGTGTTCGAAGACCAAGCTTATAGTCTACAGAACAGCAGTGATACCCGCCCTCCTATATGCTTCAGAGACAATGTTCAGTAGGCACCTCAAAACACAGAAGAAGTACCACTAATGCTGCCTCCGCAAAATCCTGCAAATCCATTGGCAGGATAGGTGCACCAATGTCGGCGTTCTCAGGCCAGCATCGAGGCATTAACCATGCTCTATAAGCTCTGATGAACGGGCCACATTGTCCACGTGCCCTATCCCAGACTCCCGAAACAAGCATTCTACTCTGAGCTAAGTCACGGCAAGCGCGTTCCAGGAGAGCAGAGAAAACATTTCAAGGACACCCTCCAAACCTCCTTGGAAAAAATGTAACATCCCACCGACTCTTGGAAATCCCTGGTCCAAGACCGCTCAAAGTGGAGGAGAAGCATTCGAGTCTCTGTCGGGAGCACACTGAAGCCAAGCATAAACAGTGGAAGGAGCGTTCGACACCCACCCATCCCTCTAACCACACATTTGCCCATGTGTGACGGAGTGTGTAGATCCCGCATTGGTCTGTCTAATCAGTCACCTTCGAACGCATTTTAGTATGGTAGCAAGTGATGCTCGACTGAGAAACTGCCTAAGAAGATGAAAAAAGTAAGTTCTTTTTATCTAAAATGTGGTCGATGGAGAACAATTACCACTAAAGTTGGTTGAAATCTTTTTTTCGCTTGCAAAGAAAGCTGCACAATAGTATCCATTCTGCTCTGCATCTGCGATCAGCCAATTTGGTGCAGACCAGAGACAGAAGTAAACAAGAACTCAGGATAGCCCAAAGACCTTCACAGACAGTTAATTACTTTTGAAGTGATCACTGTTGTTTTGTAGGCAATCATGGCAGGCAATTTACAAGTAGTTGGGCATGACAAATAGCAATGCAATAAATGAGTTAATCTGTTCTGGTGAAGGTGCTAGATAAATATTCTACGTATTTGCGCTGCACTTTTTTTTTAGCAGACGGGCGCCTCCCCATGCCCGTATTGCACTTTTTTGGCACACGTGACAAGCCCCACCCCGTCAGTTCAGACCCCCCCACCCACACACACCCAGCGGCCTGAAACGTTCCATGTACGTGGTGCAGAGAAGCAGGACTTGCGCCTCTGACACTATTTTTCTCTTTTCCCCCACCCCCTCCCCCCGGCGGCCCTGTGGGGACGGGAGAAGAGAGACACGCGGGGTGGGGGGGAAAGAGAGAGACACGCGGGGTGGGGGGAAAAGAGAGACACGCGGGGTGGGGGGGAAAGAGAGACACGCGGGGTTGGGGGGGGAGAGAGAAGAGAGATACGCGCGGTTGGGGGGGGGGAGAGAGAAGAGAGATACGCGGGGTTGGGGGGGGGGGGAGAGAGAGATACGCGGGGTTGGGGGGGGGGAGAGAGAGATACGCGGGGTTGGGGGGGGGGGAGAAAGAGACACACGCGGGGTTGGGGGGGGGGAGAAAGAGACACGCGGGGTTGGGGGGGGAGAAAGAGAGACACGCGGGGTTGGGGGGGGAGAAAGAGAGACACGCGGGGTTGGGGGGGGAGAAAGAGAGACACGCGGGGTTGGGGGGGGGAGAAAGAGACACGCGGGTTTGGGGGGGGAAAGAGACAAGCGGGGTTGGGGGGGGGAGAGAAGAGAGACAAGCGGGGTTGGGGGGGAGAGAAGAGAGACACGCGGGGTTGTTGGGGGGGAAGAGAAGAGAGACACGCGGTGTTGGGGGGGGTGGGGTGGAAGAGAGACACGCGGTGTTGGGGGGGGGTGGGGTGGAAGAGAGACACGCGGTGTTGGGGGGGGGGGCGGTGGAAGAGAGACACGCGGTGTTGGGGGGGGGGGTGGAAGAGAGACACGCGGGGTTGGGGGGATGGGGAAGAGAGACATGCGGGGTTGGGGGGGATGGGGAAGAGAGACTTGGGGGGGGGTGGGGGGGGAAGAGAAGAGAGACACGCGGGGGGGGAAGGGGGAGAGGAGAGAAGAGAGACACGCGGGGGGGGGGGGAGAGAGACACGCGGGGTTGGGGGGGGGAAAAGAGACACGCGGGGTGGGAAGAGAAGAGAGACACGCGGGGAGGGAAGGGGGAGAGGAGAGAAAAGAGAGACGCGGGGGGGGGTGGAGAGAGACACGCGGGGTTGGGGGGGGGGGAAAAGAAGAGAGATATGTGGGGGGGGGAGAAGTGAGACACAGCGGGTGGGGGAAGGAAGAAGAGAGACACACGGGGTTTGGGGGGGGGGAAGAAGAGAGACACTGGGGGTGGGGGGGGGAGGAGAGAGACACTCACTATTCACTTCATACCCAATAAACATGTTAACAATCAATACACAATGCCTGCCCCATCTATGATGGGGTGGGACTGCAGGATGCACTTGGACTGTGGTAAGGCACTTTGGCTGGCCCTTGCTGTCTTCTGGGGAGCTTTATCCTCTGTCGCTTCAGGAAGTCAAAGTGGATCGAGTAACAATTTTCAAAGTCAGTGAGACCTTGAGATGTGCGGTTCCAGATACACATTCCGGCAAAACTTCAGGATGTGGCTTATCCCCCAAGGGGACCAATCATAGACAAAGGGTGGAGCATGGTGGCCATTTTGGCAGTACAAATAAGCACCTCTGTAAATATTGGCTAGGGCACTCAAAGCTCCACCTGCAACTGGAATCTTCCTGGTCTTTGTGGTTGAATACCACATCTGGGCAATATTGGGAGCTTTGATATCTATTATTTAAATTTGTTACTGTCACTGACAGGTTCATGAAAGGGAGCATGACCGAGAGATGAGTACGCTGATTACTAAACACAAAGAGAAAATGGAGCAGCAGCGGGCAGAATTGACTCAGGAACAGCAGGATCTGTTTGATGATGTCCGGACACAGATGGACTCGGCACATGAAGCAGAGCTATGCCAAGCTCGGCTTCAGATGCAGGTTAGTTTTTGTTGGTGGAAGATGGTAACTACTGATATATCTACTTTTATTTTGTTATCCGGATGTGCGATGCAGCCAAAATTGGCAATAACTAGTTCACGAGAAGGTGGTGGTGGAGCTTTTCCTTGAACCGCTGTAGTCTTTGTGTTCATGGTGCTTCCAGAATGGTAAACAGGGATTCCATGATTTTAAATCAGCATGAAAGAGAGAATGATGGTATAGGAAGAAGAAAGACAGCCTTGCATTTATAATAGCGCCTTTCACGACCACCGGATGTCCCAAAGAGCTTTACAGCCAATTAAGTACTTTTTTGCAGTGTAGTGACTGTTGTAATGTAGGAAATGCGGCAGCCAATTTGCGCACAGCAAGCTTCCACACACAGCAATGTGATGATGATCAGATAAACAGGTTTTGTTTTGTTGATTGAGGGATAAATATTGGCCAGGACACAGAGTTAACTCCCCTCCTCTTCAAAATAATGCCATGAGATCTTTTACGTCCACCTGAGAGAACAGATGGATCTTTGTTTAAAGTCTCATCCGAAAGACGGATAGGTCCTAATCAAGTTAATGAGTGCCTTGGAGAGCACATATTGTGACTCTACCCATGATCGTGCTGCTCTAAGTGTTTGAGATTGCAAGGCTGGGAGATGCTGTCTAGGAGCAAAAAGCAAGCAAAGTCATTTGACACTTAAATTTGGGGAAATGCCTATTTATCTCTAAGGTTTAATTTTATATTTAACTTAATGGCCTTTTTACTTTACGAAACTTCAGGCACAAACCATGGCTTTGTAAAGAAAGCAATCATTTATTATACACCAGAAAAATCAACATTTGAATTAAATAACATCTTGGGTTCAAACATGGTTTAGAATTTCTTTAACAACAAGAAAACAACACCACCTGAATTCCCAAAATGGATTATCTTTTGGAAATTAAATGCCTATCTTAGATTAAGCCCATAACAT
Source organism: Pristiophorus japonicus (assembly GCF_044704955.1). Lineage (NCBI taxonomy): Eukaryota > Metazoa > Chordata > Chondrichthyes > Pristiophoridae > Pristiophorus > Pristiophorus japonicus. The sequence goes on along the minus strand of NC_091979.1, from coordinate 217,066,443 downwards.
TTTTTAATCTTGGTTGGCTCAGGCTTAGAGAAGATCTCTGAATATCTTGATGGTTGCAGTTGTAGTGTAACTTGTAGCCTGTTCAGCCTTTTCAGAGGCAACCTGCAAGTCTGCATTGTTTGAAGCTGTGAGGTAGAGAGTAGTCATGAAGTCAGGTGAGGTTGGAGCAGTGACTCCGCAACTCTAACTTCTGCTTAGCTGTAAAACTCTTTTACTTTGAACCACAGCTCTGGGAAGGTGGCTTGTCAACAATAGGTTCCTGCAAATACAATCCATGATTGATTGACACTTCATTTATTTTCGTTAAGCTGTCAGGTGTTCAAACGATCTCCAGCTGACCCTGCCGGTTCGATGGTGATCCGTCCTCTTCTTTCCCACATTACAACAGTGATTACACTCTAAAAGTACTTCATTGGCTGTAAAATGTTTTGAGATGCCTGGTGGTCGTGAAAAACACTATATAAATGCAAGTCTTTCAAGTCTTCTGTGTGGTCTTTTACGACATGTAAATTTACAAACCTTTTAACAATCATTCAGAGTCCTTTTTCTTAAACCTGTTGGAGCCGATTTACTTTCAAGCTTTCGCTTATCAGATGTATTTTTACTACATTTGATGAATTGCTGCAGTGCATTCTTTGGATTGTATGTACTGCACTTGAAGCTGATGGTGGTGAGGGTGGACATTGAATCCAATAGCAGCATGCCGACTGCTCTGTTCTAGATGGTGTCAAGCTTCTTGAATGTTTTTGCAACTGTGAACCCATCTCGGTGAGTTGTGAGCAATCCCATCCTTGAGCCTTGTAGATGGTGTCGAGGCTTTGAGGCTTCACTTGGTGAACCAAATTTTTCAGAGGACTCCACCTCTCCTGCTGTTTAATCACATTTTTGACGTGGCCGATCGAGCTAAACATTTGCTCAATGTTGACCTCCCAGGGTGCCCGGCAGATGTGGTGCAAATGTTACTTGCTATCAGTCAGCTCAAGCCTGGATATTGTCCAGATCCTGCTTCAGTCTGGCTTGGGTTACTTTGATATCAGCTGTTGTGAATGGAGCTGAACAGCTTTGAATAATCAGCCAACTGAGGGAAGGTCATTGAAGCAGCTGAAGATGGCTGGTTTGAGAACACTTCCCTGAGGAACTCCTGCAGCTATGTCCTGGGATTGTGATGACTTGCCTCCAACAGCTGCAACCATCTTTCTTTGTGTCTGGTATGATTCCAGCCACTGGAAGACTTTGCTCTTGACCCCCCAATTATCTCAATTTTGCTGGGACTCCTTGGTGCCATACTTTTTTGAATATTGAAGGCAGCTATTCTCGCCTCTTCTCTGGTCTTCAGCTCCTGCATTCATGACTTGATCAAGGCTATAAGGATGTCTGAAGCTGAATGGTTCTATTGGAAACCAAGCTGAACATTGACCAGGTTATTGGTGAGTGGCTTGATTGCACTCTTGATTGATTACTCCATCAATCACTTTGTTGATGGTTGGGAGGATACTTGACTAGAACTGTTCTGTTCTTTGTGACGGGACGTAGCTGGGCAATTTTCCACATGGTTGGGTAGATGCTCGTGTAATAGCTGCACTGGACTTGCTTGGCTAGGGAGTGGCGAGTTCTGGCATGGAGGTGTTCAGCACTAAATACAATTCCTATCAAAAACTTGCAGTTCTTTTATCTTGTACATGGTTACATAAGAACATAAGAAATAGGAGCAGGTGTAGGCCATTTGGCCCTTAGTGCTTGCTCCACCATTGAATAAGATCATGGCTGATCTGATCTTGGCCTCAGCTTTACTTCCATGCCCGCTCCCCATAACTCATCATTCAAAAATCTGTCTATTTCCACCTTATATTATATTCAATGATCCAGCCTCCACAGCTTTCTGGGGTAGAGAATTCCAATGATTCCCGACCCTCTGAGAAGAAATTCCTCCTCATTTCCGTTTTAAATGGGCAACCCCTTATTCTGAAACTATGACCCCTAGTTCTAGATTCCCCACGAGGGGAAACATCCTGTCTGCATCTACCCTGTCAAGCCCCCTCAGAATCTTTGTTTCAATGAGATCACCTCTCGTTCTTCTTAACTCCAATGAGTATAGGCTCAACCTTTTTTTCATAAGGCAACCCCTTCATCTCAGGAATCAACCTCGTGAACCTTCTCTGAACTGTGTCCAATGCAAGTATATCCCTCTTTAAATAAGGAGCCCAAAACTGTACACAGTATTCCAGGTGTAGCAGGACTTCCCTATTTTTATACTCCATCCCCTTGCAATAAAGGCCAACATTCCATTTGCCTTCCTAATTACTTGCTGTACCTGCAAACTAACTTTTTGCATTTGATGTACAAGGACCACCAGATCCCTCTGTACTGCAGCATTTTGTAATCTATTTAAATAATAATTTGCTTTTTTATTTTTCCTACCAAAGTGGATAACCTCACATTTTCCCACATTATACGCCATCTGCTAAATTTTTGTCCACTCATTTAGCCTATCTATATCCCTTTACAGATTCTTTGAGTCCTCCTCACAACTTGCTTTCCCACCTATCTTTGAAAAGACATTGCCCCAGTGGATCAGGTATCACTAAGTGAAAGTTAGCAGAAGTCACACTTTTCCAAAAACTTAGCTTGTAGATAATAATAACTCTACATTGAATGATAGATATTATCTGTTGTAATATTATGTACACAGATGGATGGAATGGGTTTCTTTAATACATTGATGTTTTGCTTCAGTAAGGAGCATTGACTTTGAGATTTGTACAGTTCTTAAATTTAAGTTGTATATTAATGAAATCCTGCATTCTAAGTTAATATCTTTGATATACATTTGCACCTCTGTCAGAGAATAGGTAATTAGTATCAACATTGTTCTCATCCGAGGTAGATGGGAATGTATGGGCACTTCGCCCATGGCAGAAGTTTTCCACAAAATTAATCCATAATGTTTTAGCTAGGCTAATATCAAATGTTAAGGCATTGTGGAATCATGAACTCACTGGGGTATTTATGATCTTCTGGGTGCTTCAGTCAATCTGAACCAGCAGGTCCCAGTTGCAGAGCCTTTGTCATTGTAAAGTATCTTGGCATATTGTTGCCCTTTCATTGGATGAGCTCCATTGGTACTTGAGCAGCCGGTTGCTAGAGTCAGCTTTTGGTTTATTCGTGTTTTAATGATTACAGTGATTCCAATTTATCGACTCACATTTGCTGAAGAATGTTAAATCCCATCTGAAAATTGGTAGGGCTACATTCCAGTGCTGAACAGGGAGCTGGTATTGGGAGTATTCAGATTAATGTTCTGGGTTATTTGATGGCTTACATTGTTAGCATGTCTAAAATTTTACACACCCACAGCAAAAATGTTGTGCCACAGGGCATAACTATTTTTTTAATGTTTGGATTTGAAGTCAGTGGAGCTACTTCACTCCCTACCTTTTAATGGCATTTATTGGGTTTTTTACAGGACTGAAACATATTGTCTGTCTTAATCCTGTGAGTGAAGGAGCAGTTGTGATGCCAAAGTCTTCATTTTCATCTGTAGTGAATAATGAAGAGTCATACTTGTGAGATGATTTTTGCTTCTCTGTATAATTACTCAAGTCACTATAATTTATTTCTGTTCCTTTTTGAAAATGTTTTCCATAGCTGTTGTTTGGACAACAGTAAAACCTCATTTAGAATTGCTAAAGGATGCTCAGTGTTTGTGCTAATTCCACTCAACACATTTTCTGTTTGCAATGCGAAACAACCTGAACTCAGTTAATGTGCCTCGCACTCTGACTAGGCTGAGTCTGCTCAAAGTTCCAATGCTCACCAACTTGGACCCTCCTGTGCTTTCTTTTTTTAAAAAAAAGGGTGACCAATTAAACTGCCTTTTGTCGGCCACCCGGCTCGTGTAGAGTTCCCTTGCCCCCATTACCTGGCTGCTGTGGCGTTCAACTGAAGGAAAGTGAATTAAAGAAACATTCTAAACACATTGTTTCCTGTGAATGGGCAGCATTACAGGTTTTTTTCCCCCTCGAAGGTCACTTTCAATAATAAGGCACCGTATTCCATCTGTGACTCGGTCCACATACTTTCACCTTTGCAACGTTCCCCGACTTCGTCCCTGCCTCACTCCCAGCCGTGCCGAAACCTTTACAAATACTTTAGGTGTGGCTCAATGGGTAGCATTCTCGACTCTGAGTCAGACCATTGTACGTTCAAGTCCCACTCCATGGACTTGAGTACAAAAAAATCTAGGCTGACACTCCAGTGCACTGCTGAGGGAGTCCTGCGTTGTCAGAGGTACCATCTTTCGGATGAGATGTTAAACCGAGGTCCCGTCTGCGCTCTCGTGGAGGTAGAGGATCCTATGGCACTATTTCGAAGAAGAGCAGGGGAATTTTCTGTGGTGTCCTGGCCAATATTTATCCCTCAATCCACATGACAAAAACAGATTATCTCTTCGCTTGCTTCCTTGCTTTCTTCCTCTCTCCCTCCCTCCCTCCCTCCCTCTCTTCCAACCTCCCTCACTCCCTCTCTTCCAAACTTCGTTCAACCTCCCTCCCTCCCTCCCTCTCATCCGACCTCCCTCTCGTCCGATCTCCCTCCCTCCCTCTCATCCGACCTCTCTCGTCCGACCTCCCTCCCTCCCTCTCGTCCGACCGCCCTCCCTCCCTCCCTCTCGTCCGACCGCCCTCCCTCCCTCCCTCTCGTCCGACCGCCCTCCCTCCCTCCCTCTCGTCCGACCGCCCTCCCTCCCTCCCTCTCGTCCGACCGCCCTCCCTCCCTCCCTCTCGTCCGACCGCCCTCCCTCCCTCCCTCTCGTCCGACCGCCCTCCCTCCCTCCCTCTCGTCCGACCGCCCTCCCTCCCTCCCTCTCGTCCGACCGCCCTCCCTCCCTCCCTCTCGTCCGACCGCCCTCCCTCCCTCCCTCTCGTCCGACCGCCCTCCCTCTCGTCCGACCGCCCTCCCTCTCGTCCGACCGCCCTCCCTCTCGTCCGACCGCCCTCCCTCTCGTCCGACCGACCTCCCTCCCTCCCTCCCTCTCGTCCGACCGACCTCCCTCCCTCCCTCTCGTCCGACCGACCTCCCTCCCTCCCTCTCGTCCGACCGACCTCCCTCCCTCCCTCTCGTCCGACCGACCTCCCTCCCTCCCTCCCTCTCGTCCGACCGACCTCCCTCCCTCCCTCCCTCTCGTCCGACCGACCTCCCTCCCTCCCTCTCGTCCGACCGACCTCTCTCCCTCCCTCTCGTCCGACCGACCTCTCTCCCTCCCTCTCGTCCGACCGACCTCCCTCCCTCCCTCTCGTCCGACCGACCTCCCTCCCTCTCTCTCGTCCGACCGACCTCCCTCCCTCCCTCTCGTCCGACCGACCTCTCTCCCTCCCTCTCGTCCGACCGACCGACCTCTCTCCCTCCCTCTCGTCCGACCGACCGACCTCCCTCCCTCCCTCTCGTCCGACCGACCTCCCTCCCTCCCTCTCGTCCGACCGACCTCCCTCTCGTCCGACCGACCTCCCTCCCTCTCGTCCGACCGACCGACCTCCCTCCCTCCCTCTCGTCCGACCGACCTCCCTCCCTCCTTCTCGTCCGACCGACCTCCCTCCCTCCCTCCCTCTCGACCGACTGACCGACCTCCCTCCCTCCCTCCCTCTCGTCCGACCGACCTCCCTCCCTCCCTCTCGTCCGACCGACCTCCCTCCCTCCCTCCCTCCCTCTCGTCCGACCTCCCTCCCTCCCTCCCTCTCGTCCGACCTCCCTCCCTCCCTCCCTCTCGTCCGACCGACCGACCTCCCTCCCTCCCTCTCGTCCGACCGACCTCCCTCCCTCCCTCTCGTCCGACCGACCTCCCTCCCTCTCGTCCGACCGACCTCCCTCCCTCCCTCTCGTCCGACCGACCTCCCTCCCTCCCTCCCTCCCTCCCTCTCGTCCGACCGACCTCCCTCCCTCCCTCTCGTCCGACCGACCTCCCTCCCTCCCTCCCTCTCGTCCGACCGACCTCCCTCCCTCTCGTCCGACCGACCGACCTCCCTCCCTCCCTCTCGTCCGACCGACCGACCGACCTCCCTCCCTCCCTCTCGTCCGACCGACCGACCTCCCTCCCTCTCGTCCGACCGACCGACCTCCTCCCTCCCTCCCTCTCGTCCGACCGACCTCCCTCCCTCTCGTCCGACCGACCGACCGACCCTCCCTCCCTCCCTCCCTCTCGTCCGACCGACCTCCCTCTCGTCCGACCGACCTCCCTCTCGTCCGACCGACCTCCCTCTCGTCCGACCGACCTCCCTCTCGTCCGACCGACCTCCCTCTCGTCCGACCGACCGACCTCCCTCTCGTCCGACCGACCGACCTCCCTCTCGTCCGACCGACCGACCTCCCTCTCGTCCGACCGACCGACCTCCCTCTCGTCCGACCGACCGACCTCCCTCTCGTCCGACCGACCTCCCTCCCTCCCTCCCTCCCTCTCGTCCGACCTCCCTCCCTCCCTCCCTCTCGTCCGACCTCCCTCCCTCCCTCCCTCTCGTCCGACCGACCGACCTCCCTCCCTCCCTCTCGTCCGACCGACCTCCCTCCCTCCCTCTCGTCCGACCGACCTCCCTCCCTCTCGTCCGACCGACCTCCCTCCCTCCCTCTCGTCCGACCGACCTCCCTCCCTCCCTCCCTCCCTCCCTCTCGTCCGACCCACCTCCCTCCCTCCCTCTCGTCCGACCGACCTCCCTCCCTCCCTCCCTCTCGTCCGACCGACCTCCCTCCCTCTCGTCCGACCGACCGACCTCCCTCCCTCCCTCTCGTCCGACCGACCGACCGACCTCCCTCCCTCCCTCTCGTCCGACCGACCGACCTCCCTCCCTCTCGTCCGACCGACCGACCTCCCTCCCTCCCTCCCTCTCGTCCGACCGACCTCCCTCCCTCTCGTCCGACCGACCGACCGACCTCCCTCCCTCCCTCCCTCTCGTCCGACCGACCTCCCTCTCGTCCGACCGACCTCCCTCTCGTCCGACCGACCTCCCTCTCGTCCGACCGACCTCCCTCTCGTCCGACCGACCTCCCTCTCGTCCGACCGACCGACCTCCCTTCTCGTCCGACCGACCGACCTCCCTCTCGTCCGACCGACCGACCTCCCTCTCGTCCGACCGACCGACCTCCCTCTCGTCCGACCGACCGACCTCCCTCTCGTCCGACCGACCGACCTCCCTCTCGTCCGACCGACCTCCCTCTCGTCCGCCGACCTCCCTCTCGTCCGACCGACCTCCCTCTCGTCCGACCGACCTCCCTCTCGTCCGACCGACCTCCCTCTCGTCCGACCGACCTCCCTCTCGTCCGACCGACCTCCCTCTCGTCCGACCGACCTCCCTCTCGTCCGACCGACCTCCCTCTCGTCCGACCGACCTCCCTCTCGTCCGACCGACCTCCCTCTCGTCCGACCGACCTCCCTCTCGTCCGACCGACCTCCCTCTCGTCCGACCGACCTCCCTCTCGTCCGACCGACCTCCCTCTCGTCCGACCGACCTCCCTCTCGTCCGACCGACCTCCCTCTCGTCCGACCGACCTCCCTCTCGTCCGACCGACCTCCCTCTCGTCCGACCGACCTCCCTCTCGTCCGACCGACCTCCCTCTCGTCCGACCGACCTCCCTCTCGTCCGACCGACCTCCCTCTCGTCCGACCGACCTCCCTCTCGTCCGACCGACCTCCCTCTCGTCCGACCGACCTCCCTCTCGTCGACCGACCTCCCTCTCGTCCGACCGACCTCCCTCTCGTCCGACCGACCTCCCTCTCGTCCGACCGACCTCCCTCTCGTCCGACCGACCTCCCTCTCGTCCGACCGACCTCCCTCTCGTCCGACCGACCTCCCTCTCGTCCGACCGACCTCCCTCTCGTCCGACCGACCTCCCTCTCGTCCGACCGACCTCCCTCTCGTCCGACCGACCTCCCTCTCGTCCGACCGACCTCCCTCTCGTCCGACCGACCTCCCTCTCGTCCGACCGACCTCCCTCTCGTCCGACCGACCTCCCTCTCGTCCGACCGACCTCCCTCTCGTCCGACCGACCTCCCTCTCGTCCGACCGACCTCCCTCTCGTCCGACCGACCTCCCTCTCGTCCGACCGACCTCCCTCTCGTCCGACCGACCTCCCTCTCGTCCGACCGACCTCCCTCTCGTCCGACCGACCTCCCTCTCGTCCGACCGACCTCCCTCTCGTCCGACCGACCTCCCTCTCGTCCGACCGACCTCCCTCTCGTCCGACCGACCTCCCTCTCGTCCGACCGACCTCCCTCTCGTCCGACCGACCCTCCTCTCGTCCGACCGACCTCCCTCTCGTCCGACCGACCTCCCTCTCGTCCGACCGACCTCCCTCTCGTCCGACCGACCTCCCTCTCGTCCGACCGACCTCCCTCTCGTCCGACCGACCTCCCTCTCGTCCGACCGACCTCCCTCTCGTCCGACCGACCTCCCTCTCGTCCGACCGACCTCCCTCTCGTCCGACCGACCTCCCTCTCGTCCGACCGACCTCCCTCTCGTCCGACCGACCTCCCTCTCGTCCGACCGACCTCCCTCTCGTCCGACCGACCTCCCTCTCGTCCGACCGACCGCCCTCCCGTCAGACCGACCGACCGCCCTCCCGTCAGACCGACCGACCGCCCTCCCGTCAGACCGACCGACCGCCCTCCCGTCAGACCGACCGACCGCCCTCCCTCCCTCTCGTCAGACCGACCGACCGCCCTCCCTCCCTCTCGTCAGACCGACCGACCGACCTCACGACCGACCGACCTCCCGACCTCCCTCTCGTCAGACCGACCGACCGACCTCACGACCGACCGACCTCCCGACCTCCCTCTCGTCAGACCGACCGACCGACCTCACGACCGACCGACCTCCCGACCTCCCTCTCGTCAGACCGACCGACCGACCTCACGACCGACCGACCTCCCGACCTCCCTCTCGTCAGACCGACCGACCGACCTCACGACCGACCGACCTCCCGACCTCCCTCTCGTCAGACCGACCGACCGACCTCACGACCGACCGACCTCCCGACCTCCCTCTCGTCAGACCGACCGACCGACCTCACGACCGACCGACCTCCCGACCTCCCTCTCGTCAGACCGACCGACCGACCTCACGACCGACCGACCTCCCGACCTCCCTCTCGTCAGACCGACCGACCGACCTCACGACCGACCGACCTCCCGACCTCCCTCTCGTCAGACCGACCGACCGACCTCACGACCGACCGACCTCACGACCTCCCTCTCGTCAGACCGACCGACCGACCTCACGACCGACCGACCTCACGACCTCCCTCTCGTCAGACCGACCGACCGACCTCACGACCGACCGACCTCACGACCTCCCTCTCGTCAGACCGACCGACCGACCTCACGACCGACCGACCTCACGACCGACCGACCTCCCGACCTCCCTCTCGTCAGACCGACCGACCGACCTCACGACCGACCGACCTCACGACCGACCGACCTCCCGACCTCCCTCTCGTCAGACCGACCGACCGACCTCACGACCGACCGACCTCACGACCGACCGACCTCCCGACCTCCCTCTCGTCAGACCGACCGACCGACCTCACGACCGACCGACCTCACGACCGACCGACCTCCCGACCTCCCTCTCGTCAGACCGACCGACCGACCTCACGACCGACCGTCCTCACGACCGACCGACCTCCCGACCTCCCTCTCGTCAGACCGACCGACCGACCTCACGACCGACCGACCTCACGACCGACCGACCTCACGACCGACCGACCTCCCGACCTCCCTCTCGTCAGACCGACCGACCGACCTCACGACCGACCGACCTCACGACCGACCGACCTCCCGACCTCCCTCTCGTCAGACCGACCGACCGACCTCACGACCGACCGACCTCACGACCGACCGACCTCCCGACCTCCCTCTCGTCAGACCGACCGACCGACCTCACGACCGACCGACCTCACGACCGACCGACCTCCCGACCTCCCTCTCGTCAGACCGACCGACCGACCTCACGACCGACCGACCTCACGACCGACCGACCTCCCGACCTCCCTCTCGTCAGACCGACCGACCGACCTCACGACCGACCGACCTCACGACCGACCGACCTCCCGACCTCCCTCTCGTCAGACCGACCGACCGACCTCACGACCGACCGACCTCACGACCGACCGACCTCCCGACCTCCCTCTCGTCAGACCGACCGACCGACCTCACGACCGACCGACCTCACGACCGACCGACCTCCCGACCTCCCTCTCGTCAGACCGACCGACCGACCTCACGACCGACCGACCTCACGACCGACCGACCTCCCGACCTCCCTCTCGTCAGACCGACCGACCGACCTCCCTCTCGTCAGACCGGCCGACCGACCTCACGACCGACCGACCTCCCGACCTCCCTCTCGTCAGACCGACCGACCGACCTCACGACCGACCGACCTCCCGACCTCCCTCTCGTCAGACCGACCGACCGACCTCACGACCGACCGACCTCCCGACCTCCCTCTCGTCAGACCGACCGACCGACCTCACGACCGACCGACCTCCCGACCTCCCTCTCGTCAGACCGACCGACCGACCTCACGACCGACCGACCTCCCGACCTCCCTCTCGTCAGACCGACCGACCGACCTCACGACCGACCGACCTCTCTCTCGTCAGACCGACCGACCTCACGACCTCCCTCTCGTCAGACCGACCTCCCGACCGACCGACCGACCGACCTCCCTCCCGTCAGACCTCTCTCTCTCTCTCTCTCTCTCGACCGACCAACCGACTTCCTGACCTCCCTCTCGTCAGACCGACCTCCCGACCTCCCTCTCGTCAGACCGACCTCCCGACCTCCCTCTCGTCAGACCGACCTCCCGACCGACCGCCCTCTCGTCAGACCGACCTCCCGACCGACCTCCCTCTCGTCAGACCGACCTCCCGACCGACCTCCCTCTCGTCAGACCGACCGACCGACCTCTTGTCCGACCTCACTTCTCTTTCCCCCCCCCCTCTCCCTCCCTTCCTTTCCTCTAAATGACACTCAGTCCCTGCATCCAAGTCATTAATATAGATTGTAAATATTTAGGCCCTAGCATTGAACCCTGTGGCACCGCACTATGCTAACCTGAAAATGACTCATTTATCTCGACTCTGTTTTCTGTTCGTTAGCCAATCCTCTATCCATGCGAATATATTACCCCCAATCCCGTGAGCTCTTATCTTGTGCAGTAGCCTTTCATGTGGCACCTTATCGAATGCCTTCTGGAATCCAAATACACAACATCTACTGGTTGCCCTTTATCCACCCTGCTCATTACATCCTCAAAGACTTCCAGCACATTTGTCAAACATGATTTCCCTTTCATAAAACCATACTGACTCTGTTTGTCTATATTATTTTCTAAATGTCCTGCTACTACTTCCTTAATAATGGACGCCAGCATTTTCCCAATGACAGATGTTCGGCTAACTAGTCTATAGTTTTCTACTTTCTGTCTCCCTCCTTTCTTAAATAGGGACGTTACATTTGCGGTTTTCCAATCTTCTGGGACCTCTCGTCCGACCTCACTTCTCCCTCCCTTCCTTTCCTCTAAATTACACTCAGTCCCTGCATCCAAGTCATTAATATAGATTGTAAATATTTAGGCCCTAGCATTGAACCCTGTGGCACCGCACTATGCTAACCTGAAAATGACTCATTTATCTCGACTCTGTTTTCTGTTAGTTAGCCAATCCTCTATCCATGCGAATATATTACCCCCAATCCCGTGAGCTCTTATCTTGTGCAGTAGCCTTTCATGTGGTACCTTATCGAATGCCTTCTGGAAAATCACAAAATCCAGGGAATTTTGGTTGATTACAACCAATGCATCCACTATCTCTGCAGCCACTTCTTTTAAGACCCTGTGATGCAGGCCATCAGGTCCAGGTTACTTGTCCACCTTTAGTCCCATTAGTTTGCCTAGTACTTTTTCTCTAGTACCTTTTCAGTCTTGGCATTTGCTTGTACATGTGGTCATCCTTTGGGCATGTCGGGACTTTAGATAGTTGAACATCAACAATTTTATTTATAAGGTGGAACAAACAGATTTGCACAGTAATTTAAAGACATTATCACTAAGTTCAAATTAGTAAAACATTGCTAGCATAGCTATTGAAGTTTGAGTGAATAACTCATTTTTGCCATATTTACTAATTCATACGATGCTCGCTCTTGCATTTGTAAAATACATTTTCATTCATGGGATGTGGGTGTTGCTGGCAAGCCCATCCCTGATTGCTCTTGAGAAGGTGGTGATAATCTGCCTTCCTGAACGGTTGCAGTCTGTGTAGTGAAGTTCCTTCCACAGTGCTGTTCGGGAGGGAGTTCCACGATTTTGACCTAGTGACGATGAAGGAATGGCGGTTTATTTCCAAGTCAGGATGGTGTGTAACTTGGAGGGGAATTTGGAGGTGATGGTGTTCCCATGTGCCTACTGCCCTTGTCTTTCTAGATGGTAGGGGTCACGGGTTTGACAGCGCTGTCGAAGAAGCCTTAGCGAGTTGCTACAGTGCATCTTGTAGATGGTACACATTGCAGCCGTGCTGAATGAATGTTTTAGGTGATGAGTGTGGTGCCGATCAAGTGGGCTACTTTGTCCTGGAAGGTGTTGAGCTTCTTGGGTGTTGTTGGAGCTGCACTCATTCAGGCAAATGGAGAATGTTCCATCACACTCCTAACTAATATTCCTTTTAAGCCATGCAGCGCTCCAGGGATCCTGCACAGCCAATATTTTGAATGGGCCGTGCAGCGCCAAACAAAATTGCAGGGAACGTTGCTCCTGACTTGTGCCTTGTAGATGGTGGAAAGGCTTTGAAGAGTCCGGAGGTGAGTCACTCGCTGCAAAATACTCAGCCTCTGACCTGCTCTTGTAGCTACAGTATTTATGTGGCTGGTCCAGTTAAGTTTCAGGTTAATGGTGACCCTCCCCCCAGGATGTTGATGGTGGGGTGGGGTTGGCAATGGTAATGCCGTTGAATGTCATGGGGAGGTGGCTAGACTTTCTCTTGTTGGAGATGGTCATTGTCTGGCACTTGTATGGCACGACTGTTACTTGTCACTTATCAGCCCAAGCCTGAATGTTGTCCAGGTCTTGCATGTGGGCGCGGACTGCTTCATTATCTGAGGAGTTGCGAATGGGACAACACTGCAATCATCAGCGAACATTCCCACTTCTCACCTTATGATGGAGAGAAGATCATTGGTGAAGCAGCTGAAGATGTTGCCCTGAGGATATCCTGCAGTAATGTATTGGGGCTGAGATGATTGGCCTCCAACAGCCATAACCATGCTAAGTATAACTCCAGCCAGTGGAGAGTTTTTCCCCAGATTCACATTTACTTCAATTTTACTAGGGCTCCTTGATGCCACACTTGGTCAAATGCTGCCTTGATGTCAAGGGCAGTCACTCTCCCCTCACCTCAGGAATTCAGCTCTTTTGTTCATGGTTGGACCATGGCTATAATGGGGTCTGGAGCCAAGTGATCCTGGCAGAACCCAAACTGAGCATCAGTGAGCAGGTTATTAGTGAGTAAGTGCCGCTTGACAGCACTGTCAACGACATCTTCCATCACTTTGCTGAATGAATGTAGGCTGATAGGGTGGTAATTGGCTGGATTGGATTCGCCCTGCTTTTTGTTAACCGGACATACCTGGGTAATTTATGAAATATAAGCTTTCATAAAGTAAAGGTTTCAGGTGCTTTGCTATCATGATTTGCCATCCGAACCCGTTGATTGAATTACTATGTTTTGTTATGGTAGCTTGCAATCCTCTAGTTTCTCACTGAAGTTGTTGCTCTTTGTGTGAGTCTACGCAAATAATGTTTGCAAGCTATTTGATCGTTGAGAACATCGCAACTAACTCTGTTCTGTTCTCATTCGATGTTCACGTGATTTTAGCACGGTTCACTGGATAGCAATAAGGAGCAGGAATCCTGACTGATTTTCTTTCCCTGCAGATGGTACCAAGGGCTAGCCATGCTTCAACAGCTGTCTCAGCTGAGATCAGCTAACTCTGCACAGACTCCTGACCATTAGCGGATCAAGTTTTTTTTTTTTTCCCCTTCACTTTCAGAATGAAATGGGATTGTCTGTGATGCCATGTTTGTCGATGAAGTTGAATAGAAAGATGTATTATATACTAATATTTTTTTATCAAAAGCAGTGCACTAGATAAGAAGAGATTTGAAATTTGTGTTTGTGTTTCGCCAAGTACTGCTTTTACTCTTGCGTCTATTAGGGGAGCTCAGTGTATATTATCCAGTATGTTGGGTTGTATAGTGTCGCTTCAATTGTACGCATAATTAAACTGGCTTGGTTCTAGTAGCAGTGACCTTTTGGCATTGAAGCCATTCAGCATTTCTGCTTTGCATCCTGCAATTATTGGTTTCAACTCATGGCTGAGATGTTTTAAAATCAGATTTTACCCAGAATTAATGTTTTTGGCTAACGCGTTTCAATGCAGAAAATAACCCATGTTGCACAGCTCCGTTGCCCCCACCCCCAGTGGCAGTGACTGACTGTGGCTACATCTTATTGACTTCAAGTTGCAATAAATTAATAGTACAGGATAATCTGTCGAATTTTGAGTGAAGTTTTAAAAGCAAGGCAGAGGCCACAGAATGGCAAAGAGATTGGGACTGCTTTGATAAACGCATGAACATTTTGGTTCTCACTTTTCTTGGGACTTTCTCGGTTAGTATCTTTCAGTTCTGGTTGTGAATCAGTAGCATTCTCCTTAATGATCCCTGTTGTCATTGTGGTGATCTCCACAAGCCACTTGCTTCAAATGCTACATCACTACTTGAACCTGTCAAACCAGTCAATATGTCCTTGTTCCCACTGAAACAATAAGCCATTTAAAGGTTAATGCAGTTATTTATTATCTCAGAAAATCTGATATACTAATAGTTTCACAGTATAAGTAGAATATTCCAAATAATTGGAAAATGTAAAACTTGTGACCTGACTCTCAATTTATTGTTTGAGTTGTGGGGTCATGTCACAAGCCAAACCTCCACATGTCTTTCATTTATGATATTTAAGATGTATATAATTCAGCTAAAGAAGCAAAAATGTTCCTGAATTATCACTGAATTATCCTGACCAGTTTATATTGTGTCCATATTCTGAGAAAATCTGTTCTTTTCCTCCAGACAGAACACAACCTGGAGTTGGAATCTCTGCGCCTGAGCCTGAACAACATGCACAGGGCCCAACTTGAGCTTATGCAATCTAACCTGCAGCGTGAGAAGGAGGTATCCCTGGCTGAGCTGCGAGAGGTGTTGAATGATAAACGACGGCAAGAGGTGGCAGTGCTGCAGAACCGACAGCACATTGAAGTCGAGAGCATAAGGGAACAAAACCAGCAGCAGATGGAGCAATCTCTGGAGAAGCACCAATGGGAAATGGGTAGAGTATATTGTAGGGTGAGGTGGGCTCAGATTCTGTATTTTGGGATTGCACATTATGTACTATAGTGGAAATTCCAAGCAAATGCTGCATTTGTACAGAATGGCCATCACTACATGCCATCTGTGTATGAGGAAAGGTTGCTCTGATGCAATAAAAACAGAAAATGCTGGAAATAATCAAGTCAGGCAGCATCTGAGGAGAGAGAAACAGTTAACATTTCAGGTCGATGACTCTTCGTCAGAACTGGAAAAAGTTAGAGATGTAACAGATTTTTAAGCAAGTGTAGGGGCAGGGAAAGGGGGAGGGGAGGAGAGGAAAGAACAAAAGGTAGAGGTCTGTGATAGGATGGTAGGCAGGAGTGATTAAATAACAAGGGTTGATGGTGCAAGGCAAAAGGAGATGGTAATGGGGTAAGTTAAGAAACAAAAACTGAGTATTTCCAACATTTTCTGTTGTAATGTTGGAAACGAGGCAGCCATTTTATACACAGCATGCTTCCACATACAGCAATGTGATAATGACCAAATAATCTACTTTTAGTTATGTTGATTGAGGGATAAATATTGGCCAGGACAGCAGGGAGAACTCTCTTGCTCTTAGAAATATTGCCATAGGATCTTTTATGTCCACATAAGCGAGCAGATGGCCTCGATTTAACGTTTCATCTGAAAGATGGTATCTCCGACAATGCAGCACTCCCTCAGTACTGATCTGGAGTGTCAGCCGAGATTTTTGTGCTCAAGACTCTGGAATGGGACTTGAACCCACAACCTTCTGGTTCAGAAGCTGTCTCGGACTGAACCAGACTTTTCACAACTTTGGCGTCCTATTTAACCCTATGCTGAGCATCTGACACCATTTACTCTAAACACAAAGACCGCCTCCGTACACCTCTATAACATCGCCTGTCTGCACTCATCTGCTGCTGGAACCCTCATCCATGCTTTTGTTACCATCAGACTTGACAATTCCACTGTTCTCCTGGACAGACTCCCACCCATCTTCCAACCTCTGTAAACTTTAGCTCGTCCAAAACTCTGCTACCTGTATCTTAACCCATACGAAGTCCTGTTTATCACCCCTGTACTCCCTGACCTATATTAGTTTCCAGTCCACCACGCCGTGATTTTAAAATTGTCGTCCTCTAGTTCAAATCCCTCTCTGAACTCGACCTTCCCTATCTCTAACCTCCTCCACTCCTACAATCCGAGAACTCTGCATCCCTCCAACTCTGGTGCATCTCTGATTTCCTTTACTCCACCATTGATGGCCGCACCTTCAGCTATCAAGGCCCTAAATTCTGGAATTCTCCAACTCGCTCTCTTCCTTTAAGACTCTCCTTAAAACTTACCTCTTTGACTAAGCTTTTCGTCACCAATATCGTCCCAATATCTTCCTTGGCTCGGTGGCAATTTTTGTCTGATTACACTCCTGTGACGAGCTTGGGGTTTTTTTTTCCTGAAGACTTAAAAAGAAAGACTTGGATTTATATAGCGCCTTTTACGTGCCAGTGTGCCAGTGCAGCCTTCGGCCATCTGAGGAAAAGTGTTTGAAGACCAGACCCTCGTGGTTTACAAGGCTGTAGTAATAGCCGCCCTCCTGTATGGATCTGAGGCATGGACAATGTATAGAAGGCACCTTAAGTCACTGGAGATATATCACCAACGATGTCTCCGCAAGATCCTGCAAATCCCCTGGGAGGACAGGTGCACCAACATCAGTGTCCTCGACCAGGCTAACATCCCCAGTATTGAAGCACTGACCACACTCGATCAGCTTCGCTGGGCAGGCCACATAGTTCGCATGCCAGATACGAGACTCCCTAAGCAAATGCTTTATGCGGAGCTCCTTCATGGTAAACGAGCCAAAGGAGGACAGCGGAAACATAAGGATACCCTCAAAGCTTCCCTGGCAAAGTGCGACATCACCACTGACACCTGGGAGACCCTGGTCGAAGACCGCACGAGGTGGAGAAAGTGCATCCGGGAGGGCGTTCAGCGCTTCGAGTCTCAACACAAAGAGCGTGAAGAGGCCAAGCGCAGACAGCGGAAGGAGCGCGCGGCAAACCAGCCCCACCGATCCCTTCCCTCGACGGATGTTTGTCCCACCTGTAATGGTCTGTGGCTCTCGTATCGGACTGTTCAGCCATCAAACATAGAAACATAGAAAATAGGGACAGGAGTAGGCCCTTTGGCCCTTCAAGCCTGCACCACCATTCAATAAGATCATGGCTGATAATTACCTCAGTACCCCTTTCCTGCTTTCTCTCCATACTCCTTGATCCCTTTAGCTGTAAGGGCCATATCTAACTCCCTCTTGAATATATCCAATGAACTGGCATCAACAACGTTATGCGGTAGGGAATTCCACAGGTTAACAACTCTCTGAGTGAAGAAGTTTCTCCTCATCTCAGTCCTAAATGGCCTACCCCTTATCCTTAGACTGTGTCCCCTGGTTCTGGACTTCCCCATCATAGGGAACATTCTTCCCGCATCTAACCTGTCCATTCCCGTCAGAATCTTATACGTTTCTATGAGATCCCCTCTCATCATTCTAAACTGCAGTGTATAAAGGCCCAGTTGATCCAGTCTCTCCTCATGTCAGTCCCGCCATCCCGGGAATCGGTCTGGTGAACCTTCGCTGCACTCCCTCAATAGCAAGAACGTCCTTCCTCAAATTAAGAGACCAAAACTGAACACAATATTCCAGGTGAGGCCTCACCAAGGCCCTGTACAACTGCAGTAAGACCTCCCTGCTCCTATACTCAAATCCCCTACCTATGAAGGCCAACAGACCATTTGCCACCTTCACCGCCTGCTGTACCTGCATGCCAACTTTGAATGACTGATGAACCATGACACCCAGGTCTCGTTGCACCTCCGCTTTTCCTAATCTGCCGCCATTCAGATAATATTCTGCCTTCGTGTTTTTGCCCCCAAAGTGGATAATCTGCCATGCATTTGCTCACTCACCTAACCTGTCCAAGTCACCCTGCAGCGTTTTAGCATCCTCCTCACAGCTCATACTGCCACCCAGTTTAGTGTCATCTGCAAACTTTGAGATATTACACTCAATTCCTTCATCCAAATCATTAATGTATATTATAAAGAGCTGGGGTCCCAGCACTGAGCCCTGCGGTACTCCACTAGTCACTGCCTGTCATTCTGAAAAGGACCCGTTTATCCCGACTCTGCTTTCTGTCTGCCAACCAGTTCTCTATCCATGTCAGTACATTACCCCCAATACCATGTGCTTTGATTTTGCACACCAATCTCTTGTGTGGGACCTTGTCAAAAGCCTTTTGAAAGTCCAAATACACCACATCCACTGGTTCTCCCTTGTCCACTCTACTAGTTACATCCTCAAAAAATTCCAGAAGATTTGTCAAGCACGATTTCCCTTTCATAAATCCATGCTGACTTGGACCGATCCTGTCACTGCTTTCCAAATGCGCTGCTATTTCATTAATAATTGATTCCAACATTTTCCCCACTACTGATGTCAGGCTAACCGGTCTATAATTACACGTTTTCTCTCTCCTTTTTTAAACAATGGTGTTTCATTAACTACCCTCCAGTCCATAGGAACTGAACCCACAGTCGATAGACTGTTGGAAAATGATAACCAATGCATCCACTATTTCTATGGCCGCTTCCTTAAATACTCTGGGATGCAGACTATCAGGCCCCGAGGATTTATCGGCCTTCAATCCCATCAATTTCCCTAACACAATTTCCCGCTTTATAAGGATATCCTTCAGTTCCTCCTTCTCTCTAGAACTTCGGTCCTCTAGTATTTCCGGAAGGTTATTTGTGTCTTCCTTCGTGAAAGCAGAACCAAAGTATTTGTTTAACTGGTCCGCCATTTCTTTGTTCCCCATTATAAATTCACCTGAATCTGACTGCAAGGGACCTACGTTTGTTTTCACTAATCTTTTTCTCTTCACATATCTATAGAAGCTTTTGCAGTCAGTTTTTATGTTCTCAGCAAGCTTCCTCTCATACTCTATTTTCCCCCTCCTAATTAAACCCTTTGTCCTCCTCTGCTGAATTCTAAATTTCTCCCAGTCCTCGGGTTTGCTGCTTTTTCTGGCCAATTTATATGCCTTTTCCTTGGATTTAACACTATCCTTAATTTTCCTTGTTAGCCACGTTGAGCCACCTTCCCTGTTTTCTTTTTACTCCAGACAGGGATGTACAATTGTTGAAGTTCATCCATGTGATCTTTAAATGTTTGCCATTGCCTATCCACCGTCAACCCTTTAAGTATCACTCGCCAGTCTATTCTAGCCAAGTCAGGTGACATACCATCGACGTTACCTTTCCCCAAGTTCAGGACACTAGTCTCTGAATTAACTGTGTCACTCTTCATCTTAATAAAGAATTCTACCATATTATGGTCACTCTTCCCCCAAGGGGCCTCGCAAAACGAGATTGTTAATTAGTCCTTTCTCATTACACATCACGCAGTCTAGGATTGCCAGCTCTCTTGTTGGTTCCTCGACACATTGGTCTAGAAAACCATCCTAATACACCCCAGGAAATCCTCCTCCACTGCATTGCTACCAGTTTGGTTAGCCCACTCAATATGACAATATTCCGACAGTGGCTAGTCTAGGGGCTATAGGAGGGGATTAACACAATCACTAAGGAGGTGGTACTCAGTAAGATATCATCATAGGCGGTCCCTTGAAACGAGGATGACTTGCTTTCATGCAAAAAAAAAAGGATGAGTTCACAGGTGTTTCGAAAGAAGAACCCAAACTACATCCCCAAGGGTGGAACTATAACTAAAGGCAGATAAATCCCCTGGACCTGCTTGCATCCTAGGGTCTTAAGAGAAGTAGCGGCAGGGATTGTGGATGCATTGGTTGTAATTTACCAAAATTCCCTGTATTCTGGGGAGGTCCCAGCAGATTGGAAAACTGCAAATGTAACGCCCCTATTTAAAAAAGGAGGCAGACAAAAAGCAGGAAACTATAGACCAGTTAGCCTAACATCTGTGGTTTGGGAAAATGTTAGAGTCCATTATAAAAGAAGCAGTAGCAGGACATTTGGAAAAGCAAAATTTGGTCAGGCAGAGTCCGCATGGATTTAGGAAGGGGAAGTCATGTTTGACAAATTTGCTGAAATTCTTTGAGGATGTAATGAACAGGGTGGATAAAGGGGAACCAGTGGATGTGGTGTATTTGGACTTCCAGAAGGCATTTGACAAGATGCCACATAAAAGGTTACTGCACAAGATAAAAGTTCACGAGGTTGGGGGTAATATATTAGCACAGATAGAGGACTGGCAAACGAACAGAAAACAGAGAGTCATGATAAATGGTTCATTCTCTGGTTGGCAACCAGTAACTAGTGGGGTGCCGCAGTTACTATTTACAATATATATAAACGACTTGGAAGAAGGGACTGAGTGTAACGTAGCCAAGTTTGCTGATGATACAAAGATGGGAGGAAAAGCAATGTGTGAGGAGGACACACAAAATCTGCAAAAGGACATAGAAGGCTAAGTGAGTGGGCAAAAATTTGGCAGATGGAGTATAATGTTGGAAAGTGAGGTTATGTCCTTTGGCAGAAAAAAAATCAAAGAGCAAGTTATTATTTAAATGGAGAAAGATTGCAAAGTGCCACAGTACAGCGGGACCTGGGGGTACTTGTGCATGAAAGACAAAAGGATGGTATGCAGGTACAGCAAGTGATCAGGAAGGCCAATAGTATCTTAGCCTTTATTGCAAATGAGATGGATTATAAAAGCAGGGAAGTCTTGCTACAGTTGTACAGGGTCTTGGTGAAGCTACACCTGGAATACTACGTGCAGTTTTGGTTTCCATATTTACGAAAGGATATACTTGCTTTGGAGGCAGTTCAGAGAAAGTTCACTAGGTTGATTCTGGAGATGAGGGGGTTGACTTATGAGCAAAGGTTGAGTAGGTTGGGCCTCTACTCATTGGAATTCAGAAGAATGAGAGGTGATCTTTTCAAAATGTATAAGATTGAGGGGGCTTGACAAGGTAGATGCAGAGAGGATGTTTCCACTGAAAAGGAGACTAGAACTAGAGGGCATGATCTTACAATAAGGGGCTGCCCATTGAAAACAGATGAGGAGAAATTTCTTCTGGTTGTAAATCTGTAGAATTCGCTGCCTCAGAGAGCTGTGGAAGCTTGGACATTGAATAAATTTAAGACAGAAATAGACAGGGATTAAACAATAAGGGATTATGGGGAGCGGGCAGGGAAGTGGAACTGAGTCCATGATCTTATTAAATGGCGGAGCAGGCTCGAGGGGCCTTATGGCCTACTCCTCCTATTTCTTATGTTCTTATAATGCTATTTGCATAGAACAAAATTACAACCATTAAGTTATCATCTCTATTTAGATTATAGACCTTCCCCTCTGTTTCCTTAATCAGGTTACCTGAATTTGTAGGTAGTCAAAATTTGATGTTTGCGAAACATATAGATGACCAGCAAAAAAAAGACTTGCATCTTTCACAACCTCAGCACATCCCAAAGAACTTTACAGCCAATAAAGTACTTTTGAAGTGAAGTCACTGTGGTAATTGCAAAACAGAGTAGCCAATTTTGCGCGGAGCAAAGTCCCACAAACAGCAATGTAATAACGGACAGATAATCTATTTTAGTGATGTTGGGTGAGGGTTAAATATTGGCCAGGATATAGGGGAGATCGCCACTGCTCTTCAAATAAAGCTTGAGGATCTCTTGCATCTAGCTGAATGGCAGATAGAACCTCGGTTTAATGTCTCACGCGAAAAGACTGTCTCCAACAGTGCAGCACTCCCAGTACTGCACTAAACCTGAATTAAGTCTCAGGAGTGAGACTTCAACCGACAACCTTCTGACTCAGAGTTAAGGCGTGCTACCACTGAATCACAACTGATGCATGAAACCATGTTGTAGAATTGAAGTGTGGAAGGGAAAGTCGTAGCACGTCAACTGACATTCCATAACCATTCTTTTGTTTTCAGAGGATTTAAGGAAGGCACTGGAAGAAGAAGCAGCTCTTTTGAAGGCCACAATGGTAATGGAGGAAACAAAGAAACTGCAAGTATGAAAACCAGTTTGTTGTTTAAATTTTAGGAAAGTTCTTTGGCAACCAATTAACATCCATCTCAACAATGCTCTGAAACAAAAGGCTTCAGACCGCCTCCTGAAGTTTGATCAGAATTGGGTAGGTTTTAATTAGGAATTGCTAGATAAAAGACCAAGGTCCATCTTTTTTGCTTATCATCCTGGTAGTCGTGAAGTTGATAATGCAGTTGTTCACTACTCATGGGAACCACAGGTGCACTTACCATAGAATCATAGAATAATAATTCTTAGGCAGGCCCCCTGAGTCGAGGATGACTTACTTCCACACTAATATGAGTTCTAAGATGATTAATGAGTTCGAGGTGGGATCTACAGACTCTGTCACAGGTGGGGCAGATGGTGGTTGAAGGGACGGGTGGGTGGGTGCTTGGTTTGTTGTACGCTCCGTCCGCTGTTTGTACTTGGCTTCAGCGTGCTCCCGGTGAGGTCACTCTGTGTTCGCCGCCTTCTCGAATGTTTCTCCTCCACTTTGAGAGGTCTTACTTGGGCCAGGGATTCCCAAGAGTTGGTGGGGATGTTACATTTTTTCAAGGAGGCTTTGAGGGCGTCCGAGAAGCGTTTTCTCTGCCCTCCTGGGACTCGTTTGCCGTGATGGAGCTCGGAGTAGAGTGCTCGTTTCAGGAGTTTTGTATCAGACATGCGGACAATGTGGCCTATCCATCGGAGCTGATTGAGCTTGATCAATGCCTCGATGTTGGCCTGAGAGAGAATACTGATGTTGGTGCACCTATTCTGCCAATGGATTTGCAAGATTTTGCGGAGGCCGCGTTGGTGGTACTTCAGTGCTTTGAGGTGTGTACTGTACATTGTCCATGTCTCAGGCATATAGGAGAGCGGGTATCACTGCTGTTCTGTAGACCATGAGCTTGGTCTTCGATCCTGGTCTTCGAACACTTTTCCTTAGGTGACCGAAGGCTGCACTGGCACACTGAAGACGGTGTTTAGATTTTGTCGTCTATGTCTGTCCTTGCTGATAGGCTCCCAAGGTATGGGAAGTGGTCCACATTGTCCAAGGTCTCATCATGGATCTTGATAATCGGGGAGCAGCTGTGTGGTGGGGGCAGTTTGGTAGAGAACCTTTGTCTTACGGATGTTTAATGTAAGGCCCAGACTCTTGTACGCTTCAGTGAAGGCCTCAGTGTGCACAAACGCAAGCGTCGTCTGCATACTGTAGTTCAATGACAGAGGTTGAACAATTTCCTGCTTGTCCTGTAGATTAACTCCACTCCAGCAGGGAGCTTGTTAAAGATGAGATGAAGCATTGCAGCGAGGAAGATTGAGAAGAGCATTGGTGCGATGACACAGCCTTACTTGACCCCGGTCTGCACTTGTATGAGGTCTGTGGTAATCACGACTTGCATGTCATCGTGAAGCAAGCAGAGGATGGTGACAAATTTTTGAGGAGTTTGTGAAGGACATTCCATAATCCCTCACGGTTAACAGAGTGAGGTCAAAGAAAGCCACGTGCAGACGTTGATGCTGCTCCCTACATTTTTCTTGGGTTTGTCGCACGGTGAAGATCATGTCCGTTGTGCCCCTTAGTGGGCGCAATCCGCATTGCGACTCTAGGAGGAGGATTCTTGCGATGATTTCCCCTGCGGCAGACAGCAGGGAAACTCCTCTATTCCGCAATCAGACTGGTCACCTTTCTTGAAGATGGTCATGATAACGGTGTCTCTGAAATCCCTTGGCATGCTCTCCTCCTTCCAGATAAGAAAGATGAGGTCATGGACTCACGCCAAGAGTACTTCTCTACTATGCTTTAGTACTTCGATGGGGATTCCATCTGCTCCTGAGGCCTTGTTGTTTTTCAGTTGTTGGATGGCCTTTTCAACCTCATTGTGGGCTTGGATTGTGCTGTGATGGTGGGTAGCATGCTGTGGGATGGAGTCAACAACACTTATGTCAAAGACAGAGTCTTGGTTAAGGAGATCTTCGAAGTGCTCCTTCCAGCGGGTACTAACTGCCTCTCTGTCCTTGATGAGCACCTCTCCGTTCTTGGCTCTCAGTTGGATAGGTCCTTGGGTGCTTGGACCGTAGGAGTCTTGACTGCGTAAAGAATAGACGCACATGATTGTTGACTAGTTGCTGGATCTCCTGCACTCTTTCCACCCATCATCTTCAGGTCATGTGTTTTTTGTTGGACCATGGCCTTGTCTGTAAATCTGTTTTCTTTCTCTCGAGTTGTGATGATGTTTCCAATTCAAGAATGCCTTTCGTTTACGGTTTATTGGCTCCTGGATCTTTCCCAAGAGTCTCTTCACAGCTGCTAATTATGGTGGACTTGAGGGCAGACCAGGTACTATGGACACTCTGCGGCTTCAGTTCATTGGGAGTCATCAGGTTGGCTGAGACGTTGACTGAATAGGTCTTTTTGCAAGGTGTTTGAGTACTTTCGCGTTGATTTTTCTGTGGCAGTGTTTCTATTGCCGCCGTCATTTTTAGGTTAGGTTGATGGAAATACAGTGGATTAGGCAGTGATCAGTCCAGCAGTCGTCCACTCCTGTCATGGCGCAGGTGATACGGACGTTCTTGTGGTCCCTCGCTCGGATGATAATGTAGGCTAACAGATGTCAGGATGTTGTCATGAGGCCTTGGCCTTGTATTTGTCTCTCTGATGAAAGAAGGCATTGGTTATGTCAGGACTATGTTCTAAGCATTTCATCAGGAGGAGGGTATCGTTGGAGTTGGTTTTCCTTACTCCTTCCCTGCCAATCACACCTCTCCAGAGGTTTGTGTCCTTTACAACTCTGGCATTAAAATTGCCAAGGAGAATCAACTTGTTACCCATTGAAACTCGGGACAGGGATTCTTCAAGGCTGGAATAGAATTCCTCTTTGGCCTTGTCCGTAGCTTCCAGGGTTGGGGCGTACACACTGATGATCGTAGCGTACTAGTTCAGGGTTCGAGTGAGCTGAAGGGTCATGAGGTGTTCGTTTATCCCATAAGGGGAATCTCAGACTCCAAACTAGCTCATTTTTGATGGCGAAGCCAACCCCATGGAGATGGCGTTCTTTGTCTGGTTTATCTTTCCAGAAGAAGGTGCATCCACCTCCTTGAGCTGGCCTTCTCCTGCCCGCCGTGTCTCGCTCAGGGCAGCGATGTCAATGTCAAAACGTCTGCGTTCCCGGGCAATGATAGTGGTTGCAACGTTCAGGTTTGTCGCTGTTGGGTTTATCCATGGGGGTCCTGACGTTCCAGGTCCCGAACTTCATTTTAAAGGATGGAAGATGCCTGTGCTGGCTGTTGTACACCAGCTACCATACAAACTTGACAGAGCAAGGTCTTGGTCCAATGGCAAGGGGACCGAAGACGATTGGAGACCAGGCTCTGCTGCATGGGCCTAGCGCACACACACACACACATACACATACATATACTCACTAACCCCCTCCCTCCCTCAGGTCCTCTCTCTGGTTTTCAAAGATCGCAGAGTCGGTGAGCACATTAACCTTGGAGCTTGAATTTATCCATAAAATATTGACGCTACCCTGGCACCAGCTCCAGCACCCTGCACTCCATTCGCAGGCTCTGCTGCACTATTTTCTGCTCTCTCGTCAGCCACTCACACTTTGGCCGTTGGGTCTTTACTAATGGGCGCGCGTATTTACCATTAACACCTCCGACCTCACTCCCCCCTTCTGTCTCCAGGCCCTCTCTAATCTCCCCCTGATCCAGGACTTGGCCTTCAGGTGCCCCCCACTGCTGGCCCCGAGTCCCGACCTCCCCCAATTATCTTGAATCTGTGCCCTCTGGCTACTGACCCTCCTGCCAATGCAAACAGTTTCTCCCTATCTACTCCATCAAAGCCCTTCATAATTTTGAACATCTATAAATCTCCCCTTTGCTCTAAGGAGAACAATGCCAGCTTCTCTAGTCTCTACAATACTGAATTACCTAACTTCTGGTATCATTCTAGTGAATCTGCACTGTCACCAAGACCTTGCCATCCTTTCTATAGTGTATTGTCCAGAATTAGACACATCACGCTAGCTGAGGTCTATAAAGATTTACCATCACTTCCATGCTTTTGAACACTCTTTCTCTATTTATAAAGGATATAGTTATTTGTACTAGAAAAATGTTCTGATTGGGTCTCTGTGATCACATGACCTGATTGCTGATTGGCCCCCTTGGAGTTTCTCTGGAATGTGCAATTAGAGCACCTCAGTCTAAGTTCTCAGTGACTTTGCAAAGTGTAATACCAGCCATTCTGACTACCGATTCCAGAAAGGAGAAAGCTCCCCCCTCTCCGCCCAAGTTCCTGCCCCATCCCAGCCCAAGTTCCTGACCCCTTGTGCTCCATTCCATCCCCATTTTATGTGGGTCTCGGATTGTTAACAGGTTTATTATGAAGTGAATAGTGACTTCTGGATTTCACCCATTCCAATGATGTCCCTTGTCACACACTCACCGAGCTTTCCGAGAAATAGGGGGCGGGTGTA
Organism: Pristiophorus japonicus; assembly: GCF_044704955.1. NCBI lineage: Eukaryota > Metazoa > Chordata > Chondrichthyes > Pristiophoridae > Pristiophorus > Pristiophorus japonicus. The sequence continues at coordinate 217,039,457 of NC_091979.1, read as the reverse complement.
AAGGGGGTGGGGTTGGAAGAACGTGAACCATTTTCCCTGAATTCCTTCCGCTCGCCACTCCTGCAACCCCTCTTTTCTCCCCGCCCCCCCACACAGAGCCTCTCTCTCTCTCTCTCTCTCTCTTTCTTTCTCTCTCTCTCTCTCTCTCTCTCTCTCTCTCTCTCTCTCTCTCTCTCTCTCTCTCTCTCTCTCTCCAATGTTTTCTCTCCCGCAGTAGTCCGCAAAAATGTTTGTGTAAAGAGTCACAGATATTCTAGGCAATAGTCCTGCAGATAATCCAAAAGCTAGAACCAGCTCCAGGCTCGAGCAGCGACGAGCTCCACACGGCTTGTGGTGTTGCCTTGCCTCACCTCCGCCTCCCTCGTACGTCGCACTGCACATGCACAGAAAGAGGGCGGAGTCCAATGCATGCATGTGCACAAGAATCTTAAGAGCTTTATTGACGTACCGCACCTTCAATGAGTTGTCTGCGTGTGCCCCCAGGTCTCTCTTCCTGCAGCCCTTTTAAAGTTGTACCATTTAGTTTATATTGCCTCTCCTCGTTTTGCCTTCCAAAATGCATCACTTCACATACCTTAAATTTGATCTGCCATGTGTCTGCCCATTTCAGCAGTCTATGCCCGCTTGAAGTCTGTTATTACCCTCCTTACTGTTTAGTACGTTTCCAAGCTTTGTGGCATCTGCAACATTTGAAATGATGCCGTGCATACACAAGTCCAGGTCATGTATATCAAAGAGAAGTGGGCTTAGTACTGATTCCTTGGGGAATCATCGAATCATATAATAGTACAGCACAGAAAGAGGCCATTTGGCCCATCAAGTCTGTTTTAGCTCTTTAGAAGAGCAATCCAGTTTGTCCCACTCCCTTGGTCTTTCTCCTTCAAAAGGGAATTGGATAAATACTTAAGTGCTACTATTGAATCTGTATCCACTACCCTATTAGGCAATGCATACCAAATCCTAACCACTCGTTACCTAAAAAGGTTTTCCTCATGTCGCCTCTGGTTCTTTTGCAGTTTGTGTTACCAAATTTGTGCCCTTTGGTTATCGACCCTTCAGTCATTTAGAAACAATTTCTCTATTTATTTACTCTATCGAAACCCCTCATGATTTTGAACATTTCTATCAAATTTCCTCTTGGCTTTCTTTGCTCCAGGGAGAACAACCCCAGCTTCTGTAGTCTATCCATGTAACTGAATTCCCTCATCCCTGGAACTATTCTAGTAAATCTCTTCTGTACCCTCTTCAAAGTCTTCACATCCTTCCTAAGTGTGGTGCCGAGAATTGGACAGAATACTCTAGCTGAGGCCGAATTAGTGTTTTATATAGGTTTAGCATAACTTCTTGGTTTTGCACTCTATGCCTCTATTTATAAAGCCCAAGATTCCATGTTTTATTAACTGTTTTGTTAACCTGTCGTACCACCTTCAAAGATTTGTGCACAAGCACCCCCAGGTCTCTCTGTTCTTGCACCCCCATTAAAATGGTACCATTTACTACAACAACAGCAACTTGTATTTATATGGGGCTCTATTTTCACCATCATTGGGCGCTATTTTTTTTGGCGCAATCATGATTTTGCTCAAAGTTTGTACGCCGGTGGCGACTGTCAGCACCGGTTTTTTTGTACGCAAGATTTTTTGTTACAGGTCTGGTTGAAAACTGATTTCTGTGCCGTTTTTGGCTCTTTACCGATTTTCGCCAAGAACTATTTTTTTTCAGGGCGGCGCACAGTGGCCTTAAGCACCGATCAGAAAAACCCTATGTTAACTTAAGGAAATCAGCGCTGAGTATATTTGAATTTTTGGAGCGAGGGAAAAAGACAATTTAAAACACACATTCATGATGATTTTTGCAGAGGGAACTCTGAGTTCATTTTTCCCACAGAATGTTTTTGAGAATGGGCACATTGCGATTCCACTCCACCACAATCTCTGCTGATGGGGCTCCAGGCACGGGTCGGAGGAGTGCCGCCGGTCGAAGGATTGCTCCCTCAGCCAGACACAAGCACAGGAGCTCGGTGATTGGATTGCATTCCCCCCCCCCCCCCCCACCCCCCCGGGCTCAGTTTGGAAAGAGTGGGGGGGGGGGGGGGAGGGAACGGGCGGACGGACGGAATCCAAGCGTCAAGCTCCTGTGTTTCTGTCCGGTCAAGGGAGTGATCCTGCCAGCATGCACTCTGAACTGTGCATCGGAGATGGCACAACACAGCAGCAAACATGGGCATTTCTGCACACGCTATAATTAAAGTGCCATAAATCTCTGTGCATCATGTCTCCATAGACATAGAGCTTAGTGTTGCCCATGGTGTGGTTCATTCTGCTAGGGCCTCACCCAGCAAAGGTGTTGTGTGTGTGCATTGTGCTTCAGTAAGTCTCACAATAACAAGAATAACAGTTAAGAAAAAGAATTATGGGTGCAAATATTACTATGCCTCATGTAGTAAGGTTGGTTTACATGCATGGCGTATGGAGGCGACGGATAATACCACAATGCCGTCGTCGCACATACCAGATCGCTTGGGCATTAATAGGGAGGAGGCCATACCCTGATCGAATCTACAAGGACAGGTGCTCATACCTACACCTGTGTGAGACAGACTGCATTCGCAGGCTGCGATTTAGAAAGGAGGTTATCACAGAGATCTGTCAGGTCAATCATACAACTAAGAAATGGCAGGAGGACTGCTTTACCTGTGGAAGTGAAGGTTACTGCAGCACTTGCCTTCAATGCTTCTGGCTCATTTCAAACAGCAACTGGGGACATGTGCTGCATCTCGCAGCACGCCGCACATTGCTGCATTCGATAGGTGACTGCTGCACTGTATGTCAAAAGCGACCAGTTCATCAATTTCCCTGTGACCATGCAGGCAATGCAAGACAGGGCTGTGGGATTCTCCAGAATTGCTGCCTTCCCAAAGGTGCGACCAAAACCAGAGTGCGATCGACTGTACCCACATCGCCTTGAGAGCACCTTTGGACAACTCCGAAGTTTATCGGAACAGGAAAGGGTTCCATTCCCTAAATGTGCAGCTTGTCTGCGACGATCTGCATCAGATTATGGCACTGGATGCCAAATACTCTGGTTGCATCGATGATGCTTTCATCCTACATGAGAGCATTATATCTACCATGTTTCAGGAGCTGCCAGAAGCGCAGAGCTGGTTGCTTGGGGACAAAGGGTATGGGCTCACCACCTGGCTTATGACACCCTTCTCCCAACCCCCCACCCCCACCCCCCCCCACGCAATCCCCGCACTGAACCAGAGCGTTGGTACAACATGTCACACACAACGACACGGAGCATCATAGAGCAGACAATTGGCATAGAAACATAGAAAATAGGTGCATGAGTAGGTCAATCGGCCCTTCGAGCCTGCATCACCATTCAATATGATCATGGCTGATCATGCAACTTCAGTACCCCATTCCTGTTTTCTCTCCAGACCCTTTGATCCCTTTAGCTGTAAGGGCCACATCTAACTCCCTTTTGAATATATCTAACGGACTGGCCTCAACAACTTTCTGTGGTAGAGAATTCCACAGGTTCACAATTCTCTGGGTGAAGAAACTCCTCATCTCGGTCCTAAATGGCTTACCCCTTATCCTTAGACTGTGACCCCTGGTTCTGGACTTCCCCAACATTGGGAACCTTCTTGCATCTAACCTGTCCAATCCCTTCAGAATTTTATGTTTCTATGAGATCCCCTCTCATTCATCTAAATTCCAGTTAATATTGTCATGTATTAAACCAGCATTGTAACCCATGTATAATCTGACCTAAGTTGTACACTGTGAGAACAATGACCACTAGGTGGGTGACACTCCTAACCTGGTCCTTCAGGTATAAAAGAGGAAACACCACCCACCTTCATCACTTGAGTGCTAAGAAATAAAGGACAGGTCACAGACTGACCTTCTCTCAAGCATGGGCCTCGTGTGCATTTATACTGTGTAGTAAGGACGTATCAATGGCGACGAGAAACTGGGATTTAAACCACGCGAGCATGGCCACTAGCAGAACAGACGAGAGGTACTGTGTTAAGGAATGGTTGGGACAGAGATTCAACATTGTTAAAGCAGCACACAGTTCTCCAGGCAGACAAGGGCAGTCGGGCATGCCCCAACATGTCGTCGAACCCAGAGGGGGAGTTCGACAGAGACAATGGCAAGCTGAACGGCGAGTCACGCAATTGCAAGGGACAATGCGGCCAGTAATGGGGCCATCAACACCTGTTAATGGTGCACTCAAGGACAGTCACAGGACAGTCAGGGACGATCGACTGGCAAGGGACCTTTTGTTTCCAACAGCAGCTCATGTTGGAGGCGTGGAGGCACACGCTCAGCCGGAGTTTGCAGAGATGAGCAAAATACCTGCAGAAATGAACGCTGGGGGAAATCGCTGGAAGCTGAAACAGTTCATACACCAGGACGCCACCGATAATGATGAAAGTACTCCTCAATGAAGGTGGGTGGAGCTTCCCCTTTTATACCTGAAGGTCCAGGTTAGGAGTGTCTCCCACCTAGTGGTCATTGTTCTCACGGTGTACAACTTAGGTCAGATTATACATGGGTTACAATGCTGGTTGAATACATGACAAATATAAGCCCAGTCGATCCAGTCTTTCTTCATATGTCAGTCCTGCCAGCCCGGGAATCACTATGGCGAACCTTCGCTGTACTGAAGCAGTGTTTCCAATGCCTGGACCACTCTGGAGGCTACCTGCAATACACCCCTCGCCACGTCGGTCAGTTGACTGTCGTGTGCTGCATGCTGCACAACTTGGCCATCATGAGGGGCCAGGCCCTGGACTTTGAAGATCCTGCTGAGGGGGGGGGTGGGAGGCGGGGTGGGGGGAGGACAAGGAGGCTGACGACGAGGAGGAGGAGGAGCAGCAGGAGGTGGATGACGATGGAGGAGGCGGCCTCATGCACCTATAGCCATAGCTAGAGACTTGCGTCAGCGGCTAATCCGTGATCGCTTTGGTGCCTGAAGGCGAAACGGCCCGACAGAGTTGATGCTTTTCACCTGTAATTGTGAAAAAATAATATACATCATATGTATGGAATGTTGTGTTGGTTTATATTGCTTTAATTCAAAAAATAATGTGCAGGATTCTGCTTAAATTTAAAAAATAATTAGTTTTATTAAACATTTGTACAGTTTTAATTAACTTTAATAAAATTTGTATCAAACTTTAAACTTTTGAATGATGAAAACAAGTAGCAGCAACAAACAAACTCGAACTGTAGCCATCTCTCCTCCCCCTTATTCAAAGACCTCAGCGCTGTGTGCCCCTCTTGCTGCCTCTACCTCTACCCCTACCCATGCCTGTTGTCTCAGAATTCTGTTTCCTCACCATGACCCCAAAGTTTTTTCTGCTTTCTGCGCAAATGCGCATTTTTTGGCGAGGTTGGACAGGGACAGACCAAGCAGACAGCATGTGGAAGACCCGGATTCATCGTCTGACTCTTCAGCCTGTGGATGAATCCCCGGCATACTACCTAACTTGTGTCCACATATTGCAGCAGCTAACTCCGACATTCCCTCCCTAATCTGCACCAACTGCCTCTGGCATCCCCTCCCTCATCTCTGGCATCCCCTCCCTCATCTGTCCCGACACTGCTCCCATTCCTCCAGACAGTGTTGCTACTTCTACTGACAGTCCTGCTTAATTCTACCCTCACTCCACCCATGGTGGCCAGGTGCGATCTGGTTAGCTCAATGCTCTCCCTACTCATTCCCATGATCTGTCCTATGTCCCCTGCATTTCAGGTTGAGTTCTCCTTCCCAACCTCCTCGGCCGTCTCCCAGATGTGGCTTGCTGCAACCCACTGGGACCCACAGCCTCAGACTCTACCCCATGAAATGTCGCATCAGTTGTATCGCTTAGCAAAGGGCTTGGCGCCCTCAAGGAGTTCACCCGCTCCAGTTGTAATGTGACCGTGTCATTATTGGGGTCTTCCTACTGTCCTTCATTGTCCAGCTCATCAATGAATAATATCTGGACTGATGGCTTCCTGATCTTCTACTTGAGCTTCCGTCTCTTCCTGATGTGCAACATTGGCAAAACTTAACAGAGCAGATGTTTGGTGAGCAGCAGGAGCGGGGGCAGTGTGACATGAGTACGTGGCAGAGCTTACCCTCTTGGTAACCTGGGCCCAGTGTCCACATTGGTGGTTGATCTTCTCTTGCAAGATTGAATCATATCAGCGATCCTCTGTTCCACGGCTGTTAGTTGCAGCATACTTGGCGCACCTCTTCCAGTTTTTGACCTTTCTCAGTTCATCAGTGACATCTTCTGAACTTCTCGAGAGGGTCACAGTCTAAGGATAAGGGGTAAGCCATTTAGGACCGAGATGAGGAGAAACTTCTTCACCCAGAGAGTGGTGAACCTGTGGAATTCTCTACCACAGAAAGTTGTTGAGGCCAATTCACTAAATATATTCAAAAAGGAGTTAGATGAAGTCCTTACTACTAGGGAGATCAAGGGGTATGGCGAGAAAGCAGGAATGGGGTACTGAAGTTGCATGTTCAGCCATGAACTCATTGAATGGCGGTGCAGGCTAGAAGGGCCGAATGGCCTACTCCTGCACCTATTTTCTATGTTTCTATGTCCTTCTGCTGTGGTGGCCACATACACATTAGTCACATTTACAAATGTGATTGCAGTGCATAAATACTTTCAGTAACTGCTTGGCCAAGGTCCTGCCACTTCTTTTTGACCTGCACGCCACTTCTCGGGTTCATGGCCACTGCTTTGAACTCTTCTGCAAATTGTTCCCAAAGTTTTGCTAGTAGAGAGGGTTTCAGTTTCTTTTGTCCCAGTTTTCCTTTGTTCTCAAGCACATCCCATCTCCTCTCACTTATGTCCAGCAGAGGCTCAATTTTTTCTGCTTGAAATCTCTCAGCCCTTCCCCTTGTCCTTCTCCTTCCCCTTCCCTTGGATCCATCGTTTGCAGCTAAAATTGAAATGTCCAGATCCAACTTCAATCTGAATATGTTCTCATAAGCTGCTGATCCAGAACAGGAAGTTCATCGGATGCGCAGACACACCCGTCACATGGAAAAAGTTTTTTTTTCAGTGCATGTTCACTGACTTTTAGGCGCACACTTGAAGCTCCACCCCCAGATTTAACTTCGGGTACCGCAGCGGCAAAATTAAATTTTACTTTGGTGGAAAAAAAAATCTGCGCAAACGGGCTCAAAAAAATCGACCGTACGTCCTCCTGGGCGCCAAAAATTGACAGAGGAAAGTAGAGCCCATGGTACTTTTTAAATAGAGTAAAACATCCCGAGGCACTTCACAGGAGCATTATCGAACAAAATTTGACACCGAGTCACACATTTTCTCCTCATTCTTCCCACAAAAATGTATCATCTCACACTTTGCAGCGTTGAATTTCATCTGTCATGTGTCTACCCATTCCACCTGCCAGTCTATGTTCTCTTAAAGTCTAGTACATAAGAACATAAGAAATATGAGCAGGAGTAGGCCATATGGCCCTTCGAGCCTGCTCCACCATTTAATACTGTTGTGGAATATTAAAAATACAACACTCACACGAAAGGTCTTTTATAGAGAAAGGAGTTGTTTATTAAAATCTGATTAATCGAGAGATCCGATCTCATCAATACAGTTACTGAGTGCTCTCAATGTGATCTCATGGGACAAGCTACGCAGTTACACTCTCACAGTTCAGATACAGTCAAAATGGTGGAAATACGTGGAGAGGTGTTCCATTGGTTAATACAGGTTACAGCAATTTCATAGGGTGGTACAGTTACATTAATTTTATTGGTTACAGTAATTTCTAATGATTCCATTGGTACATTCAGTTCTGGCGACTATTGCTAGGGAAAAGCCCCCGACAGGTTATGTTACATTTCTGGGAACGTCTTCCCAGGCTAATTCTCAGACTAATGTCCTTGGCAGACATATGGCTACCCTCTGCTTAAAAGAGGCTTTGTGTCTGTTATCTCGTGTGACTGGAACATTGCGGTCTTCTCATTATATCTGTGAGCTGTCTCCATAAATCTTGTGGGTGTTCTTATCTCCTAAGAGAATTTCTCTGACCTTAGTGTTTCTGCCGAATTCAGCTATTTGACTATGAACGCATTTTAAACCTTACTCTGCCTTTCTTACTTTGTATTTTAATTACAGCGAATTACTTTACCACTAATTAAGGTTTTTCGCTCTTACAAATACGATCATGGCTGATCCGATCATGGACTCGGGTCCACTTCCCTGCCCGCTCTCCATAATCCCTTATTGATTTATTGTTTAAGAAACTGTCTATTTCTGTCTTAAATTTATTCAATGTCCCAGCTTCCACAGCTCTCTGAGGCAGTGAATTCCACAGATCCACAACCTTCAGAAGAAATTTCTCCTCATCTCAGTTTTAAATGGGTGGCCCCTTATTCCAAGTTTATGCCCTCTAGTTCTAGTCTCCCTTATCAGTGGAAACATCCTCTCTGCATCCACCTTGTCAAGCCCCCTCATAATCTTACACGTTTCGATAAGATCACCTCTCATTCTTCTGAATTCCAATGAGTAGAGGCCCAACCTACTCAACCTTTCCTCATAAGTCAATCTCCTCATCCCTGGAATCAATCTAGTGAACCTTCTCTGAACTGCCTCCAAAGCAAGTATATCCTTTCGTCGTCAATATGGAAACCAAAACTGCATGCAGTATTCCAGGTGTGGCCTCACCAATACCCTGTACAACTGTAACAAGACTTCCCTGCTTTTATACTCCATCCCCTTTGCAATAAAGGCCAAGATTCCATTGGCCTTCCTGATCACTTGCTGTACCTGCATACTTTTGTGTTTCATGCACAAAGTACCCCCAGGTCCCGCTGTACTGCAGCCCTTTGCAATCTTTCTCCGTTTAAATAATAACTTGCTCTTTGATTTTTTTCTGCCAAAGTGCATGACCTCTCACTTTCCAACATTATACTCCACCTGCCAAATTTTTGCCCACTCACTTAGCCTGTCTATGTCCTTTTGCAGATTTTTTTGTGTTTTCCTCACACATTGCTTTTTTTTTTCCATCTTTGTATCGTCAGCAAACTTGGCTACGTTACACTCGGTTCCTTCCTCGAAGTCGTTAATATAGATTGTAAATAGTCAGGGTCCCAGCACTGATCCCTGCGGCACCCCACTGATTACTGATTGCCAACCCGAAAATGAACCATTTATCCCGACTCTCTGTTTTCTGTTAGTTAGCCAATCCTCTAGCCATGCTAATATATTACCCCCAACCCAATGAACTTTTATCTTGTGCAGTACTATCTTCCTCAATGTTTCCAAGTTTCGTGTCATCTGCAGATTTTGAAATTGTGCCCTGTACCCCTGAATCCAAGTCATTAATGTATATCAAAAACAGCAGTGGTCCTAATACTGAACCCTGGGGAACAACACTGTAACCTCGACACAATGCCCTAGAAATCCCAATCGAGGTCTTCCCGCGGGCAAACCACTGAAAACAGGAAAAAAAATGCGCACCTACCTGAAGCTGCTGCCCCCGATCGAGATCCCGGTCCTGAGGCTTTCACTCACTGTGCGTCACAGCGCATGCTCGTAGGGACGTCCCTAAGCTGGAGCTGGAGTCACGTGGCTCTGGGCAGCCAATCAAGGTACAGTATTTTCTCATTCATAATAATGAACTTCATACATTATTATGAATGAGAAACCCCCCCCAAACACCCAAAACACTAATTAAAAAAAATAGAAAATATACACTACATATTTAAGATTCATTTAAATTAAAGTTATTAATGTCTTATCAAAAAGATTTTACCGATTTTTAAAAGTTTTTTTAATTATGCTTTAAAATAAACTTACCGTAGTGGGGAGGTTTTTAAACAACAAAATGTGTTTTTATAATTTTATTTTAAAATGTTTTTGTGTATTTTTAAACACTTGCATCTGTAAAAGTAGCCAATGCGCCTGCTTTTATCAGGCGCAAGAATTTTGAGGACATTTGCCGGGCAAGATATGCGTAAATCCTGCAATCTTGCCCAAGCAAATGTCCTTGCTCCCGATCTGCGGAGAATCTGTCAAGCTCCAGCTCGACAGACGGGAAAAGCCGGTTTTCAGCGCATGCGCATTGCACGCTGAAAACCGGCTTTTCCGATGCTCTCGGGTCCGTAGAAACTTCGTACAGCCCGGGAGGTCGGAATTTCTACCCCTATATCTCCCTCTAATCTGAAAAATAGCCATTCACAACTGTTTTCTATCCTTAAGCCAATTTTGTAGCCATGCTGCTACTGCCCCTTTTATCCCATGGGCTTCAGTTTTGCTAACTAGCCTAATATCTTTATCGGATGCCTTTTTGAAAGTCCGTATGCAAAATATCAACCACATTACCCTCAACCACCCGCTCTGTTACCTCATCAAAAAACGCAATCCAGTTAGTCATTTGCCATTCAATCCATGCTGGCTCTTTTATTAGTCCATGCTTATCCAAGTCGCTGTTAATTTTTTCCCAGATTATTGATTCTAAAGGCTTCCTCACTTATGTATGCAAACTTTACTAGTGTGTAAAACTTGCCACCAGGGGGCACACCTGTTGGAGACCCAAAGGTCACCTGCACACCCTGGGAAAACAGGTATAAAAGGCAGTCTACCATGTTGCTTCCTCACTCTGGAGTTACATTAGAGACCAAGGTCACAACAGTTTGAGCTTACAGTATACAGTCTTGTGGAGTTATTCTGAACATAACACTCACCACCAATATTAAACTGACTGGCCTGTAGTTGCCAGGTTTCTCCTCTCTCCTTTTTGGAACAAGGGTATAACATTTGCAATCCTCCAGTCCTCTGGCACCATCCCTGTATCTAAATGGATTGGAAGATTGTGGCCAGCACCTCTGCAATTTGTACCCTTGCTTCTCTCGGCAACCTAGGATGCATCCCATCCAGACCAGTGACTTATCCACTTCAAGGACTTCATTTTAAGGACACCACTGTATACTTCCATCCAGTCTGAAAAACTACTAGTCACTGCTTTCTGTTTCTCTGCAAATTTTGTATCCACGCTGCCACTGTCCATTGAATCCCATGGGCTGCAGTAGCTTATGTAATGTTTCAAATTACTGATTCGGTATCCCAAAATATTATTGATAAGAACATAATTATGATTCAGTGCATCAGATTTTCAGGATTATACGTTTCTTTGGAGATGGAAATAAGTGTATTTCGTGCATAGCTGGGGATGTTCATTTTTACATGCATCGAGATGTTCAACTGAAATAGAACCGAAAATGCTGGAAATACGCAGTAGATTGTTCTGAAAAATAGGTTCATGTTTGGGTGTAAAGTTCAGTCTGATACAGTCCAGCTGGAGAACCTCCTGATCTAGAATAACCAGAAATAATCATATGGCTCTCCAGTAAGCTCTTCTGGCCTGTGAGGACACTCAAGTGAGGTCCGTTACGGGGAATGTCTCTGTGTACGTTGCTTATCCTCCACATGACTTAGTCCATCACAAACACTGAGCACTGTGTGACTTCATACCAATCTGCTCATTGCTTTGGAGTCACCTGACTTCTGAAAACCATGCCAGAAGGTTTTCAAATTCGGATCTTCCGCAGATATCTGTTCGGGTTCATTGGTGTCAGCTGCCAACTTAAATAGTCAGGTTGCTTGCTTCTTGTGGAAGTTGATTCCCACTGCCCTATATTGTGGATGCATTGGTTGTAATTTACCAAAATTCCCTGGATTCTGGGGAGGTCCCAGCAGATTGGAAAACTGCAAATGTAACGCCCCTATTCAAAAAAAGAAGACAGACCAAAAGCAGGAAACTATAGACCAGTTAGCCTAATATCTGTGGTTGGGGAAAATATTGGAATTCAATATTAAAGAAGCAGTAACAGGACATTTGGAAAAGCAAAATTTGGTCAGGCAGAGTCAGCCTGGATTTATGATGGGGAAGTCATGTTTGACAAATTTGCTGGAATTCTTTGAGGATGTAAAGAACAGGATGGATAAAGGGGAACCAGTGGATGTGGTGTATTTGGACTTCCAGAAGGCATTTGACAAGGTGCCACACAAAAGATTACTGTACAAGATAAAAGTTCACGGAGTTGGGGGTAATATATTAGCATGGATAGAAGATTGGCCAGCAAACAGAAAACAGAGTCTGGTTAAATGGTTCATTCGCTGGTTGGCAATCAGTAACGAGTGGGATGCCGCAGGGATCAGTGCTGGGACCCCAACTATTTACAATCTATATTAACAACTTGGAAGAAGGGACTGAGTGTAACATAGCCAAGTTTGCTGATGATACAAAGATTGGAGGAAAAGCAATGTGTGAGGAGGACACAAAAAATCTGCAAAAGGACATGGGCTAAGTGAGTGGGCAAAAATTTGGCAGGTGGAGTATAATGTTGAAAAGTGTGAGGTCATGCACTTTGGCAGAAAAAAAATCAAAGAGCAAGTTATTATTTAAATGGAGAAAGATTGCAAAGTGTTGCAGTACAGTGGGACCTGGGGGTACTTGTGCATGAAACATAGAAGGATAGTATGCAGGTACAGCAAGTGATCAGGAAGGCCAATGGAATCTTGGCCTTTATTGCAAAGGGGATGGAGTATAAAAGCAGGGACGTCTTGTTACAGCTGTACAGGGTCTTGGTGAGGCCACACCTGGAATACTGCGTGCAGTTTTGGTTTCCATATTTACGAAAGGATATACTTGCTTTGGAAGCCGTTCAGACAAAGTTCACTAGGTTGATTCCGGGGATGAGGGGGTTGACTTATGAGGAAAGGTTGAGTAGGTTGGGCCTCTACTCATTGGAATTCAGAAGAATGAGAGGTGATCTTATCGAAACGTATAAGATTATGAGGGGCTTGACAAGGTGGATGCAAAGAGGATGTTTCCACTGGAAGAGACTAGAACTAGAGGGCATGATCTTAGAATAAGGGGACCGCCCATTTAAAACTGAGATGAGGAGAAATTTCTTCTGAGGGTTATGAATCTGTGGAATTCGTTGCCTCAGAGAGCTGTGGAAGCTGGGACATTAAATAAATTTAAGACAGAAATAGACAGTTTCTTAAACGATAAGCGGTTATGGGGAGCGGGCAGGGAAGTGGAACTGAGTCCATGATCAGATCAGCCATGATCTTATTGAATGGCAGAGCAGACTCGAGGGGCCGTATGGCCTACTCCTGTTACTATTTCTTATGTTCTTAATTACTCGTGGGACCTGGGAATGTAATAATGTCTTCTGGATCAGATCTTTGTGGTTTATGCACATATGCTCCATTAATCCGTCTGAAAGCAAACCAAGTTAACACTCGGTGAGACAACATTCGTTAAGCTGTTTTATTCCACAGTCGTCAAAACATACAGAACATTGAGAATGGTGGGAGGCAGTCGGTAGATCATGTTTGTATGGTGTTACAAAAAAGAACACGTACGCTAATCCAATTCAACTCCAATGCAATCTGTCTGCTGCTTGACCTTTCAGATGTTGGTATCCTGATTTTAAAAAGCCTGTCTTCAAAGACTAGTACAGATCAGAAGAATTTGCCAATACCAAGGTACTAGATGCCTTACTCATTGACCAGACATTGTTCAGAAATTGACTCCTTTGGTTTCAAATAGGAACCACTTCCCATCTCGAATATTAATTACCATTCATGTGTCTATGGAATCGTAACTTTGCATGGGGCTGCTCTAAAAAGCTCGCACCTTTTCGACAACTTTTGCTTAGAATTAATTTTAAAATAGCTATGTCCAAGTCCCCTGTGGGGAAAAGATCAAAGTATCCCAAACTGTGACAGTGGAAGATTTGCAATTCTAGCCTGTGCTGTGATTCCCTGGTGTTGACCTACCACACATGACCAGCTGGCTGGTTTGATGTTGTGCCTCCTCTTTGCAATGGAGGTGGGGTGCTCTCAGCAATTGACTGATTTTCCTTTTGAAAATAGTTAAGTTGTTTTGTATTTTTGCTCAAATTAATTATTAAACATGATTTATATGTTTACTAAAGCATTTCTTCAATATTTTTCACATTTCTGGTTGACTGTGTTCTGGTGAAAAAAATAGTCTAAATTTGCCTGAACTAACGATTTCCCCCCCTCCAAAAAGCCTCTTCAAAATCTGCTATCTCAATCTTGCTTTTGTCCATCAGCACTATTCCTTCCCCTGTTTCTCAATCTCCGGTTATTTTCCATCTTTGTGAAGCACTTTATGAGGGTTTATTACGATTAAAGCGAAGAATGTTACCTGGGGCTGGATTTTTGGTTCTGCTAATTTTGGGGTGGTAATGCCGGCGAGGCGGTACAGTTTGCGCCTCAGTCAGCTAAATTCATCAGCTGGGCCCAGAGTGTGGGGCGGGGCGGAGCGCTAAGGGAGGCATTACACACCTCTTTTATGGCGCAAGGCTGGCTGAGCAACTGAAATCCGTTGCTCAAGAGCTGGCCTCGGAGTGTCCTGAGAGGATTCTGTGGCAAAAAGAAATTCGCACTTAAAAACACAACAAACATCCCCAAAATCTTAAAACACCCTTCAATAAGCTATATTGCAAAAATAGAACAAAACAAAACATTCACCAATTCCATTACTCACTGTCACCGGGACAGCTCTGACTACGACGCGCTATCGGTTCAGCGCACAACAAATTTCAAATGCAGTCGAAATAGGCTCGGTGCTCCCGGGCGTTACTGCTCTGCGCCCCCGCAAAACCGGCAACTAATTTCCTGGCGAGGCGTTGGGAGCTGGCCAGCTGCCTGGAAACCATTGCTGCCTCCATTACCGCTCCTCGGGCATGAGCCGAGGCAACATAGCGAAAATCTAGCCTTCGGACTCCACGCTGTGCTCCTTTGCTGTAGAATTGTTAAGGTGCTGCCATTAAAAAAAAAAACACCATCCCACTCACAAGGCATGAGGGACATTGACCGCAATTGACATGGCCACCACTATGCAGAACCCAGACCAAACGAGCTGCTTTAAGGCCCGCCGCCCCTCCCCAACCCACGCAAGCACAGTCATGCTAAGAAACCTAAATGCAACAATGTACTTCTCCCACAAGCCCCATGCAATCAAAAGGTGCGGTGACCTCATAAAATCAGTATGGGAATGTACATTTTTATAAAACTGAATTAAATAAAATTACATAAAAATGATCCAACATGGAATCTGGCTGTACAGCGGAATGAGTCCATGTTGGTGTTTATGCTCCACATGAACAGTCGTCCTAATCTCATGTATCCGCACAGTTCCTCTCCCTTCATTTCCCTTTTACGATCTAATCTGTCATACGCATTGTATAGAGCCTGCGCCTATTCTTAAATATTGATGTGGCCTCATAAAATATATATCTTAATATAAACTTAAGTATGCAGTGGCTGTGTGAATGTACATTCATGTACAGTTGTGGCATTAAATATATGTACTTCCTTGAAATTCCAATAAAAAAAACTCATAGCCTCGTCGAGCAAGTTTATTATATCTTGGTTTTGTGTTCTGGTCGTCAATATATTGGTATTGTGCTTCTGGGGGAATCACCAAAGTAAACTTGCTTGATATGCTCAGACCGCAACTGGGAAGACTCAGATTTGTTTTTGTTGAACTTCTCGTCCACTGGCCTTAGCATAACCAGCATGTTCCTACCTCCAGTCCTACACCCCTCTGAGAACTCTACATTTCACCAATTGCTTTGCCACCCCATTGGTGGCTGTGCCTTCAGTCATCTTGGGCCTCCCTAGATCTCTCTACCTCTCTCTCCTTTAAGATGCTCCTTAAAACCTATCTCTTTAACCAAGCTTTTAGTTACCTGCCCTCATATCTCTCTGGCTCAGTGTCAATTTTTGTCTGATTACATTCCTATGAAACACCTTGGAATGTTTTATGTTAAAGGTGTTATTAAAGTTGCTGTTGGCTACACAAGACCCGTGTGTCAAGCATCATTAGCAGTACTAAGGCACAAAGCCAGTTACAGCAGCTGTAGTCTTTACACTGCAACTGATATTAAGGGGAACCGATAGGGTAGATAGAGAGAAACAATTTCTGCTGATTGTAGGGTCGAGGACTAGGGAGCATAGTCTGAAAGTTAGAGCCAGGCCTTTCGGAGTGAAGTTAAGAAACACTTCTACATACAAAGGGTGGTAGAAGTTTTGGAACTCTCTTCTGCAAACAGCAGTTGATGCTAGGTCAATGGTTAATTTTAAATCTGAGATTTGTAGATTTTTATTAACCAAAGGTAAAAAGGAATATTGGGCAAAGACGGGTATTATGGAGTTAAGTTACAGATCAGCCATGATCTCATTGAATGGCAGAACAGGCTCGTGAGGCTCAATGCCCTACTCCTGTTCCTGTGTTCCTAACTGTAGAGGCTGCATTGTCTGGTTTTCTAAAAGAGCTCGGTAGCATTATCAAGCAACGGAAAACACTAGCAAATCCTGGAAAAGTAAAAAATAACCATGTGGACCAGGCAGTAGGAGGCATATTACATCACACACAATCCTCTAGTTTAATCACAAGTTATGCAGTGAGGGGGTAAGTACATGATTTAGAAACCTGCATGCATTTTTCATTTTTCATTTTTTAATCAAAATGAAAAGCAAAAATCCCAAAAGCAGTCTAAGTTGACTGCAAAGATCCACTGAAGATTACAACCCGAGTGTCAGAATAAATTTTAAAGTAAAAATTCATTGCCAGAGGAAAAAAAAGCATGGCTGAAAGAAGGGTAGGAATGGCAGCTCAACATTCCTGGTTACAGGGTTTTCAGACGCGATAGAGAAGGGGTTAAAAAAGGAGTGGAGGGTGGTGGCAGTACTGGTTAAAGAAACAATTACAGCTGTGAGAAGGGATGATAACTTTGAAGGATCATCAAATAAGGCTATATGGGTTGAACTAAAGAACATCAAAGAGGCAATCACACTGCTGGGAGTGTACACTCCCAAACAGTCCAAGGGAGATAGAAGAGCAAATTTGTAGGCAAAGTTCTGACAAGTGCAAAAACAATAAGGCAGTGATGGGGGATTTCAATTATCCTAATATTAACTGGGATACTATCCGTGTCAACGGTATAGAGGGCACAGAATTCCTAAATTGCATTCTGGAGAACATTCTTAGCCAGTTCGTAGCAAGCCCAACAATGGGGGGGGGGGGCAGTTCTGGATTTTGTTTTAAGGAATGAAGCTGGGCAGGTGCAAGTATCAGTGGGAGAGCATTTTTGTGGCAGTAACCATAATTCAGTTAGTTTAGCATAATTATGGATAAGGACAAAGATAAAACAGGAATAAAGTTTCTAAATTGGGGGAAGGCCAATTTTACTAGGTTGAGAAGTGATTTGGCAAAATGGACAGGAAACAACTACTTGAACGTAAATCAGTGTCAGAGCAGTGGGAGGCATTCAAGAGAGAGATGCATGGAGTTCAGGGTAAATATATTCCCATAAAGAAAAAGGGTAGAACTGCCAAATTCGGAGCCACCTGGATGAACAGGTGCATACAGAGTAAGATGAAGAAAAAAAGGGAAGCTCATATCAGATATCGAGAGCTCAATACTGCAGAAAGCCTGGAAGTGTATAGAAAGTGTAGGGGTGAAATTAAAAAGGAAATTAGGAAAGCAAAGAGAGAGGGCATAAAAAAATACTGGCAAATAGAATCACAGAAAACGCAAAAGATGTTTTATAATTACATAAAGAGCAAGAGGCTAACTAAGGAAATAGTAGGGCCTATTAAGGACCAAAATAGTGATGTGTGTGTGGAGGTGGAGGATGTGGGTAAGGTGTACTTGATGAATACTTTACGGCTGTCTTCACAAAAGCGGACGATGCCAATGTTGAAGTTCAGAAGGAAGAGCGTGAAATATTGGATGGGATAAGCATAGTAAGAGAAGAAGTATTAAGGGTTTTTGCATCTTTGAAAGTAGGCTATTAAAAGAAGCAAAAGAGGAAATAGCAGAGGCTCTGACCATTTTCCAATCCTCTTTGACTGCCAGAAGACTGGAGGATTGCTAATGTTGTACCTTTGCTTAAAAAGGGAGAAAGGGATAGACCGAGTAATTACAAGCCAGTCAGCCTAACCTCAGTGGTGGGAACATTATTGGAAAAATTCCTGAGGGACAGGATGAATCTTCATTTGGAAAGACATGGAGTAATCATGACAATCATTACAATATACATCAATGATTTAGATGAAGGAATTGAGTGTAATATCTCCACGTTTGCAGATGACACTAAACTGGGTGGCAGTTTGAGCTGTGAGGAGGATGCTAAGAGGCCGCAGGGTGACTTGGACAGGTTAGGTGAATGGGCAAATGCATGGCAGATGCAGTATAATGTGGATAAATGTGAGGTTATCCACTTTGGTGGCAAAAACACGAAGGCAGAATATTATCTGAAGGTGGCAGATTAGGAAAAGGGGAGGTGCAACGAGACCTGGATGTCATGGTACATCAGTCGTTGAAAGTTGGCATGCAGGTACAGCAGGCAGTGAAGAAGGCAAATGGAATGTTGGCCTTCATAGCTAGGGGATTTGAGTATAGGAGCAGAAGGTCTTACTGCAGTTTTACAGGGCCTTGGTGAGGTCTCACCTGGAATATTGTGTTCAGTTTTGGTCTCCTAATTTGAGGAAAGATGTTCTTGCTATTGGGGGAGTGCAGCGAAGGTTCACCAGACTGATTCCCAGGGTGGCAGGACTGACATATGAGGAGAGACTGGATCGACTGGGCCTGCAGTTTAGAAGGATAAGAGGGGATCTCATAGAAGCATACAAAATTCTGACGGGACTGGACAGGTTATATGCAGGAAAAATTTTCCCGATGTTGGGGAAGTCCAGAACCCGGGGGGGCACAGTCTAAGGATAAGGGGTAAGCCATTCAGGACTGAGATGAGGAGAAACATCTTCACTCAGAGAGTTGTTAACCTGTGGAATTCCCTACCGCAAAGGGTTGTTGATGCCAGCTCATTGGATATATTCAAGAGGGAGTTAGAGATGGCCCTTACGACTAAGGGGATCAAGGGGTATGGAGAGAAAGCAGGAAAAGGATACTGAGGTGAATGATCAGCCATGATCTTGAATGGTGGTGCAGGCTCGAAGGGCCGAATGGCTTACTCCTGCACCTTTTTTTCCATGTTTCAGCATGGATTTGTTAAGAGAAGGTTGTGTCTGACTAACTTGATTTGAATTTTTTGAATAGGCAACAAGGAGGGTCAATGCAGTGCATTTGATGTAGTCAACATGGATTTTAGCAAGGCTTTTGACAAGGTCCAACATGGTAGGCTGATGAATAAAGTAAAAGCCCATGGGATCCAAGAGAGGGTGGCAAATTGGATCCAAAATTGGCTCAGGAAACAAAGAGTAATGAATGGTTAACTTGTTTTTTGCAACTGGAAGGCTGTTTCTAGTGGGGTTCCACAGGGATCAGTACTTGGTCCCTTGCTTTTTGTGGTATATATTAATGATTTAGACTTAAATGTAGGAGGCATTATAAAGAAATGATGCAAAAATTGGCCGTGTGGTTGACGGTGAGGAGGAAAGCTTTAGGCTGCAGGAAAATATAGATGAACTGGTCAGTTAGGCAGAAAAGTGGAAAATAGAATTCAATCCGGAAAAGTGTGAGGTAATGCATTTGGGGAGGGGAACAAGGCAAGGGAATACATAATAAATGGGAGGATACTAAGAGGTGTGGAGGAACAGAAGGACTTTGGAGTGTATGTCTGCAGATCCTTAAAGGTAGCAGGACAGCTTGATAAAGTAGTTAAAAAGGCATACGGAATGTTTTCCTTTATTAGCCGAGACATTGAATATAAAAGTATGGTAGTTATGCTAGAACTGTATACAACACTAGTTAGGCCACAGCTTGAGTACTGCGTATAGTTCTGGTCACCACATTACCGGAAAGATGTGCTTGCATTAGAGAGGGTCCAAAGGAGATTTACGAGGATGTTGCCAAGACTGGAAAATTTTAGCTGTGAGGAAAGATTAGATAGGCTGTGGTTGTTTTCTTTGGAACAGAGGAGGCTGAGGGGAGATTTAATTGAGGTGTATAAAATTGAGGGGCCTAGAGTGGATAGGAAGGACCTGTTTCCCTTAGCAGAAGTGTCAATAACCAGGGGGCACAGATTTAAAATAGTTGGTAGTAGGTTTAGAGGAGAGATGAGGATTTTGTTTTTTCAGAGGGTGATGTGGTCTGGAACTCATTGCCTGAAAGGGTGGTCGAGGCAGAAACCCTCAACACATTTTTAAAAGTACTTGGATGTGTACTTAAACAGCTGTGACCTACAGGGCTACGGGCCTAGTGCTGGAAGGTGGGATTAGGCTGGATAAGTCTTTTTCAACCGACATGGACACGATGGGCTGAATGGCCTCCTTCTGTTATAATTTTCTATGATTCTATAAAATGAAAAAGTATGACAGTTTTAATATTTTTGTCTAACATTACACAAGGTTAACTTTTGATCTGATTGCATTTATTTTATTTAAGTTGTGTAATGGTGTACAACAGCGGCAACCTGTTCTATTCCAACAGAACTTGCAAAAGGAATGGGAGGAAGAGTCCAGGCAGTGCATTGAGAACCAGGAGCAGCGTATGTCTAAACAGCATCAAAACGAGCTTGAAGAATGGGGCAGGAATGTGGAGAAGCTGCAGAACGAACTCAAAGCAATCCGTAATGAAGGAGATGAACGCCAAGATTATGAGAAAAGTAAGCAAATCCTAGAATCATGCAGCATAGAAGGAGGCCATTCGGCCCATCAAGTCTGCACTGATTCTTTCGAAGAGCAATCCAGTTAGTTTCACTTCCCCGCTCTTTCTCCTTCCTCAGGTATTTATCCAATTCCCTTTGAAGGCTACTATTGAATCTGTATCCACCACACTGTCACACAGTGCACCCATTGCGTAAAGTTTTTCCAAGGGTATTCAACATTTAGGAAAGATAGACAGAAAAGAAAAAGAGGCGGGGTGGCGTTGCTGGTTGAAGAGGAAATTAATGCAATTGCAAGGAAAGACATTAGCTTGGATGATGTGGAATCGGTATGGGTGGAGCTACGGAATACCAAAGGGCAGAAAACGCTAGTGGGAGTTGTGTATAGACCTCCAAACAGTAGTAGTGATGTTGGGGAGGGCATCAAACAGGAAATTAGGGGTGCATGCAATAAAGGTGCAGCAATTATCATGAGTGACTTTCATATGCACATAGATTGGGCTAACCAAACTGGAAACAATACGGTGGAGGAGGATTTCCTGGAGTGCATTAGGGATGGTTTTCTAGACCAATATATCGAGGAACCAACTAGGGGAGAGGCCATCTTAGACTGGGTGTTGTGTAATGCGAGAAAATTAATTAGCAATCTTGTTGTGCAAGGCACCTTAGGGAAGAGTGACCATAATATGGTGGAATTTTACATTAGGTTGGAGAAGGAAACAGTTAATTCAGAGACCATGGTCCAGAACTTAAAGAAGGGTAACTTTGAAGGTATGAGGCGTGAATTGGCTAGGATAGATTGGCGAATGATACTTAAGGGGTTGACAGTGGATGGGCAATGGCAGACATTTAGAGACCGCATGGATGAACTACAACAATTGTACATCCCTGTCTGGCGTAAAAATAAAAAAGGGAAGGTGGCTCAACAGTGGCTATCAAGGGAAATCAGAGATAGTATTAAAGCCAAGGAAGTGGCATACACAAATTGGCCAGAAATAGCAGCGAACCCGGGCACTGGGAGAAATTTAGAACTCCGCAGAGGAGGACAAAGGGTTTGATTAGGGCAGGGAAAATAGAGTATGAGAGGAAGCTTGCAGGGAACATTAAAATGGACTGCAAAAGCTTCTATAGATATGTAAAGAGAAAAAGATTAGTAAAGACGCACGTAGGTCCCCTGCAGTCAGAATCAGGGGAAGTCATAACTGAGAACAAAGAAATGGCAGACCAATTGAACAAGTACTTTGGTTCGGTATTCACTAAAGAGGACACAAACAACCTTCCGGATATAAAAGGGGTCAGAGGGTCTAGTAAGAAGGAGGAACTGAGGGAAGTCCTTATTAGTCGGGAAATTATGTTGGGGAAATTGATGGGATTGAAGGCCGATAAATCCCCAGGGCCTGATGGTCTGCATCCCAGAGTACTTAAGGAGGTGGCCTTGGAAATAGCGGATGCATTGACAGTCATTTTCCAACATTCCATAGACTATCAGTTCCTATGGAGTGGAGGGTAGCCAATGTAACTCCACTTTTTAAAAATGGGGAGAGAGAAAACAGGGAATTATAGACCGGTCAGCCTGACATCGGTAGTGGGTAAAATGATGGAATCAATTATTAAGGATGTCATAGGAGCGCATTTGGAAAGAAGTGACATGATAGGTCCAAGTCAGCATGGATTTGTGAAAGGGAAATCATGCTTGACAAATCTTCTGGAATTTTTTGAGGATGTTTCCAGTAGAGTGGACAAGGGAGAAGCAGTTGATGTGGTGTATTTGGACTTTCAGAAGGCTTTCGACAAGGTCCCACACAAGAGATTAATGTGCAAAGTTAAAGCACATGGGATTGGGGGTAGTGTGCTGACGTAGATTAAGAACTGGTTGGCAGACAGGAAGCGAAGAGTAGGAGTAAATGGGTACTTTTCAGAATGGCAGGCAGTGACTAGTGGGGTACCGCAAGGTTCTGTGCTGGGACCCCAGCTGTTTACATTGTACATTAATGATTTAGATGAGGGGATTAAATGTAGTATCTCCAAATTTGCGGATGACACTAAGTTGGGTGGCAGTGTGAGCTGCGAGGAGGATGCTAAGAGGCTGCAGAGTGACTTGGACAGGTTAGGTGAGTGAGCAAATGCATGGCAGATGAAGTATAATGTGGATAAATATGAGGTTATCCACTTTGGTGGTAAAAACAGAGAGAGACACTATTAGCTGAATGGTGACAGATTAGGAAAAGGGGAGGTGCAACGAGACCTGGGTGTCATGGTACATCAGTCATTGAAGGTTGGCATGCAAGTACAGCAGGCGGTTAAGAAGGGAAATGGCATGTTGGCCTTCATAGCGAGGGGATTTGAGTACAGGGGCAGGGAGGTGTTACTGCAGTTGTACAGGGCCTTGGTGAGGCCACACCTGGAGTATTGTGTACAGTTTTGGTCTCCTAACTTGAGGAAGGACATTCTTGCTATTGAGGGAGTGCAGCGAAGGTTCACCAGACTGATTCCCGGGATGGCGGGACTGACATCAAGAAAGACTGGATCCAACTGGGCTTGTATTCATTGGAGTTCAGAAGAATGAGAGGGGATCTCATAGAAACATTTAAAATTCTGATGGGTTTAGACAGGTTAGATGCAGGAAGAATGTTCCCAATGTTGGGGAAGTCCAGAACCAGGGGTGTCAGTCTAAGGATAAAGGGGTAAGCCATTTAGGACCGAGATGAGGAGAAACTTCTTCACCCAGAGAGTGGTGAACCTGTGGAATTCTCTACCACAGAAAGTTGTTGAGGCCAATTCACTAAATATATTCAAAAAGGAGTTAGATGTAGTCCTTACTACGAGGGGGATCAAGGGGTATGGCGAGAAAGCAGGAATGGGGTACTGAAGTTGCATGTTCAGCCATGAACTCATTGAATGGCGGTGCAGGCTCAAAGGGGCGAATGACCTACTCCTGCACCTATTTTCTATGTTTGTATGTCACACCTTTTTTTGGCAATCACCCTAAATCTTTCGGGTTATCGACCTTTCAGCCATTGGAAACAGTTACTCTTTATTTACAATTACAATTAATCTCCCTGTCCAACTCTTCCCTCCAAGCAGTGACCATGTGTCTGCGAGCACTAGATCAGCCATCACAGATCCCCTCAAAATCTCCTCGCAGAATGTACGTTCACTTGCAAGCAAGGCCCTTGCCATCCATGACCTTATCGTGGATGAGTGCATCGACATCATGGCTCTATCGGAAATTTGGCTGAGGGATAAAGACACATTACCTTTAATCGAAGCCTCACCTTCCAGCTGTACCTTCCACCACTTGCCCCACCTAGGCCGCCATGGCAGCGGTATATCTCTCATCACCAAATCATACCTTGGTCTGTCCCCCTTCTCATCCAACACTTTGTCATCTTTTGAACATCTCGCCTCTCATTCAAAATTCTCGTTCACTACCGCCCACCCAAGTATAATAAAAACATCATGGATATATCCTCACTGCTTTCCTCCCTCAGCCTTTGCACTGTGCGACTTCACGTCCTCGTTGACTTCAACCTCCATCTTAATTCATCATGTTCTCTCCTCTGAGTTCATTATCCTCCTGTCCTCCCTTAATCTCTCCCATGTAAATTCCTCAACCCATATTCACGGCCACCCCCTTGACCTTAGAATCTCTCGTGGCCTTGCTATTCCAACCATGTCAATTAAAGATAGTCATCCTTGTATCGCTTTTGACCCACATCCCCCTTATCCGATCCAAACCTACTTCCTTCTGCATCTGCCCCTGGAAAATAAACTCTTAAAACTGCATTTATCAACTCAAAACTGTCCAACCTTTGGCCCTCTTTTAACAATGACATTTCTGCAACCATCGATCTGCTCAACCACACCTTCCCCACCACTTTTGATGCCCTATTAAAAAGATTACTCTCTCCCACACTGGCCGTTCCCCCTGGTATAGCCCTCATCTTCGCTCCCTCAAGTCAAAAGGGCACAGACTTGAACGGATGTGGCGGACAACTGGTTTAGCCATTCACCGCCCGATCTGGCTCAAACACACAAAATATTATCGGTTCTTACTCTTGTCTACAAAAACTGCTCACTATTCCAGGATCATTCTGGATTGCAAAAATAACCCCTGGCTATTCTTTACTGCTAATTCTCCTTAAACCCCTCTCCCCTGTCTCCACCACACTCACCTCCAATAACAAGTGTGAGGAGCTCATGGACGACTTTGTCTCAAAGATTGAGACCATCCGATCAGCTGCCTCTGCAAGTTCCCTTCCTTCACCTAGCCCACGGGGCCAAACTTCATCTGAGGCTTCCACCTGCCCTAGCCCTAAACTCGCATCTTTCTCTAGTTTCTCTTTGATCTCCCATCTTGATCTCTCCAAGCTCATCTTGTCCATGAGACCCACTTTCTGCTCCCTTGACCCTATTCCCACGAAACTGCTGACCACCCAACTTCCTTTTTTGGCTCCCATGTTAGCTGACATTGTTAACAGTTCTTCTCGGGTACTATTCCGCTCTCCTTCAAATTTGCTGTCATTACCCCTCTCAAAAACCAACCCCTTGACCCCATTTTGCTTGCTAGCTATCGTCCCATCTCCAATCGCCCTTTCCTGTCCAAAGTACTTGGACGTGTTGTCGCCTCCCAAATCCGTGATCATCTTTCCATGAATTCAATGTTTGAATTCAATGTTTGAATCCCTTCAATCTTGTTTTCACCCCTGCCACAGTACCCAAATGGCTCTCATCAGAGTCACAAATGACATCCTTTGTGAGTGTGACAAAGATAAACTATCCCTCCTCGTCCTTCTGGACCTGTCTGCAGCCTTTGACACAGTTGACCACTCCATCCTCCTCCAATGCCTCTCCACCATTGTCCAGCTAGGTGGAAATACACTCACCTGCTTCCATTCTTATCTATCTAATTATAGCCAGAAAATCTCCTGCAATGGCTTCTCTTCCCACTCCCGCATCGTTACATCTGATGTCCCCCAAGGCTCTGTCCTTGGCCCCCTCTTATTTCTCATTAGAAAAATAGCCAATTACCACCAGTTTTGCTAACAAGCCTAATGCATTGTACTCTATCAAATGGGGGTCGCCATTGACCAGAAACTAAACTGGACCAGCCACATAAATACCGTGGCAACAAAAGCAGGCCAGACGCTGGATATTCTGCGGTGAGTGTTTCACCTCCTGACCACTCAAAGCCTTTCCACCATCTACAAGGCACAAGTCAGGAGTGTGATGGAATATTCTCCACTTGCCTGCATGAGTGCAGCTCCAACAACACTCAAGAAACTCGACACCATCCAGGACAATGCAGCTTGCTTGATTGGCACCCCATCCACCACTTTCAACATTCACTCCCTCCACCACTGGTGCACCATGGCTGCAGTGTGTACCATCTACAAGATGCACTGCAGCGATTCGCCAAGGCTTCTTCGGCAGTACCTCCCAAACTCTCGAAGGAGAAGGGCAGCAGGCGCAAGGGAGCACCATCACCTGCAAGTTCCCTTCCAAGTTACACACCACTCTGACTTGGAAATATATCGCCGTTCCTCCAACATTGCTGGGGCAAAATCTTGGAACTCCCTCCCTAACAGCACCGTGGGAGTTCCTTCACCACAAAGGCTGCAGCAGTTTAAGAAGATGGCTCATCACCACCTTCTCAAGGGCAATTTGGGTTGGGCAATAAATGCTAGACTTTCCAGCGACGCCTGCATCCTGGAACGATTAAAAAAAGCATCAATTGCACTGCCCTCAACCACCTCATCAAAAAGCTCAATGAAGTTAGTCAAACATGATTTGCCTTTAACAAATCTGTGCTGGCTCGCCTTTATTAGAACATGCTTATCGAAGTGGCTGTTTATTTTCTCTCAATTTATTGTTTTCAAAAGCTTCCCACACCGACTTTAAACAGACTGGCCGCCCAGGTTTATCCTTCTCCCATTTTTTGAACAAGGGTATAACATTTGCAATCCTCTGGGCCTTTGGAACCATCCCTGTATCTAAGGAGGTTTGGAAGATTGAGGCCAGCATCTCCGCAATTTCTACCCTTACTTCCGTCAGCATCCTAAGATGCATCCGAGCCAGACCGGGTGACTTAGCCATTTTAATTACCGCCAGCCTTTCTTGTACCTCTTTATTTATTTTTTATCTTATGCAGAGTGCTGGAAACCTCTCCATTTACTATAGCTTTAACAAAGCCCTCGTTCTTGGTAAACACCAATGCAAAGCATTCATTTAGTACCTCAGCCATGCCTTCTGCCTCCACCAATAATTCTCCATTTTGGTTCCTATTCGGCCTCAACTGCTGCTCTGACGACACTTTTGCTGTTAATATGCCTGTTGTAGAGGTAACGGATGGGGTGAAAATTGATGGGCAGGATGGACTGGAAAGGCTGGATATGCTTCGAGTGGATGAGTTGCCTGGTCCGGCTGGTTTGCATCCCAGGTTGCTAAGGGAAGTGGGGGCGGAGATAGCAGAAGGGCTTGCCATAATCTTCCAATCTTCCCTAAATGCGGGGGAGGTGCCAGAGGATTGGAAAGTGGCATGTGACACCCTTATTCAAAGGTTGCAAGGACAATCCTAGTAACTACAAGCTGGTCAGTTTAACATCAGTGGGTGGGTAAGGTTTTAGAAACAATAATCTCGGAAAAAATAAACAGACACTTGGAGAGGTTTAAGTTAATTAAGGAGAGCCAGCACGGATTTGTAAAAGGCAGATTGTGTTTGACTAACCTAATTGAATTTTTTGATGAAGTAATAGAAAAGGTGGATGTTGTCTATATGGATTTTAAGAAAGCATTTGACACAGTACCACATAAAAGGTTGGTTAACAAAATTGAGGCTCATGGTTATAGGAGGGTCAGTGTCAACTTGGATGAGAAATTGCCTTAAGGACAGAAAACAGCAAGACGTGTTTTTCAGACTGAGCGATGGTGGACAGTGGTGTTACCCAAGGGTTAGTGCTAGGACCACTGCTTTTTTGATATATAGAAACATAGAAACATAGAAAATAGGTGCAGGAGTAGGCCATTCGGCCCTTCGAGCCTGCACCACAATTCAATAAGATCATGGCTGATCATTCACCTCAGTACCCCTTTCTTGCTTTCTCTCCATACCCCTTGATCCCTTCAGCCATAAGGCCATATCTCACTCCCTCTTGAATATATCCAATGAACTGGCATCAACAACTCTCTGCAGTAGGGAATTCCACAGGTTAACAACTCTCTGAGTGAAGAAGTTTCTCCTCATCTTAGTCCTGAATGGCATACCCCTTATCCTTCGACTGTCCCCTGGTTCTGGACTTCCCCAACATCGGGAACATTTTTCCTCCATCTAACCTGTCCAGTCCCGTCAGAATTTTATATGTTTCTGAGATCCCCTCTCATCCTTCTAAACTGCAGTGAATACAGGCCCAGTCGATCCAGTCTCTCCTCATATGCCAGTCCTGCCATCCCGGGAATCAGTCTGGTGAACCTTGGCTGCATTCCCTCAATAGCAAGAACGTCCTTCCTCAGATTAGGAGACCAAAACTGAACACAATATTCCAGGTGAGGCCTCACCAAGGCCCTGTACAACTGCAGTAAGACATCCCTGCTCCTATACTCAACTCCCCTAGCTATGAAGGCCAACATTCCACTTTCCTTCTTCACCGCCTGCTGTACCTGCATGCCAACTTTCAATGACTGATGTACCATGACACCCCGGTCTCGTTGAACCTCCCCTTTTCCTAATCTGCCGCCATTCAGATAATCTGCCTTCGTGTTTTTGCCACCAAAGTGGATAACCTCACATTTATCCACATTATATTGAATCTGCCATGCGTTTGCCCACTCACCTAACCTGTCCAAGTCACCCTATAGCCTCTTAGCGCACTTGGATATTGGAATACAGAGCAAAATTTGCCGACTATATCAAACTTGGAGGTGTGGCAAACCGTGAGGATGATGCCAATCGACTAATACATATAGGCTAGCAGAGTGAGCAGACAAGTGGCAGATGGAATTTAATAGAGTAGTGTGAGGTGCTGCATTTTGGCAGAATGGATAGGGAGAGACAATAGAGAGTTAATGGCACAGTTCTAAAGAGTGTGCAGGGCAGAGGGACCTGGCAGAGGTTCATGTGCATAGATCTTTGAAGGTGGCAGGACATATTGAGAGATTAGTTAGTAAAGCATATGGGATCTTCGGCTTCATAAATAGAGGTATTGAGGGAAATTATGCTGAACCTTTATAAAGCTCTGGTTAGGCCACAACTAGAGTAATGTGTCCAGT
This sequence comes from Pristiophorus japonicus, assembly GCF_044704955.1. NCBI lineage: Eukaryota > Metazoa > Chordata > Chondrichthyes > Pristiophoridae > Pristiophorus > Pristiophorus japonicus. Next base: position 217,010,531 of record NC_091979.1, on the reverse strand, counting down.
TCTGGCTACCACTCTTTAGGAAGGATGTTAAGGTCCTTGAGAGGGTGCAGAGGAGATTTACCAGAATGCTATCAGGGATGAGGGATTTTAGCTACAAGGTTAGGTTGGAGAAGCTGGGGTTGTTCTCCTAGGAGCAAGGAAGTTGAGGGGAGATTTGACAGGCCTATAAGATTATGACGGGTTTAGATAAGGTAGACAGGGAAAGGTTGTTCCCATTAGCTGATGGTACAAGGACTAGGGGACACAGATTTAAGGTTTTGGGCAAGAGATACAGGGGGGATGTGAAGAAGAACTTTTTTACACAGTGAGTAGTAATGACTGGAACGCGCTGCCGACGAGAGTGTTGGAAGCGGAGATGATCAATGATTTAAACTGGAAATTGAATAGGCATTTGATTGAAATAAACTTGCAGGACCAAGGAGATAGAGCGGCGGAATGGGACTGACTTGATTGCTCTACAGAGAGCCGGCATGGACTCGATGGGTCGAATGACCTCCTTCTGTGCCGTAATGACTCTATGAAGATCTTTGCATTCCTTTTTTGTTAGATGCCAAACTATTTTTGTTCCGTCTCTTTGTCCCTCTTATTTCCTTCTTCACTTGTATGCTGTACTTTTCATATTCAATCTGATTCTCCCTTGTATTATCAAACTGGCATCTGTCATACGCCCCCTTTTTCTGCATTATCTTAATCTCTAACTCCTTTATACTCCAGGGAGCTCTGGCTTTGGTTGCCCTTCCTATTTCCTACTTGTGGAAATGTACCTAGACTGTACCTGAATTATCTCTTTAAAGGCTGCCCATTGCTCCATTACTTTTCTGGCTGCCTGTCTTTGACTCCAATTTACTTGGGCCAGTTCCCTCCTCAATTTGCTGAAATTAGCCATCCTCCAGTTAAGTTTTTCGTCTAGATTGCTCCTTGTCCTTTTCCATAACTAATCTAAACCTCCGACTGATATTATTCACTTGACCCACTTAATTCCCCAGGACTAGATCCAGCAATGCCTCCTTCGTCGTTGGGCAGGAAACATGCTGATCTTGAAAATTCTCCTGAACACACTTCAGAAATTCCTCCCCTTCTCTTCCCTTGACACAAACACTGCCCTATTCAATATTGGAGTAGTTAAAGTCTCCCATTATCACTACTCAATAGATTTTGCACCTTTTTGTAATTTATTTGCAAATCTGCTTCTCTATTTCCTTCCCACTGTATGGTGGTCTATAAAATACACCAAGTAGTGTAATGGCTCCTTTATTGTTTCTCACCTACAACCAAAAATATTCTGTCTTTGACCCCTCAGGGCCATTTTCATTTTCTAGCACTGTGATATTTTCATTAATCAAAACTGCTACCCCTCCAAATGTTCCGGAGAGGGGTGGGTGTGGGTGTGTGTGTGTGTTGTGTTGCATGTGTGTTCTGAAAATTTCACTGTACCCTGCCCCAACCTTACGGTGCCAGTGTTGTATCTTTTTCATTACCCAAAAACTTGTGTATCTGTAAAAACGTTAAGAAATTTCCTCCATCACTCTCCATTCTAGACGAGCGTCAGAACCTGGAGAGTCTCCACCAGTCCAATCTGACAACGGTTCAAGAACAGATTCGATTGGAATATCAACAGAAGCAGGAGGAGCTGATGAAAGAACATGATAAAAAAGAGAAGGACCATCATGCAGAGGTGAGTAGACTTAATTAATAGTGCTTGGTAACATTGTTTTAACTTTAGTGTACATTTTTTGGCACCTCATGATTCACAGGCCTCTGGACAGAATTCCAGATTTCACCAGAAGTCAAGGTGAAGTCCTCCTCGTGACAGTACAACAGCAACTTATATTTATATAACAAACTAAATAGTGGGGGGGGGGGGGGGGGAAAGAGTGTTCAAGTGAGGGGAAATTTAGAAAGTTAAGGAGAAAGATAGGAATAGTGCAGGGTAACGATATGCATAATGATAACCAGAGCGTACAAACATACGAGTGCACCAGCAAATAATGAAAAATGGGAAAACGGCAAAATTAAAAGCTCTTTATCTGAATGCACACAGCATTCGTAACGATAGATGAATTGATGGCACAAATAGAAATAAATGGGTAAGATCTGATAGCCGTGGTTGCAACGTGACCAAACCTGGGAACTGAATATTCAGCGGTATTTGACATTTCGGAAGGATAGGCAGAAAGGAAAAAGAGGCGGGGTAGCTCTGTTAATAAAGGATGAGATCAGTACAATGGTGAGAAATGATCTTGACTCGGAAGATCAAGATGTAGAACCAGTTTGGGTGGAGATAAGAAATAGCAAGGGAAAGAAGTCACTGGTGGGAGTAGTCTATAGGCCTCCTAACAGTATAAGAACGTAAGAAATAGGAGCAGGAGTAGGCCATTTGACCCCTCAAGTCTGCTCCGCCATTCAATAAGATCATGGCTGATCTGATCATGAACTCGATTCCACTTCCCTGCTCGCTCCCCATAATCCTTTACTCCCTTATCACTCAAAAATCTCTCTCTCTCTCCGCCTTAAATATATTCAACGACCCACCCTCCACAGCTCTCTGGGGCAGAGAATTCCATCGATTTACAACCCTCTGAGAGGGAAGAAATTTCCTCATCTCAGTTTTAAATGAGCGCCCCTTAATCTAAGACTATGTCTCCTAGTTTTAGTTTCCCCTATGAGTGGAAATATCCTCTCTGCATCCACCTTGTCGAGTCCCCTCATTATCTTATGTTTCGATAAGATCACACCTCATTCTTTTGAACTCCAATGTGTATAGGCTCAACCTGTAGCCATACTGTAGGACAAAGTATAAATCAAGAAATAATGGGGGCTTGTAAGAGACGTATTGCAATAATCTTCATATAGATTGGACAAACCAAATTGGCAAAGGTAGCCTTGAGGACGAGTTCATAGAGTGTATTCGGGACAGTTTCTTAAAGCAATACGTTGTGGAACCAACCAGGGAATAGGCTATTTTAGATCTGGTAATGTGCAATGCGACAAGATTAATGATCTCATGGTAAAGGATCCTCTTGGGAAGAGTGATTATAACATGATGGAATTTCTCATTCAGTTTGAGGGGAGAAACTTGGGTCTGAAACTAGTGGCTTAAACCTAAATAAAGGCAATCACAAAGGTATGAAGACATAGTTGACTAAAGTGGATTGGAAAAATAGATTAAAGAGTAAGACAGTAGATAAGCAGTGGTAGACATTTAAGGAGATATTTCATAATTCTCAAAGATATGTTCCATTGAGAGAAAATATACGAGAAAATTGAATCATCCGTGGCTAACTAAGGAAGTTAAGGATGGTATCAAATTGAAAGAAAAGGCATGCAATGTTGCGAAGATTAGTGGTAGGGAGAAAATAGATTGAAAGTAAACTAGCAAGAAATATAAAAAAACAGACAGTAAGAGCTTCAACAAGTATATAAAAACGAAAAGAGTAGCTAAGGTAAACGTTGGTTCCTTAGAGGATGAGACTGGGGAATTAATAATGAGAAACAAGGAAATGGCAGAGACTTTGAACAAATATTTTGTATTTGTCTTCACAGTAGAAGACACTAAAAACATCCCAATAATAGAAAATCAGGGGGCAAAAGGGAAGGGAAGAAATTGAAACAATCATTATTTTATGTTGCCTGAACTGGAGAATTTTAGCTGTGAGGAAAGATTGGAGATGCTGGGTCTGTTTTGTTTGGAACAGAGGAGGCTGATTGAGGTGTATAAAATTATGAAGGGCCTGGATAGAGTGGATAGGAAGGACCTGTTTCCTTTGGGCAGAGGGGTCGACAACCAGGGGCATAGATTTAAAGTAATTAGGGGGAGGTATGGTATAGAGGAGAAATGTCTTTACCCAGAGGGTTGTGGGGGTCTGGAACTCACTGCCTGAAAGGGTGGTCGAGGCAGAAAGCCTCACCAGATTTAAAAAATACTTGGATGTGCACTTAAAGTGCCATAACCTACAGGGCTATGCACCAAGAGCTGGAAAGTGGGATTAGGCTAGATAGCTCTTGGCGGGCCGGCACGGACATGATGGGCCGACATGGCCTCCTTCCATGCTGTAAATTTCTGAGATTATCACTAGAGAAAAAGTACTCGGCAAACTAATGGGACTAAAGGCTGACAAGTTTACTGGACCTGATGGCCTGCATCCTCGGGTCTTAAAAGAAGTGGCTGAAGAGATAATGGATGAATTGGTTATAATCTTCCAAAATTCCCTTGATTCTGGAAAGCTCCCAGCGGATTGAAAAACCACAAATGTAACGCCCCTATTCAAGAAAGGAGGGAGATAGAAGGCAGAAAACTATAGGCCAGTTAGCCTAACATCTGCCATTGGGAAAATGCAGGAATCCATTATTAAGGATGTTGTAGCAGGACATTTCGAAAATCATAATTCAATCAAGCTGAGTCAACATGGTTCCATGAAAGGGAAATAGTATTTGACAAATTTATTAGAGTTCTTTGAGGATGTCACTAACCGGGTGGATAAAGGGGATCCAGTAGATGGATTTGGATTTCTAAAAGGCATTCGATAAGGTGCCACATAAAAAGTTACTACACAAGATAAGAGGGCATGGTGTTGGGGGTAATATATTAGCATAGATAATTGGCTAATTAACAGAAAACAGAGTCTGGATAAATGGATTGTTTTCAGGTTGACAAACTGTAACTAGTGGGGTGCCACAGGGATCAGTGCTGGGGCCTCAACTATTTATCATCTATATTAATGATTTGGATGAAGGGACCGAGTGTATTGTAGCCAAATTTGCTGACGATGCAAAGATAGATGGGAAAGCAAGTTGTGAGGAGGACACAGTCTGCAAAGGGATACAGATAGGTTAAGTGAGGTGGGCAAAAATTTGGTAGGTGGAGTATAATATGGGAAAATGAGAGGTTATCCACTTTGGTAGGATGAATAGAAAACCAAAATATTTAAATAGAGAGAGACTACAGAATGCTGTGGTACGGAGGGATCTGGGCGCCTTTGTACATGAAACACAAAAAGTTAGCAGGCAGGTACAGCAAGTGATTATGAAGGAAAGTGGAATGTTGGCCTTTATTGAAAGGGGGATGACGTATAAAAGTAGGGAAGTCCTGCTACAATTGTACACTGTTGGTGAGACCAAACCTAGAGTACTGTGTACAGTTTTGGTCTCATTTAAGGAGGCAGTTCAGAGGAGGTTCACTAGGTTGATTCCTGGGATGAAGGGATTGTCTTTTGAGGAAAGGTTGAGCAGTTGCAGTTTAGGAGAATGAGAGGTGATCTTATTGAAAGGTACACGATTCTGAGGAGACTTGACAGGGTAGATGCTGAGAGCATGTTTCCCCTCGGGGGTGGGGGGGGGGGGGGGGGGAAGAGAGGGAATCTAGAATTAGGGGGCATAGTTTTAGAATAAGGGGTCGCACATTTAAAACCAAAATGAAGAGTAATTTCTTCTGAGGGTCGTGTACCTTTGGAATTCTCTACCCCAGAGAGCTGTGGAGGCTGAGTCATTAAATATATTCAAGGCTGAGATAGACAGATTCTTGAGCTATAGGGGAGTCACGGGATATGGGGAACAGGCAGGAAAGTGGAGTTGAGGCCAAGATCAGATAAGCCATGATCTTAGTCAGTGTTGGAGCAGGCTCAAGGGCCCCTGTGGCCTATTCCTGCTCCTATTTCTTATGTTCTTATGTTCACCTTCAATATAGTATAACGTGCTTCACAGGAGTGTTATCAAACATAATTTCACAGCGAGCCACATGAGATATTAGGACAGATGACCAAAAGCTTGGTCAAAGAGGTAGGTTTTAAGGAACATCTTAAAGGAGGAGAGGTTTAGGGAGGGAATTCCAGAACTGGAGGGAATTGAAAACAAGGATGAAAATGTTTAAATCAAGATGTTTCTGAACCAGGACCCAATGCAGGTCAGTGAACACAGTGGTGATGGGTGACCAGAACGTGGTGCGAGTTAGGATATGGGCAGCAGAGTTTTGGATGAACTCAAGTTTACGTACAGTAGTGGGAGACCAGCCAGGACCTCATTGGAATACATAGAAACATAGAAAATAAGTGCAGGAGTAGGCCATTTGGCCCTTCGAGCCTGCACCACCATTCAATAACATCATGGCTGATCATTCACCTCAGTACCCCTTTCTTTCTTTCTCTCCATACCCCTTGATCCCTTTAGCCGTCAGGGCCATATCTAACTCCCTCTTGAATATATCTAACGAACTGGCATCATCTCAACTCTGCAGTAGAGAATTCCAGAGGTGAACAACTCTGAGTGAAGCAGTTTCTCCTCATTTCAGTCCTAAATGGCTTACCCCTTATCCTTACACTGTGACCCCTAGTTCTAGACTTCCCCAACATCGGGAACATTCTTCCTGCATCTAACCTGTCCAGTCCCGTCAGAATTTTATATGTTTCTATGAGATCCCCCCTCATTCTTCTAAACTCCAGTGAATACAGACACAGTCGATCCAGTCTCTCCTCATACGTCAGTCCCGCCATCCCGGGAATCAGTCTGGTGAACCTTCGCTGCACTCCCTCAATAGCAGGAACGTCCTTCCTCAGATTAGGAGACCAAAACTGAACACAATATTCCAGGTGAGGCTTCACCAAGGCCCTGTACAACTGCAGTAAGACCTCCCTGCTCCTATACTCAAATCCCCTAACTATGAAAGCCAACATACCATTTGCTTTCTTCATCGCCTGCTGTACCTGCATGCCAACTTTCAATGACTGATGTACCCAGGTCTCGTTGAACCTCCCCTTTTCCTAATCTGCCTTCGTGTTTTTGCCCCCAAAGTGAATAATCTCATTTATCCACATTATACTGCATCTGCCATGCTTTTGCCCACTCACCTAACCTGTCCAAGTTACCCTGCAGCCTCTTGGCATTCTCCCCACAGCTCTCCACCACCACCCAGCTTAGTGTCATCTACAAACTTGGAGCTATTACTCTCAATTCCTTCATCTAAATCATTGATGTATATTGTAAATAGCTGGGGTCCCAGCACTGAGCCCTGCGGCACCCCACTAGTCACTGCCTGCCATTCTGAGAATGACCCGTTTATCCCTACTCTCTGCTTCCTGTCTGCCAACCAGTTCTCTATTCATGTCAATACATTACCCCCAATACCATGTGCTTTAATTTTGCACACTAATCTCTTGTGTGGGACCTTGTCAAAAGCCTTTTGAAAGTCCAAATACACCACATCCACTGATTCTCTCCCTTGACCACTCTGCTGGTTACATCCTCAAAAAATTCTAGAAGATTTGTCAAGCATGATTTCCCTTTCATAAATCCATGCTGACTTGGACCGATCTTGTCACTGCTTTTCAAAAGCGCTGCTATTTCATCTTTAATAATTGATTCCAACATTTTCCCCGCCATCAATGTCCGGCTAACCAGTCTATAATTACCCGTTTTCTCTCCCTCCTTTTTTAAATAATCGAGTCTAGATGTAACAAAGACATAGATGAGGGTTTCAGCGGCAGATGAGCTGTGGTTGGGACAGAGAAGGGCGATGTTATGGAGGTGGATGTAGGCTATCTTGGTGATGGAGAAGATATGGGATCTGAAGCTCATTTCAGTCAAATAAAATGTCCAGGTTGTGAACAGTCTGGTTTAGCCTGAGACCGTGGCCAGGGAGAGGGATGGAGTCGATGGCTCGGGAACAGGATTTGTGACTGGGACTGAAGACAATGGGTTGACAGAGTTGGTGGCTGAGTGTTGTCGATGTACCTGTGGAACCTGACATGTTTTTGGATGATGAGGCCGAGGGAGCATGTAGTTGAGAAATAGGAGGGGGCCAAGAATAGATCCTTGGGGAACTCCAGAGGTAATGGTGCAGGCGTGGGAAGTGAAGCCATTGTAGGTGATTCTCTGGCTACGACAGGATAGATAGGAATGGTTCCGGGTGAGAGCAGTCCCACCCAGTTAAGGTTTTAAGCTTAATATTGCTTTCATTATTTTCTTGTCTTGTCTTGTGCATCATGCTAACTGAAATTCTGACTTGTTCAAGTGGTTGTACGGCATGTAACCATGAGATTGGGCCTGGGGGATTGTAGGTTCTAGTCATGACTCCAAATCCTTCAAGACTTCAGCATAGAAGGGCAGGAGGTGGGGTTGCAACTGTAAAGTGTGCAGGAGTCAAGTGCTTTCTTTATTTTTCAAACTGTCCTTCCACACACCGCCCCCCCCCCCCCTCCACACACACACAACTTCTCCACAGCTAAACCATGTTGACTTGATTTCCTGCGTTTGTTCTGAAGTGCTATTATTTGGCCTCAAGTTCTCCCTATGTGCCCTGAACTTATCAGCTTTAATTTGTATGGCTGGAGTGGAAAAACCCAAGAGTCCCTGTGGTACTTGAGAGGTTTGAATCCAGCTAAAGGAGTGGTTTTTGCCGATGTCCCTAAAGGCCACATCGCTCTCAACATTAAATAAAAACACGGTCACCATATTTTCTGGCGTTCGATATTCCTTTATTCGTGGGGCTTTTCCAGCCATTGGCGAAACTCCAGCCTGAAATAAGGTCAGGAATCCCAAATGTAAAACAACTTTGTATTTGCCATTGGATATTGCTCTGATGCAGTTGAATTCAACTTGCAGTATATAAGGGGCAGATTCCATAGCACCAGTAGCTTTGGGTCGGTCAGAGATGTTTGTTCCTGAAGTGGGTCTGTAATGTAAAGAGGATACAAGAGCAGGAATCAATCACTGTTCAAACACATTTTGATACTTTTTTATTTGACAGATGGAGAAATTGCAGGCGAACTACGATGAATTTAAATTGCGTTCTGAGCAAGAGCTTGAACACCTGTGGTCTCAACTCGAGAGTACGAGAACCAGTCGTGAAGAACTCAGTGGTAAATCTTTTATGTATGGTTCTGTTTTAACGAGTGCTGAGAGACGAACATTAAATTTAAAAATGCAATAATATAATTACATTTGATTGAAACTTGTGCAACAGAAGATAAATGTTTGACAAGATACTGAAAATGCATTTATATTGCATTTTTTCTTTAAAGAGGTATAGATTTACAAATGATGAAATTGCTCACCCCATCCTATACTGTACAAAAATCTGACTTGGCAGTGATGTCCTGACCCAGAGGGCCTGCATATCATTAAAAGTTCTCAAAAGCTTGAGGGATTTTGCATCTTTTAATTCATTTTGAATGTCTGAAAGTTCAATCGTGCGTGCAGGATGCAATGACGAACAAAGTGCACCAACGACCTTGTTGTGGGGAGAGGAAAGGAAGGAGTCACAAGAGGATCAAAAAGAAAGCCCTGACTACAAAACGTTTGGCAAACTGCAACGTCACAATGTCAGATTGTTGGCTTCTGTGAGCTTCCCTCTCTTGTGCTGTGTACAATTGAACTTCACTATAACAAGCATAAGAACATGAGAAATAGGTACCGCAGCCGGCCCTTCGAGCCTGCTCTGCCATTCAATAAGATCATGGCTGATCCTTGGGATCGACAGAAAGGATCGCTATTGCAGGGTGTTCTTTATAGTAGGGTTTGGTGATTGTGGGAAAGAGCTGATTTAAATAGAAGTCCAATTTCATCGATGTTAGAACTATTTCTTGAACTGTAGTTCTGTATTGGTGCTAATAGGGTTAAGTTATGAGGATAGGTTGCATAGACTATAGAAGATTAAGGGGTGATCTGATTGAAGTGTTAAGATGATTAAAGAATTTGATCGGGTAGAGAGAAACTATTTCTTATGGGAGAATTCAGAACAAGAGACCATAACCTTAAAATTAGAGTTAGGCCATTCAAGGATAATGTCAGGAAGGAGTTCTTCACACACAAGGTAGCTGCGACTAGGTGGATTGAAAATTTCAAAACTGATATTAATAGATGTTTGTTAGGCAAGGATATTAATGGTTATGGAACCAAGGCAGGTAGATGGAGTTGGGGTTCAGATTAGTCATGATCTAATTGAATGGCAGAACAGGCTGAAGTTGAATTAAAGAAGGAAAAACATCATCCCATCATGCACTAGTCAATCTCAGATTTAACCCTAACCTTTACATCAACGACTGTCTTAAATATTTACTCAGCCGCTGCTTAAAGCGATCCAACCATTTGAAGTCTTCAGTGCCTAAAGGACAGGCAAACTTTTCGTAAAACATCGTCTGACACTGGAATATTAATCTGTCTGGCTGTTTTAAACCAGCAATAGACTTCTTCAGATCTTCACCAGCCGCGGTGCGGATTCGTTCACTCTGAATTGACATTTCATCTTTGACGATAGCACTTTGATTTTTCCTCCTGGCCCATACAGCTGCAACAGTTCTCTTTGCTAAGCTGAGTTATTTGCAGATTGTGGCTTGCAATTTTCCCCTCTGGTCCTAATCATCGATGATTTGAAGTTTTGTTTTTAAAAGGGCAGTTCTGCTTGTGTTCGTTGTAATAAGATTGATTTCCATTGAGAACATTTGGTCATTAAAATGGGGTGTTCACTAAAAGCAGGGTTTGTTGTAGTGGAGTTAGACTGTATAAGGAGAGCTGCATCTGTAAGATTCCAGTTTGTTTTTACACCCAATTAAATAATCAGCCTTTGCACTCGTAGATTAATATTCACAAGCACTTTTTTTTCAGCTTTCAACTTTTTTGACTGAAATATTTTTCACCGATTTTATATTTTGCTGACCAGGTCTGACTTCAAGGACTGCACCAAATTTTGGGAGCATTTACCTACTGAGTACCAAGGCAGGCACATATGTTTCCAAGAAGCCAAGCATGACACCTCTTGAACATACATAGGCTCCAGGCAATAATCCAGGTGAAGGTTAAAAACACCAAACCTAGTGTGTTGTTGACACTGACCTTTCACCTGCTGGTCCAAAAGTGATGCGCCTTAGTGGCACTGCTCAAGGAACATATGCACACTATAGTAGCTGTCTCTCTTGGAGGGCCAGTTCAAGCTTCTCCCCAGACCAAGGCATGCTGAACTTCCTGAGTTGTGAAGTTTGGGGTGCAAAGAAATCCTCAGGTACGTAATGTGGATCTGCCCACTAATCTGAAACAATGGAAGTAATGTATCTCGAAGATAACAAGCCACTTCATTGTGCCTTAGGCCGCCTGGTGAGGCCCATCTAGACTCCAGCATTGCCCAATTTATCAACAATCTAATAGTGGTATGTCATTGCATCTTCATTCTGTTGTACACACAGTCTGAATTGAAAGGCATTGGAAAACAACCAAGTCAGAGAGGATCATCTATTCTCCCAAGTCATCGCCACACACATTTTTGGCAGTCCAATTTCCCCTTGTGTTATTCAGCTCATGGTGACCCTGGAGGGAGCTGATTATGTTTTATTGGAGATTCCAATGTGGAATTGAATGGATGTTATTTCTTTCTCTCACCCCTTTTTTTTCCTTCCCTCTCCTGGTTGAATTGTATTGGTTGTAGGTAATTTTAATCTTGTCCCTGTGTTATGTCCTCTTGTTAAGTATTTGATTGGGCATGCTCCACTCTGGTCTGATGTGAATTCTCCAGGTCATTGACCTTGCAGACTTTTCTTCCCTTTTGGTAGAACCCAAAATCATTGGTCTTTTGGCTTTATATCCTTTATGTGCTGCATATCTTCTGCCATTTATATTTGAAGCTGTGTGCTCATCTGTTATTGAACAGAATTTCTGCTCCTGCTGGTGTGATGAAGGCAATTTGATTCTCAATCTTTGTTGAGTTAGTTGATCTCGGTCAGAATGGCAGTGTGGGTGCTACAATTGGTCTTTAGGTAGAGAGGAAAGAATGGGTCAGAGTTCCTGTTGCTAAAAGTGCATTGTGCAGACAAAATTGAACAGTTGTTTGAATGTCCAACTGAAACTCACTCTTGGTTCACATAGAAGAATGATCTTGGGGAAAATCTGGAGAGCGAGTGATTTCTGCAGAATTATTTCCCAGCAGGGGGACTGAACTCTTTTGGGGAGCGTTTGAAGGCAGCTTTGCACCTGCAACTTCTGACCTGAACTGTGTGGCCGAAGAGGCAGTGTGACAAAACATCATGAATTTTGATGACTGGGTGTATTTGGAAGCTAAATGCAAATTTTGTGGGTTTTTTTTACAAGCAAAGTTGTAATATAACTCTTATTGTGATCCTAAATTTGATGCTCCTGTTTAGAAAAGCTGGAGTAGCCACATCCTATAGCCACATGGTGAGACCTGTCTCTTGGGTTCTACTTGCATCGTAATCACACACACTTAAGGTTGATCAAAAGGGAGTCCTTTTAGGCCATTGTCAACTGTGGCTCAGTTGGTAGCACACTCTCCTTTGAGTAGGAAGGTTGTGGGTTCAAGTCCCACTCTAGAGACTTGAGCACAACAATCTAGACTGCTACTCCAGTGCAGTACTGAAGGAATGCTCTACTGTCCGATGAGATGTTAAACCTAGGCCAAATCTGCACCCTCAAGTGGATGTAAAAGATTCCATGGCACTATTTTGAAAAGTTCGGGGAAGTTTTCCCCAGTGTCTTGACCAATATTTATCCCTCAATCATCGATTATCTGGTCATTATCACATTGTTGTTTGTGGGAGCTTGCTATGTGCAACTTGGCTGCTACACTTCCTACATTACAACAGTGACTACACTTCAAAAAGTGTAGTCATTGGCTGTAAAATGCTTTGGGATGTCCTGAGGTTGTGAAAGGTACTATATAAATGCAAGTCTTTATCTTTTTCTTTTATTTACACTAACAAGGTTGTAGTGTTTATCACAAATGATAAGTGATTATTTTTATAATCTCCATGTAGAGTTCAAGGAACATTTGCTGACATGTACATCTCGAGTTGAAGATGTGGAGCATCTAAAGCAGGAACTTGCTCAAAAGCAGGAAGAATTACAGAAGAAGCATGTTTGTGAGTTGCAACAACTAAAGAGTTACTTTGAAGAGAAACTGAAAGACATGAAAGAGAAAAACAATGAGGAAGTTGCACAACTTGAACAGCGCCTCCAGGAAGACACGAGGCTGCCTCTTGGCCTTGAATCCGATCTTAGTCTAAACCAGACTGTAGAGCCAAGGTAAAAGAGGACATCTATAATTCCACATTTCATACTGTAACCAATGTGATGTTGCTTTTGAGATGTAACCTAGAAACATAGAAAATAGGTGCAGGAGTAGGCCATTCGGCCCTTCTAGCCTGCACTGCCATTTAATGCATGGCTGAACATGCAACTTCAGTACCCCATTCCTGCTTTTTCACCATACCCCTTGATTCCCCTAGTAGTAAGGACTTCATCTAACTCCTTTTTGAATATATTTAGTGAATTGGCCTCAACAACTTTCTGTGGTAGAGAATTCCACAGGTTCACCACTCTCTGGGTGAAGAAATTCCTCCTCATCTCGGTCCTAAATTGCTTACCCCTTATCCTTAGACTGTGTCCCCTGGTTCTGGACTTCCCCAACATTGGGAACATTCTTCCTGCATCTAACCTGTCTAACCCCGTCAGAATTTTAAACGTTTCTATGAGGTCCCCTCTCATTCTTCTGAACTCCAGTGAATACAAGCCCAGTTGATCCAGTCTTTCTTGATAGGTCAGTCCCGCCATCCCGGGAATCAGTCTGGTGAACCTTCGCTGCACTCCCTCAATAGCAAGAATGTCCTTCCTCAGGTTAGGAGACCAAAACTGTACACAATACTCCAGGTGTGGCCTCACCAAGGCCCTGTACAATTGTAGCAACACCTCCCTGCCCCTGTACTCAAATCCCCTCGCTATGAAGGCCAACATGCCATTTGCTTTCTTAACCGCCTGCTGTACCTGCATGCCAACCTTCAATGACTGATGTACCATGACACCCAGGTCTCTTTGCACCTCCTCTTTTAATAATCTGTCACCATTCAGATAATAGTCTGTCTCTCTGTTTTTACCACCAAAGTGGATAACCTCACATTTATCCACATTATACTTCATCTGCCATGCATTTGCCCACTCACCTAACCTATCCAAGTCGCTCTGCAGCCTCATAGCATCCTCCTCGCAGCTCACACTGCCACCCAAGTTAGTGTCATCCGCAAATTTGGAGATACTACATTTAATCCCCTCGTCTAAATCATTAATGTACAGTGTAAACAGCTGGGGCCCCAGCACAGAACCTTGCGGTACCCCACTAGTCACTGCCTGCCATTCTGAAAAGTCCCCCTTTACTCCTACTCTTTGCTTCCTGTCTGACAACCAGTTCTCAATCCATGTCAGCACACTACCCCCAATCCCATGTGCTTTAACTTTGCACATTAATCTCTTGTGTGGGACCTTGTCGAAAGCCTTCTGAAAGTCCAAATATACCACACCAATTGGTTCTCCCTTGTCCACTCTACTGGAAACATCCTCAAAAAATTCCAGAAGATTTGTCAAGCATGATTTCCCTTTCACAAATCCATGCTGACTTGGACCTATCATATCACCTCTTTCCAAATGCATTGCTATGACATCCTTAATAATTGATTCCATCATTTTACCCACTACCGAGGTCAGGCTGACCGGTCTATAATTCCCTGTTTTCTCTCTCCCTCCTTTTTTTAAAAAAGTGGGGTTACATTGGCTACCCTCCACTCCATAGGAACTGATCCAGAGTCAATGGAATGTTGGAAAATGACTGTCAATGCATCCGCTATTTCCAAGGCCACCTCCTTCAGTACTCTGGGATGCAGTCCATCAGGCCCTGGGGATTTATCGGCCTTCAATCCCATCAATTTCCCCAACACAATTTCCCGACTAATAAGGATTTCCCTCAGTTCCTCCTCCTTACCAGACCCTCCGACCCCTTTTATATCCGGAAGGTTGTTTGTGTCCTCCTCAGTGAATACCGAACCAAAGTACTTGTTCAATTGGTCCGCCATTTCTTAGTTCCCCGTTATGACTTCCCCTGATTCTGACTGCAGGGGACCTACGTTTGTCTTTACTAACCTTTTTCTCTTTACATATCTATAGAAACTTTTGCAATCCGTCTTAATGTTCCCTGCAAGCTTCTTCTCGTACTCCATTTTCCCTGCCCTAATCAAACCCTTTGTCCTCCTCTGCTGAGTTCTAAATTTCTCCCAGTCCCCGGGTTCGCTGCTATTTCTGGCCAATTTGTATGCCACTTCCTTGGCTTTAATACTATCCCTGATTTCCCTTGATAGCCACGGTTGAGCCACCTTCCCTTTTTTATTTTTACTTAATTTGAATAACTATTCATTTCTGCATGAATTTGACAAGAAAACAACCTTGGATTACGGGGTTGGGTGCCAGTAACAGCACAGAGGCATGGGCCTGGCAGCATTCATCAGAGCTTGTGTCCAGCAGCACTATGTGGGAATGGTAAGGGAGGTGTTTTGAGCTCAGAATTTGCTTGTACAGTACTTCATTTAGGACTAGGTGCTTCAGATTTTGCTGAGACAGAACAAGGGAAGGAAAGCAGGGAACAGCTCTTCAGGTATTATTGGGAACACTCATGCGAGGAGAATTGGGGTAATGGCAGTGTAATACGGTATTATAATACTACAACTTGCCTTGAGAGTAGCTGAGTGGAGGGATGACCCAGGTCTAGTCGTAAATGGAAGGTGGATGAGGGGTACCCGGCCTGCAATGGCTCGCTGCCAGTGATACTTGGCAGGTAGGGAGCAGAAGAGGTTAAACACCAATAATATGCAGGTTAGTTTTGTGCTTTCACTCCAGAGTCTTGAGCACAAAAATGTAGGCTGACACTCCAGTGCAGTGCTGAGGGAGCGCTGCACTGTCAAAGGTGCTGTCTTCCGGATGAGATGTTAAACTGAGGCCCTGTCTGGTCTCTCAGGTGGATGTAAAAGATTCCATGGCACTAATGTGAAGAAGATCAAGTGGGTTATCCCCAGTGTCCTGGCCAATATTTATCTCTCAATCAACTTCACTAAAACAGATTCTTCGGTCATTATCATATTGCTGCTTGTGGGAATGTTTTGAGCAAATTGATTGCCATGTTTCCGACATTCAAGAAGGACTTCATTGGCTGAAAAGCACTTTGGGACATCCGGTGGTCAAGCAAGATACTATATAAATGCAAATCTTTCTTTACTTTTCTCTCTCCCCTCTCTCTTTCTCTCTCTTTCTCTCTCTTCTCTCTCTCTCTCTCTCTCTCTCTCTCTCTTCCCCCCCCCTCTTTCCCTCTATTCAACTCTTGAAATGCTCTATTTTGGTCTCATAGTTAAAAGTAACTGAGTTATGTCTTGGGTTGTCTGCTGATTTAACTTGCTTCTGTGAATATTTTGTTGCTATGACTATGACTTGCAATTCATGGTTTAGCTTGAAGTATCTGGTCTGGCAGCATGGTGTTTCTCTGATAGAGAGCAGGCGTACACTGAGAGTTTTCTGTACTATTGTCAGTACAACCCAGCAGCAAAAGTGTGAGTTGTCAGCCCTAAGGCATACTGTCCCATTCACCACACTCTATTTCTGTACTTGAGAGTCACTCTTTGTGCAAAAAAAAATCTATTGATTTAAATCTTAAGCAAAAGACATTTATCTCAAATCTACCAATAATTTGAAATAAGCAACAGGGGTTACAAGGAGTAAAACTTTGGTTCATAAGAGGCACAGGTTTGCTTCTGAAAGCTGTCTTTGCAATGAAGAGGAATCAAGTGTTGGGAGACTAATTCAATTATAACATCCATCATGATATTTCTTTTGAAGATGTCCCAAATAATTAGATTTGAGCGCACTCAGTGCAGTGCTGAGAGTGTCTTTCGGATGAGACGTTAAACCGAGACGTCTGCTCTCTCGGGCGGATGTAAAATATCCCATGCCATTATTTTAAAGAAGAGGAGGGAGTTATCCCCGGTGTCCTGGCCAATATTTATCCTACAATCAACATAAAAACAGATTATCTGGTCATTATCACATTGCTGTTTGTGGGAGCTTGCTGTGCGCAAATTGGCTGCATTACAACAGTGACTACACTCCAAAAGTACTTCATTAGCTTTGAGATGTCCGGTGGTAGTGAAAGGCGCGAAACAATTGCAAGTGTTTCTTTCTTTCTTTCGTAACCTTCTAAATTCTAGGGAATACAACCCACAAACAGCAATGAGATAATGATCAGATAATCTGTTTTACTAAGATTGAATGTGGAGTAAGTATTGGACAGGACACCAGGGAGAACTCCCCTGCTGTTCTTCAAATAGTGCATGGGATATTTTGCATCCTCCTGAAGGGGTAGACAGAGCTTTGATTTAATAGCTTAGCCGAAAGACAGCACCTCCGAAAGTGCAGTACTCCCTCAGTACAACGTTGGAGTGCCAGCCCAGATTATGTGCCCAGGTCTCGAGAGTGGGACTTGAACTCACAACCTGACTCAGGCAAGTTTATTTAATTGAAGAGTAACTTGAGTCTATGTTACCATAGATAATTTGCGAGAAGAGGGGAAGCGCAACATCCATGTTGTACTGATTTCTCATCATTCTGGCCTTGTTTTCAGAGACTAAGCCAGACTACAATGCTTTATGCTTTGATTGGGAGGCTCTGTTCAATCGTTGTTGAATAAGCTGGCCTGCAACACTCATTGCTCTGATGTTTGAGGTTAATGGTGTGATTTGTTTGAACATTGCTGTGTTTGATGCTTTGAAGGAAACCAGAAGATTAATAACTTTTATCACTAGATTGAGGAGATGTGTTGTATTATTTAATAGAATATTTCAATGCTGTGCTTTTCAAGTTTTTGTATTTTTATTCTTGCCAGTTTGTCTTTGCTGTCGTTTTCTGATCTCACTGAGAGGAATTACTTCCAGCACAGGATTCAGATTGTGGAAGAGTTGGCGCAAAAGCTGGAACAATATAAGGTAACTTGCAACAGTTCCATAAGGAAACATTTTGATGTGCTTTTTCTAAGTAATCTTTACAAGGCTCCCCTGATAGCTCCCTATTTAATGCACTGAGTAGCTGAGTCATAGAGATCAGTAAGGTCCCAGGTTTACTCCTTGATTTGCAGTTAGCTGATACATGCTTGGGTGATGAGAGGAGTGCCTTCCCCTCATCCTAGGCTTTCCTTGAGACGGTGTCTGGACCCAATTTCCATTTATCTGTGGATGTATGGCTTGGATTCATTGTCTGGTGAATCTTGGCAATAGCCTATTATGCACCATTACATGAATATTAGATTGGTGCCTTAGTGCACTGTGGCAGGATTCCTAGGTGTGTTCTTGATCATTAGTTGACACTTCCTCATGAAACTTTCCCTGCGTCTTGCATTCTGACCATGTTGTTTCCATTGATAGGTGATAAATAAGGTATGAAGATTTCCATTGTCTAGTTCCATTAACCACAGACTCCAGGTGGAGCAATTGCACCCTGTTACTTTCCCTCAGAGTAATTTTTACCCCCGACTGCAGTCTCCCTCTGTCTCTCTTGAAATTGATGTGTTACACTATGGTATTGTTTCACAGATGACTGCAGCCCTCCAAGTGGCCATTATTTATGTCCAAGTATTGAAAATGAGTCTTAGCGGGCTGTTTGGATACAAGGCAATTACAGCTGTGTGAACTTTTCCACACGTGTACATGACAGCAGGGGCCATTAGATTGTACTTGGAAGATGCAGCCCTGGTCAGTAAAAGACAAGTTGTATTATACTGTACTATACTCACTGCCAGCTCGGCATACATTGCTGATCAGATGATGCATATAAATGGTGGAAAGCTAGAAACAGATCACTAAAATGTAGTCGTCCGGTACAAAATGTCGGGTAATGGTTGATGAGTGTTTTTGTGACTGGAAGGTTGTATCCAGTGGGGTTCCGCAGGGCTCAGTGCTGGGTCCCTTGCTTTTTGTGGTATATATCAATGATTTGGACTTAAATGTTGGGGGTATGATTAAGAAGTTTGTAGATGACACTAAAATAGGCTGTATGGTTGATAATGAAGAAGAAAACTGTGGACTGCAGGAAGATATCAATGTACTGGCCAGGTTGGCAGAACAGTGGCAAATGGAATTCAATCCAGGTAAGTGTGAAATAATGCATTTGGGGAGGTCTAACAAGGCAAGGGAATTCACATTAAATGGTACGACAATAAAAAGTGTAGAGGAACAAAGGGACCTTGAAGTGCAGGTCCACAGATCCCTGAAGGTAGCAGGCCAGGTAGATAAGGTGGTTAAGAAGGCATATGGAATACTTGCCTTTATTAGTCAAGGCATGGAATACAAGAGCAAGGAGGTTATGCTTGAACTGTATAAAACACTGGTTAGGCCGCAGCTGGAGTAGTGTGTGCAGTACTGGTCACGGCATTACAGGAATGATGTAATGCACTGGAAAGGGTGGAGAGGAGATTTACAAGAATGTTGCCTGGACTGGAGAATTTTGGCTATGAGGAAAGATTGGAGATGCTGGGTCTGTTTTCTTTGGAACAGAGGTGGCTAAGGGGAGACCTGATTGAGGGGCCTGGATAGAGTGGATAGGAAGGACCTGTTTCCCTTTGCAGATGGCTCAACAGCCAGGGGGCATAGATTTAAAGTAATTGGGGGGAGGTTTAGAAGTGATACGAGGGGAAATGTTTTCACCCAGAGGGTGTGGGGGTCTGGAACTCACTGTCTGAAAGGGTGGTAAAGGCAGAAACCCTCACCACATTTAAAAAATACTTGGCTGTGCACTTAAAGTGCCATAACCTACAGGGCTGCGGACCAAGAGCTGGAAAGTGTGATTAGGCTAGCCAGCGAGGACACGATGGGCCGAAATGGCCACCTTGTGTGCTGTAAATTTCGCTGATTAAAAAATATAATGAAATGTTAGCCTTTATAACTAGAAGGCTAGAATATAAAGGGGCTGTACAAAGACCTGGTTAGACTACACCTGGAGTATTGTGTACAGTTCTGGACACCGCACCTTAGAAAGTATATATTGGTCTTGGAAGGAGTGCAGCGCAGATTCACCAGAATGTTACCAGGGCTCCAAGGGTTAGGTTATGAGGTGAGATTACATAAACTAGGCTTGTATTCCCTGGAGTATAGAAGCTCAAGTGTTTTTTAAGATTTTGGAAGGAATTGATGGGGCAGCTAGAGAGAAACATATACCGTTGGTGTGGGAGTCTCGGAAAAGACAACATAACTTTAAAATCAGAGTCAGGCCATTCAGTAGAGAAACACACAGGGTGGTAGAAACTGAAAATGCTAGCTGAACTAATCATTTTAAATATGAGATCAATAGATTTTTTTTAATTGGACAAGGGTATAAAAGGATATGGAACCAAAACAAGTGGACAGAGTTGCACTCAAGAAAGATAGATTAGAGTACTTTCTAAACGGTGAGAAGCTAGGAATTTTTGATTAGCAGATAGATTTAGGGGTCCAAGTATAGAAAACACTAAATGCTAATGGATAGGTACAAAAAAGAATGAAAACAGCTAATGAAAGGGTTTCCTTTATCTCGAGGGCTGGAATACAAAGGTGTGGAAGTTATGTTACAGATACAGAGCTCTGGTTAGACCCTGTCTGGAGCACTGCATTCAGTTCTGGGCACTGCACTTCAGGAAGGATATATTGGCCTTGGAGAGGGTACAGTGCAGATTCACCACAATGATACTGGGGCTAAAAGGGTTAAATTATGAGGACAAGTTGCATAGACTAGTGTTGTATTCCCTTGAATATAGAAGGAAAAGATGATCAAAGGAGTTAATACAGTAGATAGAGAGAAACTATTTCCTCTGGTGGGGTAGTCCAGAAGAAGAGGACATAACCTTAAAATTAGAGCCATGATGTGCTGGTGATGTCAGGAAGCACTTATTCACACACAGTTTAGTGGAAATCTGGAACTCTTTCTCTCTTTCCCCCCCCCCGCCATTTAAAAAAAAAAAGCTGTTGAGGCTGGTGGTCAGTTGGCTTTCTGGACCAATATGTCGAGGAACCAACTAGAGGGCTGGCCATCCTAGACTGGGTGTTGTGTAATGAGAGAGGACCAATTAGCATCTTGTTGTGCGAGGCCCCCTGGGGAAGAGTGACCATAATATGGTAGAATTTTTTATTAAGATGAAGAGTGACACAGTTAATTCAGTGACTCGGGTCCTGAACTTAAGGAAAGGTAACTTCGATGGTATGAGGTGTGAATTAGCTAGGATAGACTAGCAAATGATACTTAAAGGGTTGACGTTTATCGATCACATGGATGAACTTAAACAATTGTACATCTTTGTCTGGTGTAAAAATAAAACGGGGAAGGTGGCTCAACCGTGGCTAACGAGGGAAATTAGGGATAGTGTTAAATCCAAGGAAGAGGCATATAAATTGGCCAGAAAAAGCAGAAAACGTGAGGACTGGGAGAAATTTAGAATTCGGCAAAGGAGGACAAAGGGTCAAATTATGAGGGGGGAAAACAGAGTATGAGAGGAAACTTGCAGGGAACATAAAAACTGACTGCAAAAGCTTCTATAGATATGTGAAGAGAAAAAGATTTGTGAAGACAAATGTGGGTCCTTTGCAGTCAGAACCAGGTGAATTTATAATGGGGAAGAAAGAAATGGCAGACCAATTAAACAAATACTTTGGATCTGTCTTCACCTAAGGAAGACACAAATAACCTTCCGAAAATAATAGGGGTTCGAGGGTCTAGCGAAAAGGAGGAACTGAAGGAAATCCTTATTAGGTCAGGAAATTGTCTTAGGGAAATTGATGGGATTAAAAGCCAATAAATCCCCAGGGCCTGATAGGCTGCATCCCAGAGTACTTAAGGAAGTGGCCCTAGAAATAGTGGATGCATTGGTGATCATTTTCCAACATTCTAGTGACTCTGGATCAGTTCCTATGGACTGGAGGGTAGCTAATGTAACCCCACTTTTTAAAAAAGGAGGGAGAGAGAAAACACGGAATTATAGACCGGTTAGCCTGACATCGATGGTGGGGAAAATGTTGGAATCAATTATTAAAGATGAAATAGTAGCGCATTTGGAAAGCAGTGACAGGATCGGTCCAAGTCAGCATGGATTTATGAAAGGGAAATCATGCTTCACAAATCTTCTAGAATTTTTTGAGGATGTAACTAGTAGAGTGGACAAAGGAGAACCAGTGGATGTGGTGTATTTGGACTTTCAAAAGGCTTTTGACAAGATCCCACACAAGAGATTAGTGTGCAAAATTAAAACACATGGTATTGGGGGTAATAGAAACATAGAAAATAGGTGCAGGAGCAGGCCATTCAGCCCTTCTAGCCTGCACCGCCATTCAATGAGTTCATGGCTGAACATGAAACTTCAGTACCCACTTCCTGCTTTCACGCCATACCCTTTGATCCCCCGAGTAGTAAGGACTTCATCTAACTCCCTTTTGAATATATTTAGTGAATTGGCCTCAACTACTTCCTGTGGTAGAGAATTCCACAGGTTCACCACTCTCTGGGTGAAGAAGTTTCTCCTTATCTCGGTCCTAAATGGCTTACCCCTTATCCTTGGACTGTGACCCCTGGTTCTGGACTTCCCCAACATTGGGAACATTCTTCCTGCATCCAACCTGTCCAAACCCGTCAGAATTTTAAACGTTTCTATGAGGTCCCCTCTCACTCTTCTGAACTCCAGTGAATACAAGCCCAGTTGATCCAGTCTTTCTTGATAGGTCAGTCCCACCATCCCGGGAATCAGTCTGGTGAATCTTCGCTGCACTCCCTCAATAGCAAGAATGTCCTTCCTCAAGTTAGGAGACCAAAACTGTACACAATACTCCAGGTGTGGCCTCACCAAGGCCCTGTACAACTGTAGCAACACCTCCCTGCCCCTGTACTCAAATCCCCTCGCTATGAAGGCCAACATGCCATTTGCTTTCTTAACCGCCTGCTGTACCTGCATGCCAACCTTCAATGACTGATGTACCGTGACACCCAGGTCTCGTTGCATCTTCCCTTTTCCTAATCTGTCACCATTCAGATAATAGTCTGTCTCTCTGTTTTTACCACCAAAGTGGATAACCTCACATTTATCCACATTATACTTCATCTGCCACGCATTTGCCCACTCACCTAACCTATCCAAGTCACTCTGTAGCCTCATAGCATCCTCCTCGCAGCTCACACTGCCACCCAACTTAGTGTCATCCGCAAATTTGGAGATACTACATTTAATCCCCTCGTCTAAATCATTAATGTACAATATAAACAGCTGGGGCCCCAGCACAGAACCCTGCGGTACCCCACTAGTCACTGCCTGCCATTCCGAAAAGTACCCATTTACTCCTACTCTTTGCTTCCTGTCTGACAACCAGTTCTCAATCCACGTCAGCACACTACCCCCAATCCCATGTGCTTTAACTTTGCACATTAATCTCCTGTGTGGGACCTTGTCGAAAGCCTTCTGAAAGTCCAAATATACCACATCAACTGGTACTCCTTTGTCCACTTTATTGGAAACATCCTCAAAAAATTCCAGAAGATTTGTCAAGCATAATCTCCCTTTCACAAATCCATGCTGACTTGGACCTATCATGTCACCATTTTCCAAATGCGCTGCTATGACATCCTTACTAATTGATTCCATCATTTTACCCACTACTGAGGTCAGGCTGACCAGTCTATAATTCCCTGCTTTCTCTCTCCCTCCTTTTTTTAAAAAGTGGGGTTACATTGGCTACCCTCCACGCGATAGGAACTGATCCAGAGTCAATGGAATGTTGGAAAATGACTGTCAATGCATCCGCTATTTCCAAGGCCACCTCCTTAAGTACTCTGGGATGCAGTCCATCAGGCCCTGGGGATTTATCGGCCTTCAATCCCATCAATTTCCCCAACACAATTTCCCGACTAATAAAGATTTCCCTCAGTTCCTCCTCCTTAATAGACCCTCTGACCACTTTTATATCCGGAAGGTTGTTTGTGTCCTCCTTAGTGAATACTGAACCAAAGTACTTGTTCAATTGGTCTGCCATTTCTTTGTTCCCCGTTATGACTTCCCCTGATTCTGACTGCAGGGGACCTACGTTTGTCGTTACTAACCTTTTTCTCTTTACATACCTATAGAAACTTTTGCAATCCGCCTTAATATTCCCTGCAAGCTTCTTCTCGTACTCCATTTTCCCTGCCCTAATCAAACCCTTTGTCCTCCTCTGCTGAGTTCTAAATTTCTCCCAGTCCCCAGGTTCGCTGCTATTTCTGGCCAATTTGTATGCCATTTCCTTGGCTTTAATACTATCCCTGATTTCCCTAGATAGCCACGGTTGAGCCACCTTCCCTTTTTTATTTTTACGCCAGACAGGAATGTACAATTGTTGTAATTCATCCATGCGGTCTCTAAATGTCTGCCATTGCCCATCCACAGTTAACCCCTTCAGTATCATTAGCCAATCTATCTTAGCCAATTCATGCCTCATACCTTCAAAGTTACCCTTCTTTAAGTTCTGGACCATGGTCTCTGAATTAACTGTTTCATTCTCCATCCTAATGCAGAATTCCACCATATTATGGTCACTCTTCCCTAAGGGGCCTCGCACAATGAGATTGCTAATTAATCCTCTCTCATTACACAACACCCAGTCTAAGATGGCCTCCCCCCTAGTTGGTTCCTCGACATATTGGTCTAGAAAACCATCCCTTATGCATTCCAGGAAATCCTCCTCCACCGTATTGCTTCCAGTTTGGCTAGCCCAATCTATGTGCATATTAATGTATTAACGTGGATAGAAAACTGGTTGGCAGATAGGAAGCAGAGTGTCTGAATAAACAGGTCCTTTTCAGAATGGCGGGCAGTGACCAGTGGGGTGCCGCAGGGTTCAGTGCTGAGACCCCAGCTATTTACAATATAATCAATGATTTAGATGAAGGAATTGAATGTAATATCTCCAAGTTTGTAGATGACACTAAGCTGAGTGGCGGTGTGAGCTGTGAGGAGGATGCTAAGAGGTTGCAGGGTGACTTGGGCAGGTTAGGTGAGTGGGCAAATGCATGGCAGATGCAGTATAATGTGGATAAATGTGAGGTTATCCACTTTGGTGGCAAAAACAGGAAGACAGAATATTATCTGAATGATGGCAGATTAGGAAAGGGGTAGGTGCAACGAGACCTGGGTGTCATGGTACATCAGTCATTGAAAGTTGGCATGCAGGTGCAGCAGGTGGTGAAGAAGGCAAATGGTATGTTGGCCTTCATAGCTAGGGGATTTGAGTATAGGAGCAGGGAGGTCTTACTGCAGTTGTACAGGGCCTTGGTGAGGCCGCACCTGGAATATTGTGTTCAGTTTTGGTCTCCTAATCTGAGGAAGGATGTTCTTGCTATTGAGGGAGTGCAGCGAAGGTTCACCAGACTGATTCCCGGGATGGCAGGACTGACATGAGGAGAGACTGGATCAACTGGGCTTGTATCCACTGGAGTTTAGAAGAATGAGAGGGGATCTCATAGAAACATATACAATTCTGACGGGATTGGACAGGTTAGAGGCAGGAAGAATGTTCCCATTGCTGGAGAGTTCCAGAACCAGGGGTCACAGTCTAAGAATAAGGGGTAAGCCATGTAGGACCGAGATGAGGAGAAACTTCTTTACTCAGAGTGGTTAACCTGTGGTATTTTCTACCACAGAAAGTTGTTGAGGCCAGTTCGTTAGATATATTCAAAAGGGAGTTAGATATGGCCCTTATGGCCAAAGGGATCAAGGGGTATGGAGAGAAAGCAGGAAAGGGGTGCTGAGGTTGCATGATCAGCAATGATCTTATTGAATGGCGATGGAGGCTCGATGGGTCGAATGGCCTGCTCCTGCACCTAATTTCTATGTTTCTATGAAAATGTCAAAAGTGAGATTGATAAATTCTGATTAGGTAAGGATATTGAGGGCTACAGAACCAAGTTGGCAGTTAAGATACAGATCAACCTTGATCTAATTGAATAGCGGAACAGGCTCAAGGTGCCAAATGGCCTACTTCTGTTCCTATGTTGATGAATTAAGAATTTGGTACAGATCCATGACAGCAGATTCAAAATCGTTTTGAATACACGGTTGCAGGATTTTGAATGTGTTCCTGTTAAAGAAGACCATTCTGGTAAAAATGTTGTTTTGAATTTTCTAAAGAGTGAAGAGAAAGGTCCGTGCAGTTGGCTAACATGTTTCACATTACCAGGTTGTGACCATGTTTCTTTCTCTCTTTTCAGGAAGAAATAAAAATGCTTCGGCTGCAGCTCGAGGAGAAACACAAACAAGAAATGGCCACCTCTCTGATACACAAAGAGGAGCTGGAGAAGATTGAAAGAGAACTATCACAGATATACTTGGCAGAAAGTGAAGAGCTGAGAACAAAACACTGCCTAGAATTAGAACAGTTACAACATCGACTCTCTGAGGAGCATCTTAAAGGTAACAAACTCTCAAAAACCATTACTTCCTCATGTATATCTGTAAAGCATGCACTCCCATGTTCCGCCACCAGGGAGCTCATCCACTGAAGTCCCAAGGAATCCCAACATCCCTTGGGAGCCCTGTATATAAGCTGACCCCGAAACCTTGTTGCTCACTCTGGAGTGTCTTAATAAAGACTGAGGTCACTATTACTTTAACCTCCCTGTGTGCAGTCTCATCTGTGTTCGGAACACAATAACTGGCGACGAGTACACAAATCCAACGCAAAGATGCAGCAAACTGTGGGCATTCTGGGCAAGTTCTCGGAGGGCGAGGACTGGGAAGCCTATGTTGAATGGCTAGACCAGTACTTTGTAGCCAACGAGCTGGACGGAGAAGGAAGCGCTGCAAAAAGGAGAGCGGTCCTCCTCACGGTCTGCGGGGCACCGACCTACAGCCTCATGAAGAATCTTCTGGCTCCGGTGAAACCCACAGATAAGTCGTATGAGGAGCTGTACACTGGTTCGGGAGCATCTTAACCCGAGGGAGAGCGTGCTGATGGCGAGGTATCGATTCTACACGTGCCAGCGATCTGAAGGTCAGGAAGTGGCGAGCTACGTCGCTGAGCCAAGGTGACTTGCAGGACAATGTGAGTTTGATGGCTACCTGGAGCAGATGCTCAGAGACCTTTTTGTACTGGGCATTGGCCACGAGACCATCCTACGAAAACTTTTGACTGTAGAGACACCGACCCTCAGTAAGGCCATTGCGATAGCACAGGTGTTTATGTCCACCTGTGATAACACCAAACAAATCTCTCAGCACACAAGTGCCACCAATGTTCATAAATTAACTGGAACTGTGTTTGCGAGCAGAAATGTACAGGGCAGAAACCATGAATCTGCAACTGCCAGCATGCCTCAGGTGACCCAGATGACTCGGAGTCCACAACAAAGGATGAATGCAAGATAATTCACACCGTGGCATTGTGGAGGCTTCCATTCAACCTATTGATGCCGCTTCAAAGGGTATGTTTGCAAGAGCTGTGGAACAATGGGGCACCTCCAACGAGCTTGCAGACGAGCTGCAAGCTCTGCAAAACCTGCTAACACCACGTGGCAGAGGAAGATCAGTCCATGGTGGATCAAAGCAATTTCGAGCCTCAGAGAGGAGGCGGGGTGCACACGTTTTCGACGAAATGTCCACCTATAATGCTAAATGTAAAATTGAATGGCTTACCCGTAGCCATGGAACTGGACACTGGCGCTAGCCAATCCATCATGAGTAAAAAGATGTTTGAGAGACTGTGGTGCAACAAGGCATTCAGACCAGCCCTGAGCCGCATCCACACGAAACTGAGAACGTACACCAAAGAGCTTATCACTTTCCTGGGCAGCGCCATGGTCAAGGTCACCTACGAACTGTCACTCTGGATTGTTCCGGGCGATGGCCCCACACTGCTTGGAAGGAGCTGGCTGGGCAAAATCCGCTGGAACTGGGATGACATCCGACGCTATCACATGTCGATGAGACCTCATGTAGCCAGGTTCTTAACAAATTTCCTTCCCTTTTTGAGCCAAGCATTGGAAACTTTTCCGAGGCGAAGGTGTGGATCCACTTGGTCCCAGAGGCATGACCCATTCACCACAAGGCGTGAGCGGTACCTCACATGATGAGGAAGAGAGTGGAAATTGAGCTGGACAGGCTGCAACGCGAGGGTATCATCTCCCCAGTGGAATTCAGCGAGTGGGCCAGCCTTAATGTTCCAGTACTCAAAAGTGATGGCACGGTCAGGATTTGCGGCGATTATAAAGTAACTATTAACCGTTTCTCGCTACAGGACCAATACTCGCTACCGAAGACAGATGACCTATTTACGACGCTGGCAGAAGGCAAGACAATTCACCAAGCTCGACCTGACTTCGGCCTATATGACACAGGAGCTGGAGGAGTCTTCGAAGGGCCTCACCTGCATCAACACGCACAAGAGACTGTTCATCTACAACAGATGCAGTTTGGAATTCGGTTGGCTGCAGCGATCTTCCAGAGAAACATGGAGAGCCTACTCAAGTCGATACCATGCACGGTGGTTTTTCAGGACGATATATTGGTCAAGGGTTGGGACATCGTCGAGCACCTACAAAACCTGGAGGAGGTCTTTCAGCGACTGGATCGCGTAGGGGTGCGGCTGAAGAGGTCGAAATGCGTCTTCATGGCAACAGAAGTGGAGTTTTTGGGGAGAAAGATTGCGGCGGACGCTAAGACAGAGGCTATCAGGACCGCGCCCAGGCCACAGAACGTCATGGAGCTGTGGTCGTTCCTGGGACTCCAACTATTTTGGTAACTTCCTACAGGGGTTAAGCACCCTCTTAGAGCCCCTACATGTGTTATTGTGCAAAGGTGAAAACTGGGTATGGGGAAAATACCAAGTAATTGCTTTTGAGAAAGCCAGAAACATTTTATGCTCCAACAAGCTGCTTGTATTGTATAACCCGTGTAAAAGACTCGTGCTAACATGTGATGTGTCGTCGTGCGGAGTTGGGTGTCTATTACAACAAGCTAACATTGCGGGGAAGTTGCCACCTGTCGCCTATGCCTCCAGGAGCTTGTCTAAAGCCGAGAGGGCCTACAGCATGATTGAGAAAGAAGCATTAGCGTGTGTGTTCGGGGTAAAGAAAATGCATTAGTACCTGTTTGGCCTCAAATTTGAGCTGGAAACCGATCACAAGCCCCTCAGCCCTGTTCACTGAAAACAAGGGGATAAATACTAATGCCTCAGCCCGCATACAAAGGTGGGTACTCACACTATCAGCGTATAACTATACCATCCGCCACAGGCCAGGCACCGAGAACTGTGCGGATGCTCTCAGTCGGCTACCATTGCCCACCACGGGGGTGGAAATGGCGCAGCCTGCAAACTTGTTGATGATGGCGCAGCCCGCAGACTTGTTGATGGTCATGGAAGTGTTTGAAAATGATAAATCACCTGTCACGGCCCGCCAGATTAGGACTTGGACCAGCCAAGATCCTCTGCTGTCCCTAGTTAAAAAAAACTGTGTACTGCCTGGGAGCTGGGCCAGCATCCCCGTTGAAATGCAAGAGCAAATCAAGCCGTTCCAGCGGCGAAAGGACGAGCTGTCCATTCAGGCAGACTGCCTGTTGTGGGGTAACCGCGTGGTGCTACCCAAAAAGGGCAGGGAGACGTTCATCTTGGATCTCCACAGCACACACCCGGATACAGTAATGATGAAAGCGATAGCCAGATCTCGCGTGTAGTGGCCCGGTATCGACTCTGACTTAGTCCTGTGTACGGTAATGCAGCGTGTGTGCTCAGTTGAGCAACGCGCCCAGAGAGGCACCACTAAGTTTGTGGTCCTGGCCCTCCAGACCATGGTCAAGGATCCATGTCGGCTATGCGGGCCCGTTTCTCGGTAAAATGTTCCTGGTGGTGGTGGATGCTTTTTCAAAATGGATTGAATATGAAATAATGTCGGGAATCTGCCACCATTTGAAAGCCTGAGGGCCATGTTTGCCACCCACGGCCTGCCTGACATACTGGTCAGTAACAACGGGCCATGTTTCACCAGTGCCGAACTTAAAGAATTCATGACCTGCAATGGGATCAAACATGTCACCTCGGCCCCGTTTAAACCAGCCTCCAATGGGCAGGCAGAGCGGGAAGTACAAACAATCAAACAGAGCCTCAAACAAGTCACAGAAGGTTCACTCCAAACCCGCCTATCCCCGAGTACTGCTCAGCTACAGCACGAGACCCCACTCGCTCAAAGGGGTGCCTCCGGCTGAGCTACTCATGAAAAGGACACTTAAAACCAGACTCTTGCTGGTTCACCCCAACCTGCATGATCAGGTAGAGAGCAGGCGGCAGCAACAAAATGTAAACGATGGTCGCGCCATTGTGTCACGGGAAATTGATCTGAATGACCCTGTGTATGTGCTAAACTATGGACATGGTCCCAAGTGGATCGCGGACACACTGACAGCTAAAGAAGGGAGTAGGGTGTTTGTAGTCAAACTAGACAATGGACAAATTTGCAGAAAGCACCTGGACCAAACGAGGCTGCGGTTCACAGACTGCCCTGAACAACCCACAGCAGACACTACCGTTTTTCAAGCCCACATCATACACCCAAAGGATCAACTGCACCACGCCAGACCAGGAAATCAAACCCACCACGCCCAACAGGCCAGGCTCACCGAGGAGCGCTGCAGGCCCAACATGCCAGCCCAGCGAGGGCACAGCCAACACACCAGAACAGACATTTGTACCGAGCGGTCCACCAGGGAAAGAAAGGTTCCCGACCGCCTCACCTTGTAAATCGTTTTCACTTTGACTTTGGGGAGGGGGGAGTGATGTTGTGTATCTGTAAACCATGCACTCCCATGTTCCGCCGCCATGGAGCGCATCCCCTGGGAGCCCTGTATATAAGCCGGCCCCTTAGGCCTGTACCTCACTCTGGAGTGTCTTATTAAAGACTGAGGTCACTGTTACTTTAACCTCCCTGTGTGCAGTCTCATCTGTGTTAGGAACATAACACCTCACATAGACAGAATCTAATATATTGCATAGCTTCCAGTCAAAGCCACATGTAATAACTTGCATTTTTAAGTCAATGTGCACCATTATGTGGCTTTCACTTGGTATCATTTAACAGAATTTGAACTGGCCTATGTGAGGCATTTAGCAATGTTTCCAGAATTTGTTTTGGAGCATGCCTGGTTACCGAGAACAGGTTGGTTAGTGTATGCGTGGGTGTCACCCAATGCCTCCAATTAACTACTGTCTTCACTGGTAGGATTCAACTCCCAAGCTGAATGTGTCGAGAGTTGAAGGTGTAGTCCATAAACATGGGCTAGACAGTGAAGCTCCTACAGCAGTCAAGCAGGGACAACTTAGACATGGGTGCAAGGATAGCTTACTCAGATATTGGAGCTTGCTGCTTTGCATGGCTCAAAAATGCAGATTGCTCAAACAAATCAAAGCACCACTAAAACCTGAGGTTTATAAAATAATGAAGGGACTAGATTGTGTTGATGTGGACAAATTTCAACTGGAAAAGTTAGCCAGGACCAGGGTTCACATTAAGTTACGTAAAGGGATAATTAGATTAGCTGTTAGGCGTTTCTTTTTCCCATTAATAGTGGACTTGTGGAACAGATTGCCAGCTTGTGAGGTGAGTGCTGATTTACTATATATTTTCGATAGAGCTATACCTGTTTTTGGCTGGGGTGGTGATCACCTCATATAACAGGTAGGGCCCCTGTAATATAAGTCAGGATCACTGTGGTCTCCTGAACTAATTTTGATAGAGGTCGGAGAGGAATTTTCAGGTTTTATTCCCTAATTGGCATAGGATTTTTGCCGCTCCCAAGAGATTACATGGCTCCAGGTGGGTAGAGAATGTCTGAAATTGTCATGCGTTGGACATTACGATTATATGGGACAAGCTAGATGGACCAGTTGATCTTTTCCTATCCAACATTTTTATATGTTCGTACCTATCACTGGGCATGGTGACTGGTTAGTAAGTGCGTCATCTGTAGCATGCCTGATGGTGACCATATCCTTTGAACAATCACAATATTACATTTGTATCCTTGGCTAGAAGGTGTCAGCCATTTTATTGTGCAGGATGCAAGGTTATTCATGTAGCACCTGCACTAATCCCCAGCGCACACTTCACTATTATAAATTGTTCTTGATAATCTCAATTTGAACAGAGATGTGCACGGAAAAATTGCAAACAATTATAGATCAGTTACTATAGCGCAGTGAATATCTTGCAAATACTGGTAGATATAACTTATTGGAAATGAACAGGCATAATGTGACTAAGTAACTGTTTAAATTTGATTCAATGCGAAAAGTGGCACAAGTAAATTTTTTAAAATTTGCTTCCAAGATGTCGGTAATGCTGGCAAGGCCTGGAGGGACTTCTTACTGTTTTTACCATTGAGTGGCTTGCTAGACCATCTCAGAGAGCACTTGAGTCGATCACGTGTGAGGAACTGGAGTCGGGCATAGGCCAAAATGGGTGGGAGTGGCAGGTTTCTGCCACTTGGGTTTTAAAGACAAAGTAACAGCTTTTATAGTTATTTCTTTTTCTGGTGCCACCAAATTACTGGCAGTATTGTATTTGGTTTCACAACTTGCCATGGAGTGATTTGAACTTATGATCTCAGGGTTGCTCCTTCAGGATCAGATTCACTTCACTGTGTTACCCTGCTGTTAATATCAGAATGGACCTATTGACTGTCTTTTGTCTCATGTCGTTTCATTTCATCTGTTCTTTCTCCTTCTTGCCGCTCCCTCCCAAACACTGGAACTTTGAAGCTGTTAATTACCCTTTCTTTCTGTTTCATTTTATTGTGCTGAGCTGACCCATACTGCATTTCCACACCATTACCAGTCAGCTTGAATCTTGTGTTATGATGAAGCCTAACAATTTGATTGGGAATTTTAATTGTAGGTGTCATGCAGAGTCAGCATGGCTTTATGAAAAGGGAAGTCATGTTTGACAAATTTGCTGGAATTCTTTGAGGATGTAATGAACAGGGTGGATAAAGGGGAACCAGTGGATGTGGTGTATTTGGACTTCCAGAAGGCATTTGACAAGGTGCCACATAAAAGGTTACTGCACAAGATAAAAGTTCACTGGGTTGGGGGTAATATATTAGCATGGATAGAGGATTAGCTAACAAAAAGAAAACAGAGAGTTGGGATAAATGGTTCATTCTCGGGTGGGCAATCACTAACTAGTGGGGTGCCGCAGGGATCAGTGCTGGGACCCCAACTATTTACAATCTATGTTAACGACTTGGAAGAAGGGACCGAGTGTAACATAGCTAAGTTTGCTGACGATACAAAATCACTGTGTGAGGAGGACACAAAAAAATCCTTCAAAAGGACATAGACTGGCTAGGTGAGTGGGCAAAAATTTGGCAGATGCATTATAGTGTTGGAAGATGTGAGGTTATGCACTTTGGCAGAAAAAATCGAAGAGCAAGCTATTATTTAAATGGAGACAAATTGCCAAGTGCTGCAGTACAGCGGGACCTGGGGGTCCTGGTGCATGAATCACAAAAGGTTTGTATGCAGGTATAGCAAGTGATCAGGAAGGCTAATGGAATCTTGGCTTTTATTGCAAAGAGGATGGAGTATAAAAGCTGGGAAGTCTTGCTACAGTATTATAGGTTATTGGTGATGCCACACCTAGAATACTGCGTGCAGTTTTGGTTTCCATATTTGCGAAAGGATATACTTGCTTTGGAGGCAGTTCAGAGAGATGGTTCACTAGGTTGATTCTGGAGATGAGGGGATTGTCTTATGAGGAAAGGTTGAGTAGGTTGGGCCTCTACTCATTGGAATTTAGAAGAATGAGAGTTGATCTTATCAAAACGTACAAGATTATGAGGGGGCTTGACAAGGTGGATGCAGAGAGGATGTTTCCACTGATAGGGGAGACTAGAACTCTGGGCATAATCTTAGAATAAGAGGCCGCCCATTTAAAACTGAGATGAGGAGGAGTTTCTTCTCTGAGGGTTGTAAATCTGTGGAATTTGTTGCCTCAGAGCTGTGGAAGCTGGGTCATTGAATAAATTAAAGACAGAGATAGACAATTTCTTAACCGATAAGGGAATAAGAGGTTATGGGGAGCAGGCACGGAAATGGATCTGAATCCATGATCGAATCAGCCATGCTCGTATTAAATAGCGAGGGGCAGTATGGCCTACTCTTGCTCCTATTTCTTATGCTGTTATGTATGTACTACAGGCAGTTGGACCCCCTCTGGATGGGCAGTGTTTTCATAGGTTGCACGTACAGATCTTGTATAGTGGATTGTTTAAAATCTGAGAACATCTCCTGCAACTGAATCAAAATAGAGAATGTATTGACCACCAGTAGTTGTTTCAGACGTTGTGCAGTTATATACATACTGTTGTTATCCTAGTTCCTGGTTGTAATTTGCAAAGTGTTTCTTAAATTAGGCAATGAACATATGTTTTCTGATACCCGTTTGTTCAAGTTAATGTTTCTTAAAAATTATAAGGATTAAATGATTGTTTTACTCTTGGGCAATGATTTGTTAAATGCATAAAATGTGTTTTTTAGAGATTACCAGGTTACGACTCCAGTGTGCACAGCAGACTGCCCGGGAGGTGGAGGTAGAGATGGAAGTGCGGCTCCGAAGGTTGGAGGAGGTGAAGACTTCAAAACTGGCTGAGCTGGTCTCTGAAAGAGAGAGAATTGTTTGTCTGCAGGAGGAGATTGAATGTTTGAAGAGAGATCATGCCCTGGCCATTATGGAGCTTACTGAACAGCACAAGGAAATAAAATTGGAATTGAACCAGGTAAATTTTGGTTTCCCCCCCTTCACCAATTTGTCCCTTTATTATAAAGAAATCTATAGTTATCTTAGTTGAAGTCTTCCTTGTTTCTCTGAGAAGTTAAAATCCACACATAATTAGGGTATGCTATTATCCCATGGAGAAATATCCCCTCGGACACTGTCTTGAGTTTGGGCTGTGCGGTGGGTTTGCATCTTATCCTTAAATCTCCAGGACCTGAGTTCAAATAAAGCGTCTCCTGATTGGGTCAGCTTAAATAAGGCCCACCAGATTGTACAAGGTGATATTTTGTCACTCTGTTGTATAACAAACTTAATATGAGGCAAGCTTTTAGTTCTTGGCATGGAAGGATCGCAGTGCAATCTAAGAAGCAAGCAAGAGCACTGAAACATGAAAGTAATCTATTAAATGAAAGTATTTGTAGTTAAAACACATTCAAGCCATGCCAGAGGGGAATGTCAGGATTAATCTGAAATTTGTATGTGGAGAATTAACTTATTTCAAAGAATCAATAAGACCACTTCTGTGGTAAATAAATAATTTCCATCATTGCTTCAACCGCAGTGTACATTTAGTACACTTAAACAATAGTTATCGTTCAACAGCCTCCATGAAAGTTTGTACATTGATGTTGTTCCAGCAGTTTGTGAAGGTTGAATGTATGTTTCAATTCCCCATCTCAAAAAGTACGAGAAATAATTTTGTAATTTCTTGGTGTGCTTATCTGCAGGATAAAGCCCAGTTACTGGAAGAAACAAATCATAAACTTGAGGCCAACAGGGAAGCAGTTGTGGCTAAAATGCGGGAATGTGCAATGGAGAAAGAATGGGAACTGAAGATTTTAAGAGAGGAGCTACAAGCCAACACTGAACAGAAACTTTCAGCCTTACGTGAGAAGCTCACCAATGAGTTTGAGGGGGAGAGACGAGCACTGAAACAGGAGTTTGACCAGAGAAATATAGAAATGAATCAGATTCAAGAAGAACAGAGTGCCACAATTTCTAAACTTGAGACACAGCTGAAAGGAGAAAAGAGCCACCTGCAGCATCTCCAGAATAGTCTGGCAAATGAGCAGTTACCGGAAATTGTAGTGATTCGCCAGAAAATCCAAGCGCAATTTGATGCTGAGCTTGCCATGGCCAAGTCTCTGATGGCAGAGGAGCTTGAGAAACTCCAAGTCAGTGTACAGGAGCAGTCAGCTATGAAAATTCTGGAGGTACAGAACAGGTCAGTAGTACTCTGTACAGGTACTCATCGGGAGTAGATGGTGCTGTGTGTTGGAACACTGGTCTGTGCTCCAGTACAAGTAATACAGAGAGAATGACAGCTGGCAGTTACAGGAAAAAAGTGAAGGAATTAATTTTTTTTGTAACTGTCTTAATCCAGTACTTGTTGAGCTCAACAAAATTCCCTAAATTTCAGTGAAGCAATCACTAATTTACCAATATTGTTTGAGAACCTATAAATAGCATGGGCGAATAGAATTATACAGCAAGTGGTATAGGGTACTCTTCTGAGGTTGGATTCAAGGTGCGTTGGCATTTGTGAATGCAAAAGGATGAAGTATGCAATGAGAAGACCACTTGACCCATCAAGCCCGCTCCTCACGACAGCCACATAAAACTTCATTGGTGTCTACCTAACCTATTTTATCCTGATGGAGGTAAACAACAAGTTGAAAGTACAGAGAACTGAAATGTCTCCGTGATGCTTGAGACAACTGAGAGCATCAGCCTAACATTTCAAAACATCATTCAGTTCGTTGGCTGTACTCCAGACACAATGGGGTAATTTTCACGGGCGCAGGCGGAAGACTGGCAGTTGCAGATCCGCTGTCGCCCATTATACACCCTGCCTGATTCTCCTTCCCATTGCTAACAGCAACTGCCAGCTTTCCCCTCGTGCCCAAATTGAAAATTACTCCATGTTTCCATGGGCCCAACACGACTGTACTCAGTGCATTCTGCAAAGTATTCATCATCTGCACCTAGAGCACGAGCAAAGGCTTTACGGCCAAGCAGGTCTGTGCCTTCTGCAGATCAGTGTAGTCCTGCCTAAGAGATTCTACCTAATCCGTTTAATCTCCAGATGAAAGTTTCTGTAAGGCCTTTGTGTTTTCTACCCTAGAGCCCTCGAAGGTAAAACACAAATATGCACAAATCTTTGAAGGTGGCACAACCAGTTAACAAAGCAGTTAATAAAGCATATGGGATGCTGGGTTTTATAAATAGAGGCATAGAGTACATAGAAACATAGAAAATAGGTGCAGGAGTAGGCCATTTGACCCTTCGAGCCTGCACCGCCATTCAATAAGATCATGGCTGATCATTCCCTCAGTACCCCTTTCCTGCTTTTTCTCCATATCCCTTGGTCTCTTTAGCCATAAGGGCCATATCTAACTCCCTCTTGATAATATCCAATG
Source organism: Pristiophorus japonicus (assembly GCF_044704955.1). NCBI lineage: Eukaryota > Metazoa > Chordata > Chondrichthyes > Pristiophoridae > Pristiophorus > Pristiophorus japonicus. Next base: position 216,973,515 of record NC_091979.1, on the reverse strand, counting down.
AACTGGCATCAACAGCTCTCTGCGGCAGGGAATTCCACAGGTTAACAACTCTGAGTGAAGAAGTTTCACCTCATCTCCGTCCTAAATGGCCTACCCCTTATCCTAAGACTATGTCCACTGGTTCCGGACTTCCCCAACATCGGGAACATTCTTCAGGTCCAGTCCCGTCAGAATCTTATACGTTTTTATGAGATAGCCGCTCATCCTTCCTAAACTCCAATGAATAAAGGCCCAGTTGATCCAGTCTCTCCTCATATGTCAGTCCAGCCATCCCTGGAATCAGTCTGGTGAACCTTCGCTGCACTCCTTCAATAGCAAGAACGTCCTTCCTCAGATTGGGAGACCAAAACTGAACACAATATTCCAGGTGAGGCCTCACCAAGGCCCTGTACAACTGCAGTAAGACCTCCCTGCTCCTATACTCAAATCCCCTAGCTATGAAGGCCAACATACCATTTGCCGCCTTTACCGCCTGCTGTACCTGCATGCCAACTTTCAATGACTGATGAACCATGACACCCAGGTCTCGTTGCCCCTCCCCTTTTCCTAATCTGCTGCCATTCAGATAATCTACCTTTGTGTTTTTGCCCCCAAAATGGATAACCTCATATTTATCCACATTATACTGCATCTGCCATGCATTTGCCCACTCACCTAACCTGTCCAAGTCACCCTGCAGCCTCTTAGCGTCCTCCTCACAGCTCACACCGCCACCCAGTTTAGTGTCATCTGCAAACTTGGAGATATTCCACTCAATTCCTTCATCTAAATCGTTAATGTATATTGTAAAGAGCTGTGGTCCCCAGCCCTGAGCCTTGCGGCACTCCACTAGTCACTGCCTGCCATTCTGAAAAGGACCCGTTTATCCCGACTCTCTGCTTCCTATCTGCCAACAAGTTCTCTATTCACGTCAGTACATTACCCCCAATACCATGTGCTTTGATTTTGCACACCAATCTCTTGTGCGGGACCTTGTCAAAAGCCTTTTGAAAGTCCAAATACACCACATCCACTGGTTCTCCCTTGTCCACTCTGCTAGTTGCATCCTCAAAAAATTCCAGAAGATTCATCGAGCATGATTTCCCCTTTCATAAATCTATGCTGACTTGGACCGATCCTGTCACTGCTTTCCAAATGCGCTGCTATTTCATCCTTAATGATTGATTCCAACATTTTCCCCACTACTGATGTCAGGCTAACCGGTCTATCATTACCTGTTTTCTCTCTCCCTCCTTTTTTTAAAAAGTGATGTTACATTAGCTACCCTCCAGTCCCTAGGAACTGATCCAGAGTCGATAGACTGTTGGAAAATGATCACCAATGCATCCACTATTTCTAGGGCCACTTTCTTAAGTACTCTGGGATGCAGGCTATCAGGCCCCAGGGATTTATCGGCCTTCAATCCCATCAATTTCCCTAACGCAATTTCCCGCCTAATAAGGATATCCTTCAGTTCCTCTTTCTCACTAGACCAATTGTCCCCTAGTACATCCGGAAGGTTATTTGTGCCTTCCTTCGTGAAGATAGAACCGAAGTATTTGTTCAATTGGTCTGCCATTTCTTTGTTCGCCATTATAAATTCACCTGAATCCGACTGCAAGGGACCTACGTTTGTCTTTACTAATCTTTTTCTCTCCACATATTTAGAGAAGCTTTTGCAGTCAGTTTTTATGTTCCCTGCAAGCTTCCTCTCGTATTCTATTTTCTCCCTCTTAATTAAACCCGTAGTCCTCCTTTGTTGAATTCTAAATTTCTCCGTCCTCACGTTTGTTGCTTTTTCTAGCCAATTTATATGCCTCTTGGTTTTAACACTACCCTTAATTTTCCTTGTTAGCCACGGTTGAGCCACCTTCCCCGTTTTATTTTTACTCCAACAGGGATGTACAATTGCTGATGTTCATCCATGTGATCTTTAAATGTTTGTCATTGCTTATCCACCGTCAACCCTTTAAGTATCCTTTGCCAGTCTATTCTAGCCAATTCACGCCTCATACCGTCAAAGTTACCTTTCCTTAAGTTCAGGACCCTAGTTTCCGAATTAACTCTGTCACTCTATCTTAATAAAGAATTCTACCATATTATGGTCACTCTTCCCCAAGGGGCCTCACACAACAAGATTGCTAATTAGTCCCTTCTCATTACATATCACCCAGTCTAGGATGGCCAGCTCTCTAATTGGTTCCTCGACATATTGGTCTAGAAAACCATCCCTAATACACTCCAGGAAATCCTCCTCCACCGCATTGCTACCAGTTTGGTTAGCCCAATCAATATGTAGATTAAAGTCGCCCATGATAACTGCTGTACCTTTATTGCACACATCCCTTATTTCTTTGATGCTGTCCCCAACCTCACTACTACTGTTTGGTGGTTAAAAACACATCTCCCACTAGCGTTTTCTGCCCTTTGGAATTCTGCAGCTCCACCTATTCCACATCATCCAAGCTAATGTCCCTCCTTACTATTGCATTAATTTCTTCTTTAACCAACAACGCCACCCCGCCTCCTTTTCCTCTGTGCCTATCCTTCCTAAATGTTGAATATCCCTGGATGTTGAATTCCCAGCCTTGGTCACCCTGGAGCCATGTCTCCGTGATGCCAATTACATTGAATCCATTAACTGCTATCTGCGTAGTTAATTCGTCCACCTTATTCCGAATACTTCTCGCATTGAGGCACAGAGCCTCCAGGCTTGTCTTTTTAACACACTTTGCCCCTTTAGAATTTTGCTGTAGTGTGGCCCGTTTTGTTTTTTGCCTTGGGTTTCTCTGCCCTCCACTTTTACTATTCTCCTTTCTATCTTTTGCTTCTGCCTCCATTTTATTTCCCTCTGTCTCTCTGCATAGGTTCCCATCCCCCTGCCATAATAGTTTAACTCCTCCCCAACAGCACTAGCAAACACTCCCCCGCGGACATTGGTTCTGGTTCTGCCCAGATGCAGACCGTCCGATTTGTACTGGTCCCACCTCCCCCAGAACTGGTTCCAATGTCCCAGGAATTTGAATCCCTCCCTTGTGCACCACTCCTCAAGCCACGTATTCATCTGAGCTATCCTGCGATTCCTACTCTGACTAGCACGTGGCACTGGTAGCAATCCTGAGCTTACTACTTTTGAGGTCCTACTTTTTAATTTAGCTCCTAGCTCCCTAAATTCGACTCGTAGAACCTCATCCTGTTTTTTTACCTATGTCGTTGGTGCCTATATGCACCACCACCACCCTCCCTTTTCAGTACAAAAGCCAGGACATTATGCTAAACCAATATTAAACGCTATTTCAGTCCCAGCTGGACTTATTGTGTCTAATTCTGGGCACCGCACTTTAGGAAGGACATGAAGACTTTGGAGAGGGTGGAAAAAGATATATTGGATTGGTTCCAGGGATGAGGGATTACAGTTACATGGATAGACTACATAAACTGGGATTGTTCTCCTTGGAGTAGAAAAGGCTGAGGAGATTTGATAGAGGTGCTTAAAATCACACTCTGTTTCGATAGAGTAAATAAAGAGAAACTGTTTCCAATGGCTGAAGGGTCGATAACCAGAGGCACAGATTTAAGGTGATTGGTAAAAGACCCAGAGGCGATATGAGGAAAAGCTTTTTACGGGAATTGGAATGCACTGCCTGTTAAGGTGGTGGATGCAGAATCAATAGTAGCCTTCAAAAGAGAATTGGATAAATGCTTGAAGGAAAAAAAAATGCAGGAATATTGGGAAAGAGCAGAGGAGTGGGACTAACTGGATTGCTCTTAGAAAGAGCCAATACAGACTTGATGGGCCAAATGGCTTCCTTCTGTACTGTAGTTTTCTATGATTCTATATGTGAATTGTGATTCAAGCAGGGTCCAGGGTCTTGGTGCCACTTTTGCATCGGAGAGCATTTTTATTGTGATGTCCTGTACTAGTGCTTCCTGTCAAAATATATACAAGTGACTGACATTCAGTAGAGGTGGAGTTAAAAATGGAAACTTATTTAAAATACTGAAGTGAATAAGAACATAACATAAGAAATAGAAGTAGGAGTAAGCCATACTGCCTCTTGAATCTGCTCCACCATTTAATACGATCATGGCTGATCCGATCATGAACTCTGGTCTACTTCCCTGCCCGCTCCCCATAACCCCTTATTCCCTTATCGGTTAAGGAACTGTCTATCTCTGTCTTAAATTTATTCAATAACCCAGCTTCCACAGCTCTCTGAGGCAGCAAATTCCACAGATTTACAACATTCAGAAGAAATTCCTCCTCATCTCAGTTTTTAATGGGCGGCCCCTTATTCTAAGATCATGTCCTCTAGTTCTTGTCTCTCCCATCAGTGGAAACATCCTCTCTGCATCCACCTTGTCAAGCCCCCTCATAATCTTATACGTTTCGATAAGACCACCTCTCATTCTTCTGAATTCCAATGAGTAGAGGCCCAACCTACTCAACCTTTCCTCATAAGTCAACCCCTTCATCCCCAGAATCAACCTAGTGAACCTTCTCTGAACTGCCTCCAAAGCAAATACATCCTTTCTTGAATATTGAAACCAAAACTGTATGCAGTATTCAAGATGTGGCCTCACCAATACCTTAAATAGCTGTAGCAAGACTTCCCTGCTTTTATACCATGAATACTTTGCATATTATAGAGATAATGTGCATCAATTTTGTTTTTATATCCATATTAATTTTTTAGGTTCATGGAAGAGCACAGGCAGATGATGGACAATTTTATGTCTAAACAGGAGATCCTTCTACAGGAGCTGAAGGACAGACATGCAGAGGAGCTCGAAACCCAAGGCCAAAATCTGATGGAAAATCACCAGAATCAAGTAAAGGATTTGAAAGCTGAGGTACACACCCAGCATCAGGCTGAAATGGAAGCTTTGGAGAATTCGAAGTTGGCTACTTTGGAAGCCTTAAAACTGAAGCGTTCAGCAGATCTGAAAGACGTAGCATGTAAATACCAATCTGAGATTCAGAGACTGCAGGATGCAATGAAAACCCATCAGGAGGATTTAGAAAGATTGAAGAGAGAGAGCACTGAGAAACTAGCCAGCGATGTAAATCAGCTGAAAGCTGATCATGAGGCTGAGCTGAGTAGTGCACAGGAGAAGATTCGAAAGGAGTTGGCTGCCATTCATATGGAAAAGTTCAAAGCTATGGCTGCAGAACTGGAGGAAATCCACAAGGTTGGTGATCTTAGTTACAGTTGTGTTGCTTTGGTCTTAAACCATACAAAAATATTAACAAATTCCCTTAGATACCAATTGCATGTTAAACTTGTATTAAACACTTAGCTGCACTGAGACCGGAGAACTTTTTAACACAGCAATTCAATATACAGTTTTCCTCTGTTTAAAGTAATGAAATAATACAGAAATAATGAATGGGAAGCATGTTAAAAGCAGCGGCCACTAAATATCCAGATGTATGGAGGCCTTCTCCAGCATTATTTCAGTTTTATTCTGTTTTTTCCTTTAAAAACAAAGATTAAATCCACCTGTATAATGTATTTAAAAACTTGTGTCTGCACACACTTCCTGTGTCAACTTGTCCCGCTATAAATCTCTATGTCCATATTTAATAGAATCATAGGGCTCAATTTTCCCCAGTATTTGCTGTTTTTTTTTGGAGTAGGCTGCTTTTTCTGGCCTAACTTAAAAATCCCCAGTTTTCCCCAATCAATTTGCACCAGCATAACTGACTTAGTTATGTTTTTTTTTAGGTAAGTTTTTTTTCTCAAAAGTGGGTGTTACCAGCCACCTACACCAGTTCTGGCAATTTTGGCCAGCTAATAGTTACTCCATTTCTACTTAGGCCAGCATATGTGGCCACTCGAGAAAACCCTTGTGGGGAGTTAAAGAATTCGGCCTGGGATAGGGGCGGGAAGCGGAGTGGACCTGGACCTAAACCAACCAAACCTTAGCAATGTTAAATAAATCAATGCGGAGTGAATTTGCAAGCAAAAACTACTAACGAGACATTGAAAAATAAAGTTCATTCAATTGAAACACCACTTCTCAGAGGGAGCAGACTTGCAAAACCATCCTTCGCACAATTAAAATAATCAAGAAATAATCATTACTGCAAATCTATAAGAAATAAAACATTGAAGTCGTACCTTCAGCATCAAACTCCAATTCACCTTTCTGCACTCGGCCCAGGAAGGCAGTGAGCCAGTGCGGGAGGCCACTTGGCCTGGGCTAGGGGCAGGAGGGAGCGAACTGGCCGGCATCAGGGCCACAGAGCGGCGGCAAGTCTGGGGGTGGTGGGGGGGGGCGCGCGGTAGGAGCATACAGGCCCACCAACAACCCGGTAAACAATAGCACCTCATACAGCCCCTTTAACAATGAGCATGGTCACAATTTCAACGCAGTCCCTAAACTACTCCCTCAGCCGTGGTATTTTGAACAAACAGCCTTCAGTCTCTTAACAATATGGTGATTGCAGTATTTCGCTGTACTGGTAGCATTTCCTGTTGCGGCGCAGTTTGTAGGCTGGGAGCTTGACAGTAGTGAATGCACTGCTCTGGCAGGCTTGTCACTTCAAAGGCAGTTTGAACACAGCCTTTTACTCATGGGTCATGCTGAACTGCCACCTCGCATGCGCAGACGTCCCGGCATATTTTTCCGGCGTAGACCGCAGGCTCCACCCCCAAGGCGACTGGCCACGCTGCGTGGCTGCAGAGGAGAGGCCAAACAACGGCGAAAGTAGGAAGATTTTTTTCTGGAGCATCTCCTGACATACTGAAGCGGCGCAACTCAGGTAAGTACGCTAGAAAACGGACTCAGGGAAAATTGAGCCCGTAGAAACTTACAGCACAAGCGAGACTATACGGCCCGTCGTGCTTGTGCTGGTTCTTTGAAAGAGCAATCGTGCTTAGTCCCACATCCCTGCTTTTTGTCCGTAACCCTGTAAGGGCCTCATTCTCAAGTACCTGTCCAACTCCCTTTTAAAATTATTTATGGAATCGGCTTCCACCACCTTTTCAGGTAAAGCATTCCAGATCCCAACAACTGAGTGGGGATGGGGAAAAATTACATTTATAATGGAACTGCCACTTGTCACACTGCAATTACACCCAGTGGGTGCTCAGTGTGTACTGGAGGGAAACTGATGCTGCAACCTGGGCAGAAAGTATGACTTTAAAAGTAGGAATTGAGTCAACTTTTTTGACATTTGCTCACTTATCTAGTCTGTTTTACAACTGCAGGTAGATTTGGAGGTGGCTCTTGGCAACCAGAAGACTTCACAGGAGCAGGAGCATCAGAGACGCCTGGATGTGATTCGAGATGAGGTCCTCTGCCTTGAAGATCAGCATCAGCTGGCCCTCAAGGAGCTTCAACTGCTGCAGTCGGTGGAGGTTGGGAAGCAGAAAGAGGAGTACACACAGAAGCTTCGTGAAGAGCTGGAGAAGATTCAAATGCACAATCAAAAAGAACAGGTTAGTGCTTATTCAATTCGAGTTCAACAGGGGCTAGACTTCTAGTAGTCACCGTCTCTGATCAATGGTAATTTAGTTCTCCATGTCCCATCAAGTTCATTAATGTCCTTTCGGGAAGGAAATCTGCTGTCCTTGCCTGATCTGGCCTATAAGTGACTCCAGACACAGCAATGTGGTTGACGCTTAAATGCCCACTGAAATGGCCTAGCGAGACACTCAGTTGTAACAAAATCGCTAAAAGAAACAATAACAAGAATGCAACTGGACAGACTATCACCCTAGGCACTGGCTTTGGACACAATAACAGCACACCTAGCTTCGTCGATCCTGCAAAGTCCTCCTCATTAACATCTGGGGACTTGTGTAAAAATTGGAAGAGCTGCCCCACAGACTAGTCAAGCAACTCACAGAATCATGCCTTTCAGCCAATATCCCAGATTCCTCCTTCACCATCCCTGGGTATGTCCTGTCACACCAGCAGGACAGACACACCAGAGATGGCGGCACAGTGGTATACAGTCGGGAGGGAGTGGTCTTCAACATTGACTCCGGACCCCATGAAGTCTCATGGCTTCAGGTCAAGCATGGGCAAGGAAACCTCCTGCTGCTTACCACCCACCATCCTCCCGCAGCTGATGAATCAGTACTCCTCCATGTTGAACACCACTTGGAAGATGCATTAAAGGTAACAAGGGCACAGAATGTACTCTGGGTGGGGGACTTCAATGTCCATCACCAAGAGTGGCTCGGTAGCACCACTACTGACTGAGCTGGCCAAGTCCTGAAGGACACAGACTGGACCTGTGGCAGGTGGTGAGACAACCAACTCGAGGGAAAAACCTACATCGACCTCGTCCTCACCAATCTACCTTTCGCAGATGCACCTGTCCTTGACAGCATTGGTAGCAGCAACCAACGCACTGTCTGAGTTGAAGTCATATCTTCACACTGAGGACACCCTCAATTGTGTTGTGTGGCACTACCACCGTGCTAAATGGGATAGATTCAGACCAGATCTAGCGGTTCAAAACTGAGCATCCATGAGGTGCTGTGGGCCATCAGCAGCAGCAGCATTGTATTGCACCACAATCTGTAACCTCATGGCCCGGCATATCCCTCACTCTACCCATTACCATCATAGAATGGTTACAGCACAGAAGGAGGCCATTCAGCCTGTCGAGCCCATGCCAGTTCTCTGCAAGAGCACTTCAGTTAGTTCCTTTCTCTGTAGCCTTGCAAATTTTTTTCCTTAAGGTACTTACCCAATTCCCTTTTGAACGCCACAATTGAATCTGCCTTCACCACCCTTTCAGTCAGTGCAGTCCTGATCCTAATCATTTGCTGCGTAAAAAAAGTTTTTCCTCATGTCACCTTTGGTTCTTCTGCCAATCACCTTAAATCTGTGTCCTCTGGTTCTTGACCCTTCTGCCAATTTCTCTCTACTCTGTCCAGTCTCCTCATGATTTTTGAACACATCTATCAAATCTCCTCTCAATCTTCTCTGCTCTAAGGAGAACAACCCAGCTTCTCCAGTCTATCCATGAAACGGAAGTTCCTCTTCCCTGGAACCATTCTTGAAAATCTTTTCTGCACCCTCTCTAAGGCCTTCATATCCTTCCTAAAGTGTGGTGCCTAGAATTGGACACAATACTCCAGTCGAGGCCAAACCAGTGTTTTATAAAGGTTCATCATCATTTCCTTGCTTTTGTACTCCATGCCTCTATGAAGTCCAGGATCCTGTATGTTTTTTTTAACCACTTTCTCAACTTGCTCTGTCACCCCCTCAACGATTTGTGCACATATTCCCTCAGGTCTCTCTGTTCATGCATCCCCTTTAGGATTGTACCCTTTAGTTTATGTTGCCTCTCTTTGTTCTTCCTCCCAAAATGTATCACTTCGCACTTTGCTGTGTTAAATTTCATCTGCCACATGTCCGCCTATTCCACCAGCCTATCTATGTCATCTTCAAGTCTATCACTGTCCTCCTCACTGTTCACTGTACTTCGAAGTTTTGTGTCATCTGCACATTTTGAAATTGTGCCCTGTACACCCAAGTCCGAGTAATTAATACGTATCAAGAAAAACAGTAGCTAGTACTAACCCCTGGGTGGAACACCACTGTGTACCTTCCTCCAGTTCGATAAACAGCCGTTCACCACTACTCTCTCGGCACAGCCCGGACCTGGACGCCCGTTTTCCGCGCTAGAAAGTGCGCCTAAAAAAAAAAACTTACCTATTCTCCAGCTCCCTGGAGGTCCTCTGGAGCTGGGCGCGGTGCAGCTATGGGGGGCGGAGCCAGGTCCCTGCGCTGAAAACAGTGCCAGGACCTCTGCACATGCGCGCTACAGGCGCCCAAAACTGTGGGAGGGGCCCGAAGCACGCAGCCCCTAGCCCAGGCCGAATGGCCTCACTGGGGCTGCATGGATAAGGCTCCTCCCACGACCTCCGCGACTCTCGCTCCCCCACTCCACGACACTCTTCCCGCCCCTCCGCAACTCTCTCCCCGCCCCTCCGCAACACTCTCTCTCTCTCTCTCTCTCTTTCTCTTTCCCCCCCCCCGAGACCCGACGCCACCTACCTGCAAATCCAACCCGAAGTCTTGGGCCCGGCCGTTCAGCCTCCTTCCCTCCTCTCACCTTCCCTCCTCTCTCCTTCCCTCCTCTCTCCTTCCCTCTCTCCTCTCTCCTTCCCTCTCTCCTCTCTCCTTCCCTCTCTCCTCTCTCCTTCCCTCCCTCCTCTCTCCTCTCTCCTTCCCTCTCTCCTCTCTCCTTCCCTCCCTCCCTCCTCTCTCCTTCCCTCCCTCCTCTCTCCTTCCCTCCCTCCCTCCTCTCTCCTTCCCTCCCTCCCTCCTCTCTCCTTCCCTCCCTCCCTCCTCTCTCCTTCCCTCCCTCCCTCCCTCCCCTCTCCTTCCCTCCCTCCCCTCTCCTTCCCTCCCTCCCTCTTCTCTCCTTCCCTCCCTCCTCTCTCCTTTCCTCCCTCCCTCCTCTCTCCTTCCCTCCCTCCCTCCTCTCTCCTTCCCTCCCTCCCTCCTCTCTCCTTCCCTCCCTCCCTCCTCTCTCCTTCCCTCCCTCCCTCCTCTCTCCTTCCCTCCCTCCCTCCTCTCTCCTTCCCTCCCTCCCTCCTCTCTCCTTCCCTCCCTCCCTCCTCTCTCCTTCCCTCCCTCCCTCCTCTCTCCTTCCCTCCCTCCCTCCTCTCTCCTTCCCTCCCTCCCTCCTCTCTCCTTCCCTCCCTCCCTCCTCTCTCCTTCCCTCCCTCCCTCCTCTCTCCTTCCCTCCCTCCCTCCCCTCTCCTTCCCTCCCTCCCTCTTCTCTCCTTCCCTCCCTCCTCTCTCCTTTCCTCCCTCCCTCCTCTCTCCTTCCCTCCCTCCCTCCTCTCTCCTTCCCTCCCTCCCTCCTCTCTCCTTCCCTCCCTCCCTCCTCTCTCCTTCCCTCCCTCCCTCCTCTCTCCTTCCCTCCCTCCCTCCTCTCTCCTTCCCTCCCTCCCTCCTCTCTCCTTCCCTCCCTCCCTCCTCTCTCCTTCCCTCCCTCCCTCCTCTCTCCTTCCCTCCCTCCCTCCTCTCTCCTTCCCTCCCTCCCTCCTCTCTCCTTCCCTCCCTCCCTCCTCTCTCCTTCCCTCTCTCCTCTCTCCTTCCCTCCCTCCTCTCTCCTCTCTCCTTCCCTCTCTCCTCTCTCCTTCCCTCCCTCCCTCCTTCCCTCCTCTCTCCTTCCCTCCCTCCCTCCTCTCTCCTTCCCTCCCTCCCTCCTCTCTCCTTCCCTCCCTCCCTCCTCTCTCCTTCCCTCCCTCCCTCCTCTCTCCTTCCCTCCCTCCTCTCTCCTTCCCCCCCTCCCTCCCTCCCCTCTCCTTCCCTCCCTCCCTCTTCTCTCCTTCCCTCCCTCCCTCCTCTCTCCTTTCCTCCCTCCCTCCTCTCTCCTTCCCTCCCTCCCTCCTCTCTCCTTCCCTCCCTCCCTCCTCTCTCCTTCCCTCCCTCCCTCCTCTCTCCTTCCCTCCCTCCCTCCTCTCTCCTTCCCTCCCTCCCTCCTCTCTCCTTCCCTCCCTCCCTCCTCTCTCCTTCCCTCCCTCCCTCCTCTCTCCTTCCCTCCCTCCCTCCTCTCTCCTTCCCTCCCTCCCTCCTCTCTCCTTCCCTCCCTCCCTCCTCTCTCCTTCCCTCCCTCCCTCCTCTCTCCTTCCCTCCCTCCCTCTTCTCTCCTTCCCTCCCTCCCTCCTCTCTCCTTCCCTCCCTCCCTCCTCTCTCCTTCCCTCCCTCCCTCCTCTCTCCTTCCCTCCCTCCCTCCTCTCTCCTTCCCTCCCTCCCTCCTCTCTCCTTCCCTCCCTCCCTCCTCTCTCCTTCCCTCCCTCCCTCCTCTCTCCTTCCCTCCCTCCCTCCTCTCTCCTTCCCTCCCTCCCTCCTCTCTCCTTCCCTCCCTCCCTCCTCTCTCCCTCCCTCCCTCCTCTCTCCTTCCCTCCTCTCTCCTTCCCTCCCTCCCTCCTCTCTCCTTCCCTCCCTCCCTCCTCTCTCCTTCCCTCCCTCCCTCCTCTCTCCTTCCCTCCCTCCCTCCTCTCTCCTTCCCTCCCTCCCTCCTCTCTCCCTCCCTCCCTCCCTCCCTCTCTCCCTCCCTCCCTCCCTCTCTCCTTCCCTCCCTCTCTCCCTCCCTCCCTCCCTCTCTCCTTCCCTCCCTCCCTCCCTCTCTCCTTCCCTCCCTCCCTCCCTCCCTCTCTCCTTCCCTCCCTCCCTCCTCTCTCCTTCCCTCCCTCTCTCCTCTCTCCTTCCCTCCCTCCCTCCTCTCTCCTTCCCTCCCTCCCTCCTCTCTCCTTCCCTCCCTCCCTCCTCTCTCCTTCCCTCCCTCCCTCCTCTCTCCTTCCCTCCCTCCCTCCTCTCTCCTTCCCTCCCTCCCGCCTCCCCTCCCTCCTCTCTCCCTCCCTCCTTCCTCTCTCCTCCCTCCTTCCTCTCTCCTCCCCTCCCTCCTCCCTCCTCTCTCCTCCCCTCCCTCCTCTCTCCTCCCCTCCCTCCTCTCTCCTCCCCTCCATCCTCTCTCCTTCCCTCCCTCCTCTCTCCTTCCCTCCCTCCTCTCTCCTTCCCTCCCTCCTCTCTCCTTCTCCCCCCCCCTTCTCCCCCCCCCTTCTCTCCCCCCCCCCTTCTCTCCCCCCCCCCTTCTCTCCCCCCCCCTTCTCTCCCCCCCTTCTCTTCTCCCCCCCCTTCTCTTCTCCCCCCCTTCTCTTCTCCCCCCCCTTCTCTTCTCCCCCCCCCCCTTGTCTTCCCCCCCCTTGTCTTCTCCCCCCCCTTGTCTTCTCCCCCCCCTTGTCTTCTCCCCCCCCTTGTCTTCTCCCCCCCCTTGTCTTCTCCCCCCCCCCTTGTCTTCTCCCCCCCCCCTTGTCTTCTCCCCCCCCCCCCTTGTCTTCTCTCCCCCCCCTTGTCTTCTCTCCCCCCCTTGTCTTCTCTTCCCCCCCCCCCCTTGTCTTCTTCCCCCCCCCCTTGTCTTCTTCCCCCCCCTTGTCTTCTTCCCCCCCCTTGTCTTCTTCTCCCCCCCCCCTTGTCTTCTTCTCCCCCCCCTTGTCTTCTTCTCCCCCCCCTTGTCGTCTTCTCCCCCCCTTGTCTTCTTCTCCCCCCCCTTGTCTTCTCCCCCCCCTTGTCTTCTCCCCCCCCCTTGTCTTCTCCCCCCCCCTTGTCTTCTCCCCCCCCCTTGTCTTCTCCCCCCCCTTGTCTTCTCCCCCCCCCTTGTCTTCTCCCCCCCCCTTGTCTTCTCCCCCCCCCCCCTTGTCTTCTCCCCCCCCCCCTTGTCTTCTCTCCCCCCCCTTGTCTTCTCTCCCCCCCCTTGTCTTCTCTCCCCCCCTTGTCTTCTCTTCTTCCCCCCCCTTGTCTTCTTCCCCCCCCCTTGTCTTCTTCCCCCCCCCCTTGTCTTCTTCCCCCCCCTTGTCTTCTTCCCCCCCCTTGTCTTCTTCTCCCCCCCTTGTCTTCTTCTCCCCCCCCCTTGTCTTCTTCTCCCCCCCCTTGTCTTCTTCTCCCCCCCCTTGTCGTCTTCTCCCCCCCTTGTCGTCTTCTCCCCCCCCTTGTCGTCTTCTCCCCCCCTTGTCGTCTTCTCCCCCCCTTGTCTTCTTCTCCCCCCCCCTTGTCTTCTTCTCCCCCCCCCTTGTCTTCTTCTCCCCCCCTTGTCTTCTTCTCCCCCCCCTTGTCTTCTTCTCCCCCCCTTGTCGTCTTCTCCCCCCCTTGTCGTCTTCTCCCCCCCCTTGTCGTCTTCTCCCCCCCTTGTCTTCTTCTCCCCCCCCCTTGTCTTCTTCTCCCCCCCCTTGTCTTCTCCCCCCCCTTGTTCTTCTCCCCCCCCTTGTCTTCTCCCCCCCCCCTTGTCTTATCCCCCCCCCCCTTGTCTTATTCCCCCCCCCTTGTCTTATTCCCCCCCCCTTGTCTTATTTCCCCCCCCCTTGTCTTATTCCCCCCCTTGTCTTATTCCCCCCCCTTGTCTTATTCCCCCCCCCTTGTCTTATCCCCCCCCCTTGTCTTATCCCCCCCCCTTGTCTTATCCCCCCCCCTTGTCTTATCCCCCCCCCTTGTCTTATCCCCCCCCCTTGTCTTATCCCCCCCCCCATTATCTTATCCCCCCCCCCATTGTCTTATCCCCCCCCCCTTGTCTTATCCCCCCCCCCCTTGTCTTATCCCCCCCCCTTGTCTTATCCCCCCCCCTGTCTTATCCCCCCCCCCCTTGTCTTATCCCCCCCCCCCCTTGTCTTATCCCCCCCCCCCCTTGTCTTATCCCCCCCCCTTGGCTTCCCCCCTCTCTCTCCCCCCCATCTCTCCCCCCCCCCATCTCTCCCCCCCCCCCCCATCTCTCCCCCCCCCCCATCTCTCCCCTTTCTCTTCCTCCCCCCCCCTCTCTCTTCCTCCCCCCCCCTCTCTCTTCCTCCCCCCCCCTCTCTCTTCCTCCCCCCCCCTCTCTCTTCCTCCCCCCCCCTCTCTCTTCCTCCCCCCCCCTCTCTCTTCCTCCCCCCCCCTCTCTCTTCCTCCCCCCCCCTCTCTCTTCCTCCCCCCCCCTCTCTCTTCCTCCCCCCCCCTCTCTCTTCCTCCCCCCCCCTCTCTCTTCCTCCCCCCCCCTCTCTCTTCCTCCCCCCCTCTCTCTTCCTCCCCCCCCTCTCTCTTCCTCCCCCTCCTCCTCCTCTCCCCTCTTCTTCCCCCTCCTCCTTCCCTCCTCTTTCCCTCCCCCCCCCCCCAACCCCCTCCCCTCGCTGTCAGAAACACAGACACTGACAGACAGAGAGAGAGACAGACAGAGAGAGAAAGAGACACTGACAGAGACACACTGGGGGGGCCGTCCCAGCACACTGTTGGGTTGGGAGGACTCCCGGTGCCTGCAGTCTTTAAGCCGAAAATGTTTGTTTTATTGATTTTTTTAACTTTTTTTATTTTTTATTAATTTTTTTTGATTGATTTATTGGTTGATTATTGATGTATTTATCATTTATTATTGATGATGGCTCTTTATTTGTAAAACTGAAGTGTTAATGTTTGTAAACTTCTCTTCAAACCCCGCGCCCCCCCCCCCCCCCATTCCCTACGCCTAATTTGTAACCTACGCCTGATTTTCTAAAGTGTAGATAAGGGTTTTTCGAACGTACAAAAATCTTCACTTACTCCATTGAAACAGGCGTAAGTGGCCGGACACGCCCCCTTTTGAAAAAAAAAATTCTGTTCCAAAGTGAAACTGTTCTTACTGACTAGAACTGGAGCAAACTAAATGCCGAGAATTCAAATTTCTAACATACTCCATTCTAAACTGGTTGCTCCAAAAAACAGGAGCAACTTAGGCCGAAACTTGGCCCCTATATTCCATTTGCCATGTTCTTGCCCACTCACTTAGCCTGTCCATATCCGCATGAAGTCCCTTTGCATCCTCCTCACAACTTACAATCCCACCTAGCTTTGTATCATTAGCAAACTGGATATATTACATTTGGTCCCCTCGTCCAAATCATTGATATAGATTGTGAATAGCTGGGTCCGAAGCACCGATCCTTGCGGCACCCCACTAGTTACAGTCTGCCAACCCGAAAATGATCCGTTTGTTCCTACTCTCTCTTTTCTGTCCGTTAATCAATCCTCAATCCCATGGCTCCTAATTTTGTTCAATAACGTTTTGTGTTGCACTTTATTGAATATCTTCTGAAAATCCAAATACACCACATCCACTGGTTCCCCCTTATCAATTTTCTCGTTACAACCTCAAAAAATGGATTTGTCAAACATGATTTTCCCTTTCATAAATCCATGTTGACTCTGCCCAATCCTATTATTATTTTCTAAGTGCCCTGTTACCACACCCTTAATAATAGATTCTAACATTTTTCCCTACTCACGATGTCAGACTAACTGGTCTGTAGTTCCCAGTTTTCTCTCTCCCTCCTTTCTTAAATAGCGGGCTTACATTAGCTACCTTCCAATCTGTGGGAACCGTCCTAGAATCGATGGAATTTTAGAAGGTGACAACCAATGCATCCGCTATCTCTATAGCCACGTCTTTCAAAACCCTAGGATATCGGCCATCAGGTCCAGGGGATTTATTGGCTTTTAGTGCCATTAATTTCTCCAGTACCATTTTTTTTACTAATACTAATATCTTTCAGTTCCTCATTCTCGTTGGAATCTTGGTACTCCACTATTTCCGGGAGGTTTTTGTGTCTTCTTCCGTAAAGACAGACATAAAGTACTTGTTTAATTTCTGTCCCCATTTCCTTATTCCCCATAATTTCTCCTGTCTCAGCATGCAGGGGACCCACATTTACTTTTGATCTTTTCCTTTTTACATACCCACAGAAGCTTTTACAGTTTGTTTTTATGTCTTGCTAGTTTCTCTTGTATTCTATTTTCCCTTTATCAATATCTTGGTCCTCCTTTGCTGAATTCTAAAATGCTCCCAATCCTCAGGCTTACTGCTCTTTTTGGCAACATTATAAGCCTCTTCCTTTGATCTAATACTATCATTAACATCTTGTTAGCCACAGTTGCACTACTTTTCCTGTGTGGTGTCTGCCTTAAAGGAATGTATGTTTGTTGTAAATTATGTATTAATTCTTTAAATGCTTGCCATTGCTTGTCTACGGTCATACCTTTTAATGTAGTTTCTCAATCTCCCTTTGCCAACTCTCCCCTCATACCTAGGTAGTTTCCTTTGTTTAGATTTAAGAACCTTGTTTTGGATTTAACTAAATCACTTTCAAACTTAATATAAAATTCTATCATAAGAACATAAGAAATAGGAGCAGGATTAGGCCATACAGCCCCTCGAGCCTGCTCCACCATTCAATAAGATCTGATCTGATCTGATCATGGACTCAACTCCACTTCTCCGCCCGCTCCCCATAATCCCTTATCGTTTAAGAAACTGTCTATTTCTGTCTTAAATTTATTCAATGTCCCGGCTTCCACAGCTCTCTGAGGCAGTGAATTCCACAGATTTACAAACCTCAGAAGAAATTTCTCCTCATCTCTTTTAAATGGGCAGCCCCTTATTCTAAGATCATGCCCTCTAGTTCTAGTCTCCCCCATCAGTGGAAACATCCTCTCTGCATCCACCTTGTCAAGCCCCCTCATAATCTTACACGTTTCGATAAGATCACCTCTCATTCTTCTGAATTCCAATGAGTAGAGGCCCAACCTACTCAACCTTTCCTCAAAAGTCAACCTCCTCATCCCCAGAATCAACCGAGTGAACCTTGTCTGAACTGCTTCCAAAGCAAGTATATCCTTTTATAAATATGGAAACCAAAACTGCATGTAATATTCCAGGTGTGGCCTCACCAATACCTTATATAGCTGTAGAAAGACTTCCCTGCTTTTATACTCCATCCCCTTTGCAATAAAGGCCAAGATACCATAGCCTTCCTGATCACTTGCTGTACCTGCATACTATCCTTTTGTGTTTCATGCACAAGTACCCCCAGGTCCTGCTGTACTGCGGCACTTTGCAATTTTTCACCATTTAAATAAAGACGTGCTCTTTGATTTTTTTTCTGCCAAAGTGCATGACCTCACACTTTCCAACATTATACTCCACCTGCCAAATTTTTGCCACTCACTTAACCTGTTTATGTCCTTTTGCAGATTTTTTGTGTCCTCCTCACACATTGCTTTTCCTCCCATCTTTGTATCGTCAGCAAACTTGGCTACATTACACTCAGTCCCTTCTTCCAAGTCGTCAATATAGATTGTAAATAGTTGGGGTCCCAGCACTGATCCCTGATCCTGGACTTCATAAATAGAGGCATAGAGTACAAAAGCAAGGAAGTTGTGATGAACCTTTATAAACCAATGTTTTAGCTTTAACTGGACAATTCTGGGCACTGCACTTGAGGAAGGATGTGAAGACCTCAGAGCAGAAAAGATTTATAAGAATGGTTCCAGGGATGAGGGACTGCAGTTACGCGGATAGACTGGAGAACCAGAGGACACAGATTTAAGGTGATTGGTAAAAGAACCAAAGGAGATACGAGGAAAAACACATTTATGCAGCGAGTGGTTAGGATTTGGAATTCACTACCTGAAAGGGTGGTGGAGGCAGACTCCATTGTGGCTTTTAAAAGGGAATTGGGTAAGTACCTGAAGGAAAAAGAAATACAGGGCTAAAGTGAAAGGGCGTGGGTGTAGGACTAGCTGAAGTGCTCTTGCAGAGAGATGACACAGGATCGACAGGCCGAATGGCCTCCTGTGCTGTAACCATTCTAGGATAGCCTATAATTCTATGATGAACTGGATACTGCAAACGTGCACGTGCCCTTGTGTGCATTTCTCATATCTACTGAAAGGCAAACTCAAATGAGATAAAGCCAATTACAAGTCAACAAGATTATGCATTTCACATATGTGGATGTAGTATTGATTTACAGTAAATTTTAACTTTTAATGTTTGTCATAATATGGAAAATAATGTGCCATACTATCCCTATTAATGAGCTAAATAAAGTTTTCTGACTAGCATTATTCCTGAATCTAGTTGCCATTTCACTTGGGGAGAGAGCTTTTGCTCTGGTTCTTTTTCTTGCCAGATCTTGACCGACAATTGTGTGTCGTCTTAGCTCGTGTAGGAAAAGTATCTTAAAAATAGGGAGGTGGCAATGGCTTTAAACAAGTAAGAAGGGGAGAGGGATCTACAAGAAACGTAACCAGCCTAAATATAAACAAAACCGGAAAATAGTGCATAGGAAAGAATAAAGTAAGGGAGGGCATTGATGGCAAGAGAATAAATAGAGTAATAGAACAGGAGTCTAAAAAGATGGTTAAACATAAAGTGAGAGAAAATCCTATTAAATGAGTTAAACTGTCAGTATAGCAATGTACACAGTGTCTGTAATAAAATAGGGGAGCTGGAGGCAATCATGCATTCCGAGGAACCAGACATAGTATGGATTACTGAGACATGGTAAACAAAAATCAGGACTGGGAATTAAATATTGCAAGGTGTAACATATTTAGAAAAGATATAGGGGTGAAAGGTATAACATTATGGCAGGAGAAAAACACGATGCAACTATAAGCAAGACAAAAATAGAATCCATATGGATCGAGATAAAAGAAAATAAAGGATCAATCACACTAATAGGTGTAGTCTGCAGACCACCTAATAGTGGAAGGGAGGTGGAGGAAGAAATATGTAGACAAATTAGGCAAATTAGTAAATAATAATCACGGGGGATTTCAACTACCCTGATATTAATTGGACAGAAGAGGTAGATAATGGGCATAAGGGATTGGAGTTCCTACAATGTGTACAGGACTCCTTTCTGAACCAATATCTTGGTAGGAAGATTGCACAGTGTTCAGTTCCATTCGCAATTCCTCAGATAATAAAGCAGTCTGTGCCTGCATGCTGCAAGACTTAGACATTATCCAGGCTTGGGCTGAAAAGTGCCAAGTAACATTTGCATTTCAAGTGCCAGGCAATGACTATCTCCAACAAGAGAGAGTCTAACCACCTCCCCATGACATTCAATGGCATTACCATCATCAAATACCCCACCATCAACATCCTGAGAGTCACCATTGACCGGAAACTTAACTAGACCAGCCATATAACTGTGCCTATTCTGCTGTGAGTGACTCACCACCTGCCTTCGCAAAGCCTTTCCATCACCTATAAGGCATAAGTCAGGAGTGTGTTGACATACTCGCCACTTGTCTGGATGCGTGCAGCTCCAACAAGCTTGACACCATCCTGGAGAAAGCAGTTTGCTTGATTGGCACCTCATCCACCATCTTAAACACTCACTCCCTTGCCTCCAGCATCAGTGTAGCAACTTGCCATGGCTTCTTCGATAGCACCTCCCAATTCACAACTTCTACCACCTAGAAAGACAAGAGCAGCAAACGCATGGGAGCACCACCACCTGCAAGTTCCCCTCCAAGTTGTACATCATGCTGACTTAGAACTATATCATCGTTCCTTCATCCTTGCTGGGTGAAAATCCTGGAACTTCCTCCCTAACAGCACTAATGGGAGTACTTTCACTACACTGACTGCAGCGATTCAAGAAGGCGGCGCACCACCACCTTCTCGAGAACAGTTATTGCTGGGCAATAAATGATGGCCTTGTCAACGATGCCCACATTCTGTGACTGAATTAAAAAAAGATATATTATACGCAAATTCCCCTCCAGGCTTTGTTAATGTCATCGTCTCAAACTGATGTGGTACATGAGAAATACCATCCTGAATAAATGTTTTGGCTGGGTCTAATTCTTTATCTGCTGAATTCTAATTAGCACTCCCAAAAGCTGTATGCTATTGAGCTGACTTTAACTTAATAGCAATATCTTAATATAAATGGCCCCAAATTCCTTATAATTTAAATAGCTAAAAATCCCCAAAGCCGACGAGCCGTATATGATCTCTCTGGACGATCTTGTGTAGTATTCTGTCATAGTCTGCAATATATTATGGTTCTGAGATTTAGCTTTACTGCCTTTTCAGTTCAGCAACTTTGCATGCTCATATCTGCTACTTTTGACTGCTAGGTTCACACAGCCAAGTCAGAAATTGAAATAGTGCGACAGAAGCTGCTGTCCCACTTTGAAATGGAGAAATCACAGCAACTACAACAGTTCCAGGAGGAGTTTGAGCTTCTCAAGAGCCAGTCTGAGTGCTTGCTTGCTCAGCAAATTAAACAGCTCAAGGTAATTGGGCAATGGGGGCATTGTGATAAAGGAAGCGATTGTGGGGGGGGAAAAAGCAACATTTTCAGATTGGACTGTTTTTGTGTTGAGTAATTATGTTTTTTTCCAGAATATGTAACCTATAATTGAGAATGCACCTTTGTAGCAAGTGCAAGTCCATAGGATAGCAATGGGCACCTTTCTGCCGAGTTTTGTAACTTGATTATATATGACTAGCAACTGTTTCAGCTTCTGCAAGGCGATGAAAATGTAACGGTATTATTTACCCCAGTTGGAAATGAATTACCAAAGTTAGCATAAATATGATTAATAATCTAGTTATTGGGCTGGATTTTCAGCATATTTGCATCCCGTTGAGCGCCTGGCCGGGGCGCAAAAATAATTTTTTTTTGGAGCGGAGCGAGGCGCACAAGATTTTGCTCCCGTGCGGAACTTTTGGCAATGATTTAGTGAAGCTGCTAAAACTGTTTTCACCATTTGGACGACACAAATCGTCGTGCATCACTGCCCTAGAACTTTTGGCCATATCGCCCCGATTTAGCGTCCGCCTGGGAACCCACCAGCATAACCAGTCGCTAACGGCGCCATCTTGGAAACGGAGGTGAAAGTCGGAGTTCTGAGTGATTAAAAGCATTGGAAGAACGACGCTGTGTTACTGCACACTTTTCATTGTGACGTTTATGTGAGTTTATAGTTTGTTTTAAAGGACATTTCAGGATATTTTAAAAGATGGGGGCCATACTATGTCAGCCATTATTCCTGGCTGCTATATTTATACTGCGTCGAGCTGCAAGAAGGCTTATTGATCATTTTGAACGTAATTGAAGAGGTTGCAGATATATGGGGAGGAGGCCTTGCCCCCAATGACGTTACAGGAACATCGCACTTACCTAAGCTCTCTTGAGGCACAGTGAATTAGAAGGCTGCGCTTCCGAAAAGAAGTGCTGACAAGAGAAATTACAGCTTGTACAGGCAGACCTACAGCCAACCAGCGGCACCGGCACCCATCGAGGTGAAGGTGACTGCGGCACTTGCCTTCTATGCCTCCGGCTCCTTTCAGGCATCAGTGGGTGACATATGCTCCATCTCGCAGCACGCTACACATTGCTGCATTCGCCAGGTGACTACTACTATGTATGCATGCAGGATGGACTTCATAAACTTTCGAATGACCAAGGAGGCCTAAAATGAGAGGGCTGTAGGTTTTGGACGATTTGCTGGCTTCCCCAAGGTTCAGGGTGCCCTTGACTGCATGTACATTGCCCTGCAAGCACCTTTACAGAATCCAGAGGTTTACCGAAACCAAAAGGGATTCCACTCCACGAACTTACAGATCGTCTGCGACCATACTAAGCGCATCATGGCAGTCAATGCCCAATAACAAGGGAGCATCCATGATGCTTTCATCTTGCTTGAGATCACTGTCTCAGGCCTGTTCCAGCTTCAACCACAAGGCCAGAGCTGGATGCTGGGGGACAAAGGTTATGGCCTCGCCATCTGACTCATGCCCCCACCCCCCTCAGACAGAAGCCGAGCATCGCTATAATGAGAGCCAGGCAGTCGCTCGCAACATCATCGAACAGACAATTGGAGTGCTCAGGCAGTGCTTCCAATGCCTAGACCACTCTGGAGGCTGCTTGGAACACTCCTCTCAGCAGGTCTCTTGAGTTCATTGTGGTGTGCTGCATGCTACACAACTTGGCCATCCTGAAGGGACAAGATTTGCCAATGGGGATTGCATATCCACCTCAGGGGAGGGGGAGGAGAAAGGTGAGAAAGAGGAGCCTGGCAAGGAACCCATGCCACCACCACCATCATCATCATAGGCAGTCCCTCGGAGTTGAGGATGACTTGCTTCCACTCTAAGTGAGTTCTCAGGTGACTGAGGAGTCCAATGCGGGACCTAGTCTCTGTCACAGGTGGGCAGACAGTGGTTGAAGGAAAGGGTGGGCGGGGAGCCTGGGTTGACACACGCTCCTTCCATTGCCTATGCTTGTTTTCTGCTTGTTCTCAGCGATGGGACTCGAGGTGCTCATCGCTCTCCTGGGTGCTCTTCCTCCACTTTGGGTAGTTGTGGGCCAGGGATTCCCAGGAGGCGGTGGGGATGTTGCACTTTATCAAGGAGGTTTTGAGGCTGTCCTTGAAGCGTTTCCTCTGCCCATCTGGAGCTCACTTGCCATGTCGAAGCTCAATTTAGAGCGCTTTGGGAGTCTCATGTCGAGTATGTGGCCTGCCCAACGGAGCTGATCAAGCGTGGTCAATACTTCGCTGCTGGGGTTGTTGGCCTGAGTGAGAACACTGATGGTGCGTCTATCCTGCCAATGGATTTGCAGGATCTTGCAGAGGCAGAGCTGGTGGCACTTCTCCAACGTTTTGAGGTGTCTGCTGTATGTAGTCCATGTCTCTGAGCCATATAGGAGGGCGGGTATCAGTACTGTCCTGTAGACCATAAGCTTGGTGCCAGATTTGCGGTCCTGGTCTTCAAAAACTCTTTTCCTCAGGTGTCCGAAGGGGGTGTTGGACCTCGTTGTTGACGTCTGCTCTTGCTGTGACAGTAGGCTCCCATGATATGGAAAATGGTCCATGTTGTCCAAGGCTTTGTCGTGGATTTTGATGATCGGGGTTACTTGCTGTGTGGCGGGGTCAGGTTGGTAGAGGACCTTTGTCTTACGACTGTTTAGCATAAGGCCTATGCTCTCGTACGCCTCGGTGAAGGTATTGACGATGGCTTGGAGTTCGGCCTTCGAGTGTGCACAGATACGAGCATCGTCTGTGTACTATAGTTCAGTGACTGAGGATGCAATGACCTTGGATCTGGCCTGGAGGCGGCAGAGGTTTTAACAGATTCCTATCTGTTCTATAACTTAGCTCCACTCCAGCGGGGAGTTTGCTAAGGGTGAGATGTAGCATTGCATCAAGGAAGATCGAAAAGAGCGTTGGTGCGATGACGCAGCTTTGCTTGACCCCGGTCTGGATGTGGATTGGATCTATGGCGGATCCATTGGTCAGGATCACGACTTGCATGTCATTGTGGAGCAGACGGAGGATGGTGACAAATTTTAGTGGGCAACCAAAACAGAGGACACTCCATAATCCCTCACGATTCAGTGTCACAGGCCTGTATGAGGTCAAAGAAGGCCATGTACAAGTGTTGGTGCTGTTCCCTGCATTTCTCTTGTAGTTGTCGCGCAGTGAAGATCATGCCCATTGTACCCCTTAGTGGACGGAATCTGCACTGTGACTCCAGGAGGAGCTCCTCAGCCACCGGGAGAAGACGATTGAGGAGGATTGTTGCGGTAACTTTCCCTGTGGCCGACAGCAGGGAGATTCCTCTGTAGTTTTCGCAGCCGGACTTGTCCCCTTTTTTGAAGATAGTCACGAATACAGCGAGATCTCCTGGCATGCTCTCCTCCTTCCAGCTAAGTAAAATGAGGTCATGTATTTATGCCAATAGTGCTTCTCCGTCATGCTTTAGTGCTTCGGCGGGAATTCCATCTGCTCCTGTTGCCTTGTTCATCAGCTGATGGATGGCCTTTTTTACCTCAAGCTGGACTGGGGTTGTGCTGAGATGGTGGTGGGTAGCTTGCTGCGGGATGGCGTCAATGACACTCGCATTGAAGACATAGTCTCGGTTAAGAAGATCTTCGAAATGCTCCTTCCAACGGGCACTGACTGCCTCTCTGTCCGTGATGAATATCTCACTGTTCTTGGCCAGCAGTGGGGTAGGGCCTTGGGTGCTTGGGCTGTAAGTGGTCTTGACTGCGCTGAAGAATCCACGCACGTCTTGGTTGTCGGCTAACTGCTGGATCTCCTGTGCTTTCTCCACCTACCATCTGTTTTTTAGGTCGCGGGTTTTTTGTTGGACCTCGGTCTTCAGCCGTCTGTAGAGCTGCTTTCTTGCTCACTTGTTGGGTTGCTATTTTAAGTTCAGAAATGCCTTGTGGTTGGGGCTAATTAGCTCTTGGGTCTCCTGGTTATTCTCGTCAAACCAGTCTTGGTGTTTCCTGGTCGAGTGACCGAGCGTCTCTTCGGAGGTGCTGATTATGGAGGCCTTGAGGGGAAGACCAGGCGCTGTGGGCACTCTGCGTCTCTGGGTTATCGAGGTTGGCAGTGAGGTGCTGATTGAATAGAGCTTTCTGAACAGGGTCTTTGAATGCATCTGAGTTGATTTTCCTGCGGTATTATTTCTGTTGCCGTCTCTGTTTTGGGGCTACATTGATAATGACGGAGCGGATTAGACGGTGGTCCATCCAGCAGTTGTCGCCTCCGGTCATGGCGCGGGTGATGCGCACGTCCTTGCGCTCGAATGATGCCGTAGTCGAGTAATTGGAGCGAAGGTGCTGCCATGATGCCTTGTACTTGTCTGTCTGACGGAACATGGTGTTGGTAATGACATAGCCATGTTCAAGGCATTTCGTCAGGAGCAGGGTGGTATTGGAGTTGGTTTTCCCTACCCTCTCTCTGCTGATCACACCTCCCCAGAGGCCTGTGTCCTTTCCTACTCTGGAGTTATAATCGCCAAGAAGGATCAGCTGGTCGTCCGTTAGGACTTGGGACAGGGATTGTTCGAGGCTGTAGTCGAATTCCTCTTTGGTCTCATCTGCAGCGTCCAGTGTTGGGGCGTACGCGCTGATGACCATAGCGCAATGGTTTTGGGCTAGAGAGGGCCGAAGAGTCACGAGATGTTTGCTCATAAGAACATAAGAAATAGGAACAGGAGTAGGCCATACGGCCCCTCAAGCCTGCTCCGCCATTCAATAAGAGCATGGTTAATCTGATCATGGACTCAGCCCCACTTCCCGCCCGCTCCCCATAACCCCTTATCCCCTTGTCGCTCAAGAAATTGAATAAATTTAAGACAGAAATAGACAATGTCCCAGCTTCCACAGTTCTCTGAGGCAGCGAATTCCACAGATTTACAACCCTCTGAGAAGAAATTTCTCCTCATCTCTGTTTTAAATGGGCAGCCCCTTATTCTAAGATCATGCCCTCTAGTTCTAGTCTTCCCCATCAGTGGAAACATCCTCTCTGCATCCGCCTTGCCAAGCCCCCTCCCAATCTTATACATTTCGATAAGACCACCTCTCATTCTTCTGAATTCCAATGAGTAGAGACCCAACCTACTCAACCTTTCCTCATAAGTCAACCCCCTCATTACCGGAATCAACCTGGTGAACCTTCTCTGAACTGCCTCCAAATCAAGTATATCCTTTCGTAAATATGGAAACCAAAACTGCACGCAGTATTCCAGATGTGGCCTCACCAATACCTGCATACTATCCTGTTGTGTTTCATGCATAAATACCCCCAGGTCCCGCTGTACTGCGGCACTTTGCAATCTTTCTCCATTTAAATAATAACTTGCTCTTTGATTTTTTTTCTGCCAAAGTGCATTACCTCACACTTTTCAACAATATGGGCTCAAGCTTCGGCCTAGTTTAGAATGGAGCATCTTAGAAATTGCAATTCTCGGCATTTAGTTTGCTCCAGTTCTAGTCAGTTAGAATAGTTTCATTTTAGAACAGATTTTTTTTTCAAAATTACGCCTGTTTTGCAAGTTTAGCCAGCGAAAACTTATTCCAAACTAACTTAGAATTTTGATTTTTGTACGCTCAGAAAAACCTTGCCTACACTTATAAATCAGGCATAGGGAACGAGAGATGAGGGGGGGAGTGGAGTTTACAAACATTAAACACGTCACTTTTACAAATAAAGAGCCATCATCAATAATAAATGATAAATAAATCAATAAATCAACCAATAAATCAATCAATCAATTTTTTTAAAAAAATCAATCAATAAATAAATAATTTCTACTCGCCTACTGCAGCACCGGGAGCCCTCCAACAGCGTGCTGGGACGGGGGCCCCCCTCCCAGTGTCTCTCTTTCTTTCTATCTGTCAGTGTCTGTGTTTCTGACAGCGAGGGGAGGGAGGAGGGAGAGAGGGGAGGGGGGGGGGGGTGCGGTGGAGAGGTGGGAGAGGGTGGGGGGGGGAAGAGAGGGGAGGGAAGAGGAGGGAGGGGTGGGGGGGTGTGTGGTGGGGGAAGAGAGGTGGGGGGGGGTGTGGTGGGGGAAGAGAGGTGGGGGGGGTGTGGTGGGGGAAGAGAGGTTGGGGGAAGAGAGGTGGTGGGGGAAGAGAGGTGGTGGGGGAAGAGAGGTGGTGGGGGAAGAGAGGTGGTGGGGGAAGAGAGGTGGTGGGGGAAGAGAGGTGGTGGGGGAAGAGAGGTGGTGGGGGAAGAGAGGTGGTGGGGGAAGAGAGGTGGTGGGGGAAGAGAGGTGGTGGGGGAAGAGAGGTGGTGGGGGAAGAGAGGTGGTGGGGGAAGAGAGGTGGTGGGGGAAGAGAGGTGGTGGGGGAAGAGAGGTGGTGGGGGAAGAGAGGTGGTGGGGGAAGAGAGGTGGTGGGGGAAGAGAGGTGGTGGGGGAAGAGAGGTGGTGGGGGAAGAGAGGTGGTGGGGGAAGAGAGGTGGTGGGGGAAGAGTGGGGGAAGGGGGTGTGGTGGGGGAAGAGAGGTGGTGGGGGTGTGGTGGGGGAAGAGAGGTGTGGTGGGGGAAGAGAGGTGTGGTGGGGGAAGAGAGGAGGGGGGAGAGGCTGTACGGGCCGGGTCGGGCCACTGACGACACTTCGGACCAACGATTGGGAGGGAGGTGAGGTGGGGGGGGGGGGGGGTGGAGAAGAAGAGGGAGCGAAGAGGGGGGGGGGGAAGGGAGAGGGGGGTGGGGAAGGCTGAACGGGATGGAGGCCCGAGTCCCGATCTTCGCCCGGTGAGCCCATTCGGCCAGGGTCGGGCCCCTCCCACGCAGCCTCGGGGGCCTGGAGCTACTGCACATGCGCGCTAGAGTGTGCGCGCATGTGCAGAGATCCCGGCACTGTTTTCAGGACCTGGCTCCGCCCCCGACCCTTTGTGCTGCGCAACGTCGAGCACGAAGACATCCTGAGGAGATCAGAGAATCACAAGGTAAGTTTTCAACGCTCTTTTTTTTCCAGAAAGTCGGCGCACCTTATGGAGATGCGGCATTTTTCCAGAGGGTGGAAACATGGGACCTATACTCCATCTGCCAAATTTTTGCCCAGTCACTTTGCCTGTCCATGTCCTTTTGCAGATTTTTTGTGTCCTCACACATTGCTTTTCCTCCCATCTTTGTATCGTCTGCAAACTTGGCTATGTTACACTCAGTCCCTTCTTACAAGTCATTAATATAGATTGTAAATAGTTGGGGACCCAGCACTGATGCCTGCGGCACCCCACTGGTTACTGGTTGCTAACCAGAGAATGAACCATTTATCACGATACTCTGTTCTCTGTTAGTTAGCCAATCCTCTATCCATGCTAATATATTACCTCCGACCCAGTGAACTTTTATCTTTTATGTGGCACCTTGTCAAATGTCTTCTGGAAGTCCAAATACACCACATCCACTGGTTCCCCTTTATCCAACCTGTTCATTTCATCCTCAAAGAACTCCGGCAATTTTGTCAAACATGACTTCCCCTTCATAAATCCAGGCTGACTCTGCCTGACCGAATTTTGCTTTTCCAAATGTCCTGCTACTGCAAGGGGACTCTGAGATGGCCCACCAGCTCATTCTTGATGGTGAAGCCCACTTCATGGAGGCGGCGTTCTTTTTCTGATTTGCCTTTCCAGAAGAAAGAGTAACCACCACCTTGCTCTTTGAGCTGGCCATCCCTTACCCGCCGGGTCTCATTTAGGGTGGCGATGTCAACATTGAAGCGTCTTGAGTTCCTGGGCAACGATAGCAGTGTGGCAGTTCCGGCCTGTCACTGTTGGGGTTGTCCATGAGGGTCCTGATGTTCCAGGTCACAATCTTCATTTTGAAGGGTGGAAGATGCATGTGCGTGAGTTCTTTTAACTTGGGGTGGCCATTGCACACCAGCTACCACACGGGCTTAGCAGAGTGAGGTCTTGGCCCATGGCAAGGGGATCTAAGACACCTGGAGACCAAGCTCTACTGTATGGGCCTAATTGCCTACGGTGGAATGTGAGTCGTAAGCTCGCCGCTGTGCAGCGCCTTTCGGAGAGATGATGAGAAAACAGAGGTGTGGAGAGTGAGGGTGAGAGACTTGAGGCAGTGCTTCCCTCTCCTGGGTATTAGCTCCCGGCTGGGGGCAGACATTGGAATGGCCAGTAATCCAATTCATAGAAGGAGAAGAAGGCAGAGTGGCCGCCGCCGTTGTACGCATCACGTGCTCGACGGGTGCTCTGCCACGATTCCTCCAGCTGCTTTTGCCTCCGCAGTTGAGCGGAGGCATCCACAGGGGAGGCATCGTAGAAATTTTGCTGCTGCAAAAGCCTTGTGTCTGCAGCTAAATTGAACGCTTTGCTTGAAGAGTGAACCGTTGTCTGGCAACTCTGTCCCACCATGTTGACTATTCCTCCTCTTATTCTGCAAACGAGACACTACATAGGAATGGTGAAAAAAAGAATTTATGAAACATTATAAACTATTATAACTTAGTTAACATAATTTGCAAACGAAACTTAATAAAATAACATAAATTGTGATTAAACAACAACAACATTATAAACAACATCCCTGCCCCACTGTCTTTTAACACTGTCTTTTCCCCCCTCCCCTCCCTTATCCCCCCTCCATTACCTGTTCCTCGTCTCCAAAGTGGCACCATGATGGCGTGTAGCAACGTTGTCAGCGCTGCTGTGTTGGGGGAGAGACATTGGAGACGCCTCCTGGGGAAACACTGGACCAGCTCGTGGTGTGGAAGGCCCGGCTTCTGACTGGCAAGCCTCTTCATCGGCGTCGCCAGTCACACGTGGTGTGGGGGTGTGTCTGCGTGTCACACTGGGGAACTCGGAAAGGCTGCTCGCCACACTCTCCGGGACTCCAGCGTGACTGGTGGAGGCCATCAGCCTCATGTGGGCAGTGATGGCCTCGCAGGTTTCGCGACACGCACCAACAATCTGCGACTTTACCTCCGTTATGGTCACAGTGAGATTCTTGATGGTCGCAGGGATCCTACCCAGGACATCAAGGAGCTGACGGGTGAGCTGGATGCTCTCCCTGGACAGGCCCACCATGTCCAATTCCGCATTTGCCGACACGCCCTCCGGAGAGATGGCATATGGGATTCAACCCCAGAACTGCATTGTTACACAGCACTAGTTCCAGGAGCCTCAAGAGATCTCAAAGCCCGAGAATGGTAGATCATCCTCGAACGAAGTGTTTACCAGTGGAAAAAGAGGTGTAGAGTGCATCTGCCACACCGTGGTCAGCTGCTCTGCCAACTCCTCTTCCTCTTCTTTCTTCCTCCCTCCTCCAAATGATGGCCTGACATGGAGGGTTGATCCGAGTGATGTGGCTCCTTTGACTCCGTATGCAAGCGGGAGTCAGCGCCACCAGTGACAGTTGCCCGACCTGAGATGCAGATGAGGCCTGCTACTCACTCCTCCAGGTCTGAGGCGGACCGCCGCCTGTTCGCGGTGGTTATGGGACTTCTTTGCCTGCAAAGATGAAAATGGGAATGGTTACCAGAGGATCCATCTTGCGGCACACACAGATAGCTGTTTGAATGTAATACAGTCCTCTGTTTAATGGCCTAGGAAGTTGCACGTGGTTCATCAGGAGGACATCGAAGTGCGGAAACATCTTATGAGATCTCAGAAAGCAATTTTAATAATGTGTGAAGATCATTCATGGCAAATAGTGCTACACTAAACCTACCTATGTCATGCATTTTAGGAGACAACCCACAGAGTGCTGAGAGACAGCAACAGCAGGAGAACAAATAGTGTGTCAGATTTATAATTTTAAATAATAAAGGAGTGTATCAATAAAAATTGTACTCTAACGACCCTACAAAGATCATTAAACTTTTTCCAGAACTGCTTCTCACTTCTGGCCACTGGGTCTGAGGCAGAGACCTCCTCAGCAATCTCCTTCCAGATTCTGTTAAAAATGGCTGGCAGGCATCTAGATCCACCCTTCCTGTGTAGTTCCTGCCATCTCCTCTCCAATGCCCCCACAAGAGCTTCGTTAGCCTCTTGTGAAAATCGTCTGGCACATGCTGCCTTTTGTCCTCGTCCTCCATCATCAAAATCGAATAATAAAATGACTGATTCAGCCCTGGGTTTACTGCGCATGCATGCGG
Organism: Pristiophorus japonicus; assembly: GCF_044704955.1. NCBI lineage: Eukaryota > Metazoa > Chordata > Chondrichthyes > Pristiophoridae > Pristiophorus > Pristiophorus japonicus. Next base: position 216,942,836 of record NC_091979.1, on the reverse strand, counting down.
CCGTGCCCTGCACTGGCGTTTGTGATGGGATAGCAGACCAGAAGCGCGGGGGGAGAAAACATTCGCGTATGCACAGAACAGACGATTTTTTTTTAGGGCTGGAACTTTTGGCTCTGGCACACAAAATCTGTGGTTGAACGCCGGAGTTGGTGCTAATGCCCATTGTGAACTTTCATTTGGTGAAAGTTGCACGCTCTGGCGCTTATGCTAACCCACCGCTAAAATTTTCATTTCGCCGTGATTTGCGCTCGGAGGCGGGCGAAATGCAAAAAGCCGAAAATCCAGCCGCTAGTATATATGGATTTTTTTTTTTCTTGAATGTGTCTGCCAGTGGCGCATCCGTATTTTTTGCCCATCTCTGGTTGTCCTGAGCACATTGAGAATTCAGTGCGAGACTGGAATCTCGCGTCAGCCAGACTGGGTAGTGGTTGTAGGCCCTTTCCTTAACTAGTTAGATTCTTACAACAACCTGGCAGCTTTCATGTCGATTCTTGTTGGCACTAGCCCATGTAGGGTATTTGATAATGGGGTGCATAAGTTTGTTATCAAAATTATGGAACATGGTATTAAAGGTGATTTAAATAGAGGTTAAGGGAGGTGTTTCGTTTTTACAGAAAGAGTAGAGGTAACGGGAGGATTTTCTGATTGACAAAATGTAGGTAGTGATGTCCCCTAATCTGTTTTCATTTATATAAAGTGATATATACCCAAAGAAGAATGTTACCAAAGTTTATTAAAGATTCCAAATTAGAAGGCATGGCAAACTGAAAAAGAATTCGAGATTGCAGTAGACAGTTGGGTGGCAGATGCAGAAAAATATGAAGTAGTATGTTTTGGGAAACCATTGATAGAAATTAGATTTTTAACAGAGGGGAGGAACAGAGAGATACAGGATGCAGAGATAAATTTTTCAAGCACAGTGCCAGTGGTAAAGACCACAAAAAGGACACCCTATTCTTGAGGCCGTTCATCCCATGGAAAGGGAGCAGTGAAGATTCACTAAAATTACATTAAGAGGAGAGATTCTAATCAAAAGGATAGGCTCAAAGGTTTTTTAACAGAAACAACGAAGGTTATGGGGAGTCTGATGTTTTTAAAATTATGAAAAGTGGATAAATAATGAAAGATTGTTTCCACTGGTTGGCAGATGAGTAACAAGAAGGCATAGATTCAGATTATTACTCGAGGTATGACGAGGAAAGTTAGAAGAATGTTTTTCATGGATGTTAGAATTTGGAATGCTTTACCAAAGTGGCAATTGAAGTAATGAGAGTTGGTTAAGTATTTGAAAAGGAAGAATATAAAAGGATGTAGGGAAATGACACGGCAGTTGAATTAGAGTAGATGGTTCTAGTTGAAGAGCTAGAACATGCATGATGGTCTGAATGATGCTGTGCTATGAAATTTATGAATCTCAACGTCTACTTAAATGTTTTTAGTACCATCTTTGGTTATCATATATTTTCTTCATTCACATCTTTCACATACCACTAGGATTTGCCCAAGTAACCACTGGGGTAAGTTGTGCAAGTGACACCCCTTTGATGTGGTTTGCGTGGTGGTGACTTTATGGTGTGGACCCAGTCCTCTAAAGTTTTGGAAATATAGTTTAAATGCTGGTATTGCATTTCCTAATGATCCTGCATCCCCTGTCAATTGTTCCTTGAAATCAGTATGTTTCCTTGAATGGTGCTTTCTGTGCAGGATGAGTATGAAGTTGAGAAGAGCACTGCACTGCAGGAACTAAAGGATGTCTTTACTGAAGAGCAAGACAAAACAAAACACCTGCACCAAGAAGAGAAGAAACTATTGTCTGCAAAGCTCCATCAGCACACAGAGCTAACCAAACAGGTGAAGTCTTAAAAAAATTCTATACAGTGTACTTAAACAATGATGCCTAATTCCATCCTACTCAAGAAATCTAGTGATACATGTCCTGTTATTTTCCCTTATGCTAATATTGCATGCATGATCCAGAAAGATGGACTTGGGTTTAATGTCTCATCCAAAAGGTGGCACCTCCAACAGTGCAGCACTCCCTCAGTGTCAGCCCAGGTTGTATGCCCATGGAGTGGGACTTGAACCCACAACCTTCTGAGTACAACCACTGAGCCACAGCTGAAGGGGGAACAGAGCCGGTGAAGAGAGTGGGAGAGAAATAGAAAGAATGATGTGGAGGACAGGAGATGATCAAATGACAGAAGTGACAATAGTATGATAAAAAGAGGCAATAATAAGAGAAATTATTTTAGAATAATACAGGAGGCCACTTGGCCTATCGTGCCTGTGCCTGCTCTTTGATAGAGCTATCCAATTAGTCCCACTCCCCTGCACTTTCCCCACAGCCCTGTAAGTCTTTTCCCTTCAAGTGTTTCTCCAATTCTCTTTTGAATGTTACTGTTGAATCTGCCACCCTTTAAGGAAGTGCAGTACAGATCACAACATCTTGCTGTGTAAAAAATTGTTTATTCAAATCTCCTAAAACTATATCCTCTGGTTACTGACCCTTCTGCCTTCTATCAAAACCATTCATGATTTTGAACATCTCTCGTGAATCTCCTCTTAACCTTCTCTGCTCTAAGGAGAACAACACCAGCTTCTCCAGTCTCTTCACATAACCTCATCTCTGGTACCATTCCAGTAAATCTCTTCTACACCCTCCCCAAGGCATTGATATCCTTCTTAAAGTGTGCTGCCCAGAATTGAATATAATACTCCAGTAGTGACCTAAAAGTTTAGCATAATCTTGCTTTTGTACTCTATGCTTCTATTAATAAAGCCAAGGATCCCATATGTTTTTTTTTAAACAGCCTTCTCAACTTGTTCTGCCACCTTCAAAGATTTGTGTACAAACACCCCCAGGTCTCTCTGTTCCTGCAGCCCCTTTAAAATTGTACAATTTAATTCATATTGCTTCTGCTCATTCTTCCCACCAAGGTGCATCACTTCACAATTATAGAAACAAAAGATCCAAGACCCAGTCGATGTGGGAATGGTTACAGCAGAATAGCACAGGGGGAGAGTAACGTGGAGAATTTGGCCCAGCAGTATATTGGGGTGGGAGAGGCTTGGGGAAAAAGGCAGGTGATACCAAGGGTGCAGATCACCCCATCGGTTGTATGCCAATCGGGGCTCCCAAGCTCCCAAACACCACTTTACAACCTCCTACTTTCCCAGAGGCCCTATCTTGCATTACCAGCAACTGCTGTCTGAGAGAAAATGGGAGCTGTGGTTTTGGTCTGAAGTTAATGTTGAAGTCATTGTTAAGAGCAGAGGGTTGATAGACTTGCTATCCTGGGCTTCGATCCTGCTTCCCTGAATGTGGGTCCAAATGTCATATGCTATTGTTTTGAAAGGTGTTTATTTTGTGATCTGGAAGGTGGCCCAGACTGTCTCTTTAATGGAGCACTTGTTTGGGGTGAGCTCAGGAAGTAGTGAACTTTGTTTGTCTAATTATTAATTTGCTTCAGAATCCTGGTGCAGTGAATGAATGGAGTAACACCACCAAAGTTGTCATGCTGTTAAACAAACATACAAATACCAGGATTTGAGAAGACCACCAGTCACATGAAGCCCACCACATCCAATCAACAGTGTATCTTGCACAATGCTCATCCCTTTCCCCCCCCACCCCCAGGAATGTTGTCTTAGAGAGGAAAAATAATCCTGGAACCATTTTAGGAAACATTCTGGAATATTCATCTGCAGCTTCCTAATGCGGTCCAGCAAATTCCAGGTGACTCAGCACATTCACAACTAAATAGAAATTTACACTCAAACTGGAAATATTCTCCTTTTAGAAACTTGTCAAGTCCCCTTTTAAAGAACTCGCCATGTGTCTCAACAGAGAGGGATGATTCTCTTAAAATAAATACTTCTCGGCATCTAACCTAACTCTACCTACAAGATTTGGTCGGCACGTCCTTTAGTCCTATCATCTCTCTTCATTTCAAATAATCTACCTGACTGGACTGTATCCAATCCTCTCATCATTTAAAAAAATCTCAATCATATCCCCTTTAAGCTGGTCTTTCTCAAAAATAAATAACACTAAGTCTCCGATCCTGTTCTCATGTATCTCTCTCTCTCAGCATCCTGTCTTCGTAACTAGGTGTTGCACTGCCATATCTAAGGCTCTCGGCCACTATCAAATCTGGAAAAGCCCCAAAAGTGATTTAATGAAACCCTGAGACATCAGTCAAATGCTACATGAAGCGTCCCTGACCACTTGCATTACGCAGATAATATTTCCATTGTCCCCGCAGCACAGGCACTTTTACTGTTCTATATGCTATGTATCCTCATCGCATTCAGCCACTCAGTTAAGATATTTATTTACCCAGCTCTCTTTCAGGGGAATTAACAATACAGTAATTCTGTGATCGAAATGTGTTATATTTACAGCTCGCCTGGAGCTTGGTTTCTTTGCATATTTTTAAATAAAGTTGCATTACCTGAATAAATCTCAGTTTGCTGTCAGTGCAGGGTAAAGGCGATCAACTTGCATAGCTATTGTATGCTGCTAGATTCTTGGTGCTTTTACATTTGGGGCTTTTGTAATTGAGGATACAGGAGGGCATTCCCATGTCTACACTGCCACAATTTCCTGGATTCTGCAGTCGGGATAAGGAAGTTTGTTTTAGCTGTGATGGGGTGCTGGTGCATGAACAACTGGTGTATTTATATAGAGATTTTAATGCAGAAATATGACCAATGGCAGTTTCCAAAAGTGTAAAGAAAAGGATACATTTATTTGCAACAGAGAAATGCTTTGATTGGATCCCCTTGATCACATGACCTGATTGCCGACTGGTCCCCTTGGAAGATAAGATACACCCAACAGTTTCTCTGGAATGTGTCATTAGAACCGCCCTGCCTATGTAATCAGTGACTTTGCAAAGTGTAGTTCGAACCATTGCCGACTCCAGAGAGGAGAGAGCTCACTCTTGTAGTTTAAGACTTCCCACCCTTGTCCAAGTTCCTGTCCCATCCTAGCCCAAGTTCCTGCCTCCCAGCCAAATTTCCTCATCATTCCTCCCCACCCCCCACAGCCACACCATAGATGGGGCATTGCATGTGGGTCATGGATTGTTGACAAGTTTATTGGGTATGAAGGGAATAGGGACAGTGTTGTCACTTCCGGATTTCATCCACTCCAATGATGTCACTTGTCTCACACGCAGAGCTTTCTGGGAAATCGGGTATGGGTATAAAGTGGGTTTGGTCTGTCTTCACTGAGTTCCCAGTCTCTCTCTCACTCTTTCTCCTCTCTTAGCCCCCCCCCCCCCCAAAAAGTCTTTCTCACACACCCCGCGTGGTCTCTGTCATGCGCCCCCCCCCCCCCCACACCTCTGTCACAAACCCCCTGCGAATCCCTCGCGCTCCTCTCCCCTACCCCCACCCCCAACCCCATCTCCCTCGCGCCCCCGTCTCGCTTGTGCTCCCCCACCCGGCCCTGTCTCCCTCGTGCTCCGCCCCTGTTTCTCTCGCGCCTCCCCCACCCCCGTCTGTCGCTCGTGCGCGCTCTTCCCCCCCCCCCCCCTCCAGTTTCTCCTCTCTCTCTTTCTTCTCCCCCCCCCCCCCCCCGACTCTCCTCCGTCCCCCCCAGACTCTCCCCTCTCTTTCCCCCGCCCCCCCAATCTCGCTTCTCCCCCTCCCCCCACCAGTCTCGCTCCCCACCCCCGGGCTCGCTCTTCCCTCCCTCACCTCCCCTACCCCCACCTCCGAAAAATTGGGTATTAGCCTATTCATTTGTATACAGCATTGGACTCCATTTTAAAAAAAGGAGAGATTATACCTTAAGTGCCTAGTATAACCTTTAGAGAGCAATAGTGGTCTCGGAGCCAATGGCTCAATGCTGTGTTCTAACACACTGGAGCCTTTATAAGAGCTAGGACACAGAATACACAATCACCTAGACCAGTTTGCTTAATTCCTGAACACTTGACATTACATTTCTACAGTACACATGCACCAGATTGGAGTCCCGTTCAAAGGCTGCTAGAATGCAGCAAGCGGTGAGGATAAACTGGCATAGTTTCTGCTTTGTTTGTAGAGAAGCTTTCAACAACACGAAACTGATCCAGTTTTGCACATCAACAGATCAGCATCTTCACCGACACTTAAAAATGGTAGAATGTTGACAATTCAGAGTGCACTGGTTTCTAATTGCCATTATCCTCAGGGTGTTAAATGCAGATCTGGATTCAGTTGGCTGAATGCCAGTCTTTCACAGTACAGTCCAAAGGTTGCCTTTGCTGCCTTCAAAAATACACTGTAGACTGCAGTAGTATTTTATATACCCAGATGATTATCTTTGTAGTTTCTTTTTGTATGTTTTTTCCGTTTTATTTCTCTCCTGAGAATTTGTTAAATTATAAAAACTGTGGTTATGTTTGAAACCACCAAAATTTGTCTAGTCCATGAGATGCCAACTCACCACACCATGCAGAGCTAACCGCCTCCTTAATACATAAGTAAATGGAAATTCCCTGAGTCCCACACACACTCGGCTCGTCCTCGCTTGCAGTACTTTATTGCATGAATTTGTTTGGAACCTGGCTCTTTCAGCTAATCCTGGCTGCTGAACAGCCAAGAAGACCTAACCCGTTTTGGTTAAATTGCAATAATATAGTCGTGCAACTTGATATGCTGATCCCTATCCAGATCACAATACCAGTGTTTTGTTTTCAGCTTATTTATTGCCCGTGAAAACAAGTTTGGGCAGGTTGGTTTGCATCTTTTTTACGTTGCAGTTTTGTGGCGGGTTGGTTGGTTGGAAGTGGTGTCTGTCAAGTCACTGTAAAGATACTAGAACTGAATCGAATGTCATTACTTTATGACAACGTTGGGGTGCTACATCCCATATATTTTTCACCTCCATTGCTTTGGGTTAGAAGTTCTCGGTTAGTCTGTTATTAATCTGATTTAGCTGCACAGGGCTGCCTTTGCACTTTTGCTTGCCCTATACTTCTATTGTGTTTCCCACATGCTGCTGCTGCTCTCCCTTACTGGTAGCAAAAACACTTGGCTGCTAATCTTCCTCCTATAGCAGTGTGGTGTTCTGTTCTTCAGAGGTAAAATAGTTTGCTAGCTATTGGTAGAATGACAAAACATTTTCTTGCTCCCCAAAGAGAATCTGGTCAAATCTGCTAATGGGAAATGCCAAGGTGTGTGTTTTTAGTTTAACCTTTAAAAATCGATGTCCAAATTTTTTGCGGCAGTGCAGGCTAAACAGTGAAGAAAAGGAAGAATTTTGTTGCAGCAACAACACTTTTGCTATACCAAGACGCAGCTGTGTTTTGGTTTCCAGGACATATGGCTGTTGGCATGACAGCAGTGGTATAAACAGGTAGTTAGATGAGCCCTGTGGCACTGATTGAAGCAAATTGCATCAGAGACTGTGCTGTAGTGTCAGCAAAACATGAAGAGGTTTTTTATATTTTCAACATTCATGGTCCTTGTTAATGAAGTTCACCCTTTGTGATTGAAGAGCCTGGACCTGTTGGTGTGTAAAACAACTTTCGAGTCCTGGGACTTGTGCATTTCGGATAATCTCCACATACTGCTAATCTGCCTGCTGTGACAAATGAGCATGTCAGATGGGCACATCAGCTGAAGAATGTAAAAGAAATTCTAAGTTTCTCAAAAATGAAAATGTTATGCTGTTAACTGGTAACTGAATTCAGATTGCCCACACAGCTTCAATTACCACACGGCTTCACTTAGAACTCCAGTAGAGGAGACATTCTTTGCTTTGGTATGGGATGGATTCAAATAGAATTCCCAAAGTTGAATGGACATGGTCTCCTACAACACTGTCCATTTTCTTCCTTGTGCTTTTCACTGTCGTTCATGTTGCGTTGAAGTAAATGAATCCCGACAATGACTGGTTTCTTGTCTTTGGCTTCGCTGTTGCCTTTTCCACAGCTCCAGAGAGAGATACAGGACAAGAATTCTGAGCTGGAGACGCTACTGCAGCGGCGGGACCGAGAGAATGACGAAGGAGGCAACCTGGTTGCCATGCTGCGCTCAGACCTTGAACGATTGGCAAATGGACGGTAAGTGAGAGGAGGGAGGGGTGGGGGGAACAGTAATCTCCTTCGCTTCAAGTTAAAACTTAGCATTTTTACAGAGCCTTATGCTTGAATCCTACCTCCTAGATACGGTAGCTGGTTAGAGGTGAACTGCTGACAACTTCTGTTGAATGAAATACTCCAATAGTACAAAGCACTACAGTGATTTTAAATTACTATCATTCCTCTACTTTATGCATCCTCAGCTGCAACCTGTAAGTTGACATTGATCCGAAGGTTCCCCCACCCCCTCCTCCTTCCCCTCCCCTCCACTGGTCAAGTGGTTCTGTGGTGGTTTTAAGTGCTAGGAATATGTTTATTATTGGTCCCAGAATTTAAGGTATCTTCAGATAGTAAACTATAAATGTCAGAAATCCTCATATTTCTGACGTTCACATAATGGGATCTCTTGTGTGTTAATCACAAAAAGCTATGATGATAAACTAAACGGATAATTGCTGTGTAGTTGGGTTGAGTGAAACTGCAGATATTACAACACGTTTCTCTGGTTTAGCAACCTAGTGATGGTGGTCCTGGAGTAGCAAACCAAAGAAAGAACTTGAATTCTAATCCCACCACAGCAGGTTGCAAAATTGAAAAAAATCTGGTCAATTTTGGGCTAGTAGATGGGGACGGGGATAAATGATCAGCCATGCTTCTGGATTGTTTTATAAATTCAATTTATTTATTATTGTGATCTAGCCAGCTCAAGTGTCCTCGCTACTTCCATCGTGTCAATCTTTTGGTCATCTGCCCTTATGTGGCTCGATCTCAAATTTTGTTTGATAATGCTCCTGGGAAGTGCCTTGAGACATTTTACTGTGCTGAAGGCACTATATAAATACACGGTGTTGTTATATTGTGCTTCAGGAACCTTACCAGTTCTGGCTACCTGTGACCGTAGTCCCTTTGTTTAACATAATGCTCCCTGAAGTGACCTTGCAAGTCACTCAGCTTTGAAAACAATTGCTACAGAAGGCCCAACACTACCTTTTCAGAGCAAATATGCATGGGCAATAAATGCAGCCTTGCCAGTAAGTATACCTTCATTCAGAGAGCAAATCTATATATAAAAAATTAGCAGAGGATTATTTTGATGTACATTGGCTAGTGTGAGTAGCTGATAATTATATTTTTGTCCTGTTTTTTCATGCAACTGGCCTATTTTCACAGATGAGTTCAGACAGTGAGTGTAGTATTGCTCTTCCATTGTGGAGGGCATACCAAGTCCCATTCCATCTTTGCCCAATAACGAGATGTGCGTTCTTTCCAACAGGTATTTATGGAACCCTGGCTGTATTGTTTTACCCCCTTGTTAACGGGCCAAATATTGTTGCCCAGCTGCTGCCTTGGCTGAAACCAGACAACTCAGCACAGATTGAGTGTCCAGCCTCAGCCACTCTATTCTTTCTTTCATCATCTTTCTGCATCAACATACATGTCATAGATGCGAGTGTGGAGGGATCGTTTGTGGTTGGCTCCGCTTCAAGTACAGATCCACGCAGTATTTGCTCTCCACCACCGGATTGCTTTTTATCCATTAAACAAGTTCTGAACAAGGGGTTGAAGTTGCTTTCTTTTTCAGTAAAACAAAAAGTTAAAATAGCCAACAATTTATGCACAGATTTGCTAAGATGTAGGTACTTTGTGCTAAGTTAGGCTCTTTGATTGAGAGCTGGAGCAACTTACTATTAGTAAAATTTGTGATGCTGAACATGAACATAGTGTCTTTTCTGTTTTAAAAGTGGTCATTGAAATGAGTTACTCAACAAAATCCTGTTTTGATCGGCAGATTCTAGCTTGAATTTCATTTTCTTCTGGAGTTGCAAACAATGTGTGTTTGGAATTGGTGCTTCTCCACTCAGGAACATATGTTTCACAGCCATCTGTATGGTGTCACTTCTGGGCCATGTGAATATACACAGGGTGCAGAATATTTTCTGTTTGAATATATGTTAATTGTGTTGGATATGGCTTTTTATAAACTTCTTAGTGTTGTGTATGACTATATCCTCAATGAGGTCAGTTTTATCTTTCCTTAGTGATTTACACAATGAGCAGCTGAGCCATTCAGACCAGGAAAATCCCTGATTTAATCTATGCCGCTTTAGCTGATCTCAGCCAGGCAGTAGCTATAGGCATTTCGATTAACTTGGCATCAGAATCCCTTCTCTTACCACTGTTCAGCGACACCTGCTGGAAAGTGGACATTGGGTTGGTAGGATTGGGCTTAGCTTTGATACACCCTTGGGTCAACTGTGAACGGTAGTCAATTGTTTAGTGTGAAGTAATTGTGACAATTAAACAATGTCAAATTGACTGTAAGTAAAGTATTTCATGAGGCAAACAAAGTGGAAGCCAAGATAGTAATATTTTGGGAGTGTTTTTATTAGCTTCAGCGACTAATTGGTGCTTCTTGCCCCCATTCAGGAAAAACTTGGAGCATTCCCATGAACGAGTGCTGAAGCTGTTTTCAGAGGTAGTGAGAGTGATATTTGCCTCAGAAGACATGATCAGTAGGCAAATAGGGCTCTGCCTGGATCGAAACCAGTCCGGAGATACACTGGATCAAGGAGGAATAGCAAGCAATCAGAGCCTGGTGCGATCTAGAGGCAGACCTCCATGGATGAAAGCTAAAGCCCTGCTGGAACAAGGCAAAGGTACACCCAAGTTAGTTTAATAACACTATCTTCGTTCCTCATTTCTCCTCTTTCTCTTGCCCAAAATTATATAAATTCTGTAACTGAAAGGGAAGACAGGCAAACTCCACTTTGATGCCACTTGTGCCCAGTGATGGTTTATTGCACTGGAGCTGCAAATTCACAGGCAGTATTCTAGTGGAAGCGATAAAGTGACACGTGCTAGAAATAGTTCAAAATAAGAATTCATACTCCAACCAAAAGCAAGATTGATGTAGGTGGTTTATTTCAGACTAAATGTGTAAAATCTGAGAGAATGAATTCTGCTTCATTGTGGGAGCAGAATTTTAATCTGGCTGGCTAATTTGTCCTTGCAATTATGTTCTTCCAGCATGTGTGCCACTCTTAAGTACAAGCATACAAAAAAATTAAAGAAACTTATCATAGATTCCCCAACTGCTATAAAGAATAGACTTCTCAAGAGGAGCTAACGGATGTATTTTAGGGACTTTTTTCTATATATAATTCCCATTGATCGGGAACATAATTCCAGCTGTCGAGCCTTGTTACTTTACAAGTTTTTAAATCTGAAAACAAGATCAACTTATTGATATGACCAATATATTTGATGTTATGGTACGCACATGCTGTTTCCAATAAACCGTGGTTCTTTGTTTCAACATTAAATTTGTTTTTAGTGGAGTTCCGAAGTTAATGGTGAACATCGAGTTTTTGTTGAGGTATGTGGTGCCACACAGTCATGTAGCATTAATGTTTAACGTATCTCTTGCTGTGATAAGTCGTTGAAGCATGTATAATCTAAAGATAATTATCTTGATGTCCCAGGCAAGGTTTTTTTAGGGTAGGCTTACAGACAGAATGTGCCATTTCTTTTTGTGACCAAATGGCTGCATCTTTCCCTCCACCCATTTTACACTTTTTTTTTCAGGTGATTTGAACATAAGTCAGGAAAGTGCCACCTTCACTGAGGATAGCAGCATCTGGTCAGCACTGACTGACGATGGGTTGGAGCTTTCCCAGTGGTTGTCCGAAAGTATGTTCGCTGGACCTGAGATGGGGCCTGAAAATGAGGAGCTGATACTGAGCACATGTGGCCGAATGCAGGTTGCCGTGAGAAAATTGCTGGAGTTGATCACTGAGTCAACGAGACAAGTAAGTATTGTTTGAACAGAGGAGGAAAGTGCTGCTTGGTTCTGTTTCTTTGACATTCTCCATGTGTGAAGTTAATGGGGAGAATCTGCAGTTGGAGTATTCTGTGCAATTTTGGACTCCCAATTATAGCAGGATTAAAAAACAAGTGAAAATATGCAGCATAGATTCACTAGGATGTTGGCAGGCTTGAGATGGTACAATTAGAAAGAGAATCACTCTCTTCCCCAAATTATCTTGGAGAAATTCAAATCCTGCTCTCTTTGTAAATTGCAAACCCTGCACTATTACACACCTATAATCCTCTGCCTTTATTATTACCAAACTCCCCCTTTGCTGGATGTGCACTATTTACAGGATGCTGTGCAAGTCTTTGGTGAGAAGATTGCACTTGTTACCTGGTTAAATATTCTAAATTCTGATTACGCATATGGATTTTTGATCGAAAGGAACGTCTCCTAGCTCACCTTTTGCAATTACAAGACTTCTTTCTATCTAACCAGGTTGTAAGCATTTTTTGAGTCTCTATAGCACTTCAAAGATTAAATTTCCCACCATTCAGCCTCCCTTCAAATTGTTCTATAAACCACAGGGTGAGACTAATCACAGGTCTTGATCTCTAATACCCTGCAAATTGTGCTCTGGTGCTCAAACTATCGTTCTGCTCAGAGCTCAAAATATAGTCACCTGAGCTTGACCTCCGACCACCTTCAATATTGATCATTTCATTCAGTGCTTATCAATCGCCTGACTTAACTGTGAAGTTATCCAGAATTATTCATTTGTGAGATAACTTCTGTTTGATTCCAGGGACAAGGATTGCCAAGGTGAATGCCAAACAAGGTATCATTGGTAAAATAGGATAATTTGTTTCCTGTGGAGCATTCCCTTTTATGCCTTTCTGTTCTGCCCCCTCACATACAAAAACTCTGGAAATTATTCTGTTTGTACACTCCAAGTACGCGAGAAGAATGATGTAACTTGCACTGCCAATACAAATAGCTTTACCTCAGTGGTTCAGTCAAATTAGATAGTCCATTAAGAAATCTGGTACCAGTTTTCAGTCGCCTGATTGTTATGTCGACTCAAACCTTGTATATGGGACTTCCACTAAGGAACGCAAAACCTTAATAATCACAAAAAACTTTACTGGATGTAACTTGTATATAAAATGGCAGAAATATTGGCTGTAAGTCCTTTCTTTATGGATAGATCCTTTGGAAGATGTCTAGTTGTCTCCAGAAGCATGTGATAATCCAAAAGAGATGCCTGCAGTGTTTGATGTGTGACTTGCATCTGGTTTTACACAAACACATGTACCTGCTATTGCACATTGCACATGTGATCTAAATCTCCTCACTTGGAAATCTGCTTTGTTAGTGGCCCTGGGTCTGCAAATATGCAAACTATAAAGCGTTGTGGTGGACTAACTCCACCTGACGACATAAAAATTGGAGGTGGGGTAGGAGGAGAGCACGATATAAAGTGAGGATATTAGATTATTTGTATACCATTGGGTGAATGCTGCAATATTATTCAAATCCTTTGGACATGGAATGACATTTTCCTTACACTAGTAAATGGGCTTTAATTTTGTTATTTTATCAATTGGTGAAAAGAAACCTTGAATCGAGATAACTTTTTCTTCTATTTTGGAGCTGTTTGTTTTGCTTAAGAAAAATATTGGCATTAAAAGAGTTGTATGAATGCCACATTGAACAATTGTCATCATTGTGTATTTAAACCTGTCTCCCAAAGAATAGTAAAAGCCCATGGGATCGAGGGCAAAGTGGTAAGTTGGATCCAAAATTGGCTCAGAGGCAGGAAGCAAAAGGTAATGGTTGATGGGTGTTTTTGTGACTGGAAGGCTGTATCCAGTGGGGTTCCGCAGGGCTCAGTATGAGGTCCTTTGCTTTTGGTGGTATACATCAATGATTTAGACTTGAATGTAGGGGGTATGATTTAAGAAGTTTGCAAGTAATGCAAAAATTGGCTCTGTGGTTGATAATGAAGAAGAAAGCTGTAGACTGCAGGAAGATATCAATGAACTGGTCAGGTGGGCAGAACAGTGGCAAATGGAATTCAATCCGGAGAAGTGTGAGGTAATGCATTTGGGTAGCGCTAACAAGGAAAGGGAATACACGTTAAATGGTAGGGCACTGAAAAGTGTAGAGGAACAAAGGGACCATGGAGTGCATGTCCACAGATCCCTGAAGGTAGCAGGCCAGGAAAATAAGGTGGTTAGAAGGCATACGGAATACTTGCCTTTATTAGCCGAGGTATGGAATACAAGAGCAGGGAGGTTATACTTGAACTTTATAAAACACTAGTAAGGCCACAGCTAGAGTACTGCATGCAGTTCTGGTCACCATATTACAGGAAAGATGTGATTGCATGGAGAGGGTACAGAGGAGATTTACAAGGATGTTGCCGGGACTGGAGGATTTTAGCTATGAGGAAAGATTGGATAGGCTGGGGTTGTTTTCTTTGGAACAGCGGTGGCTAAGGGAAGACCTTATTGAGGTGTGTAAAATGATGGGGGGCCTAGAGAGAGTGGATAGGACATACCTATTTCTCTTAGAAGTGGGGTCAACAACCAGGGGGCATAGATCTAAAGTAATTGGTAGAAGGTTTAGAGGGGATTTGAGGGGAAATTTCTTCACCCAGTGGGTGTTGGGTGTCTGGAACTCACTTCCTGAAAAGGTGGTAGAAGAAGCAAAAACCCTCCACCGTATTTAAAAAGTACTTGGATATGCACTTGAAGTGCCGTAACCTACAGGGCTGCGGACCAAGTGCTGGAAAGTGGGGTTAGGCTGGATAACTCTTTATTGGCGGGCATGGACACGATGGGCCGAAATGGCCCCCTTCCGTGCTGTAAATTTCTATGCTTCTTTGACATCCATCTTTAATGCAGTTACTAGAAATTATAGTAAAGGTTGCCTTCCTGTTATAGATTCAAACTTGGTGTTTTCACTGTGCAGACGTAGTGTGCTTGGCTCAATGCAGACTCCTATACCATACATCAAGTCTTTTCAATAATTTTAATAAACCTTTTATAGTAGCTTGTTTCCTAAATTTAGAATCATAGAATGAGGCTGGGTCATTGAATATATTTAAGGCGAGGGATACAGATTTAGGAGCGATAAGGGAATACACATTTATGGGGAGTGGGCAGGGAAGTGGAGCTGAGACCTTGATGAGATTGGCCATGCTCATCATAAATGGCAGAGCAGGCTCGAGGGGCCAGGTGACCTCCTCCTGCTCCTATTTCTTTTGTTCGTAGGTTCTTATAGCACAGAAACCGGGTAATATGATTCATAGATTTAAACATAGAGTTTGCTTAGTATAATATCCTGGGATGTTGATCGTTAAGCTGTAAGGATCTTCTTTTGAAGGTTAATAAGTTCGTGGCATCGGTGTATGTATCTTGCAGCGCTTAAATGCATTAATTTTTTTAATAAATCTATATGCAGGTGCCTTCAAAGGAAGGCAAAACTGAAGTGGGAATACCCAAGCTGTGTATAAATTGGTGAAGGAAATCGATAGGATGACTGCAGTGAAATACTTTGTACAAAATCAGGTCGAGAATCAGGCCGTGATTATAGACTAAGGACCCGAGTACTAAAAATAATTTAGTGTGTAGCGCATCTCAATATTCTGGAAATGCTGGCACTGAGGGGTGCAAATTTGATCTTCTGCCGCTCCTCTTAGCGCCCCGGAGTGGCGGCAATGGAGGTGGAAAGCTCTTGCACCCCGGTGGCCAGATTGCTGTGCCCCGCCGAGACATTTGATGCCGATAACTAATGGGAAAGGCGAGCCTGTGTGCAACATCCTTGGTTGAGATACCAGCTCAATTTTTGGTTGCCGCCCGACCCTTATAGCTCCCTGGTAGGAACGCCTCTGAAAACACGCATTCCAAGCCCTAGCGGCTGCAGTGAGGTGAGTGATGCCGACCTCCGATAAGTGTGATTGTTTTTTTTTGTGATTTATGTTGTGGTGGCGTGAGCTATGTATTGGGGTATTTCCACCCCCCTCCCCCCCCCAAGGCCTCTGTTATGGTGCTCTGAGGCCTGCTGTTTAGCTCAGGATTTGCTCAGCCGGCCCAACACCCTAAAAGAGGCGTGCAATGGCCTCCCTTTGCGCCCATACCAAACTCTGGGTCCAGCTGATGAATTTTGCGGCGGCCGACAACAATCCATTTGCCGACGCAAAATTCGCCGCACCGCCCCAACTGAGGCGCGACCAAATTTCCAACCCTTACTCTACTGAGCTATTAAACATTGTTGCAGCAGGCTATGCCATTTGATTCCTAGATTTCACTTTGTTTTACTGTGGTCCTTCTGTTGCTGCCTAGCTGGTACAGAGTCACGGAATGCACGAACACTTGGAGGAAGAGTTCACGCGCAAAAACCAAGAGACTGTGGAGCTAGTTGGCAAACAACACCAAAAGTTGATGGAACACCTCAATGACGAATCTGAAGCAAAGACAAAGCTGGCATTGGAGCTCCACAAAGCTGAGGGTAAGATCTTTAATTTGGAAGAGGTTACACAGGAACAGGCTCGAGGGACTCAATGGCCTACTCATGTTCCTATGTAAAAGTGATCAGGTGGATAGTTGTTACAAGCACAAAACCGTAGTCTAGTTTGGAGATTGGGAAATATTTGATATAAAGTAACATTATTTCAAATTCCGAATGCAAGAAATGCTTTTTCTTTACAAAACAATCAAATAGTTAATACAACAGTTTGAGACCGAGGGCTAGACTTTCCCGAGAGCTCCTCAATGCCTGATTGCCACCCAGAAAAACCGCTGACGTTTTGCAAGTAACGCTGGTGAGAATTTCCATAATTAAGTTATGAATAATCGGCCGGCAAGAAAATGGATCTTGCACCAATATTCCCGGGGAGACTAAGTGAAACGGACGGTTCTTAATTTTAAAAAAAATGTACTCTGAGGCTGCGATTGGGCCTAGGAAGGGGGAAAAAATGTTTTAATTCACTTTTTTTTTTAAAAGAAAACGTTAAAAAAACATTCTTAAGATAGTTTTAAAGCTAATCGCTGTTTTACAATTTAAAAATAAATAAATGAAGAACCTTTAACTTACCTTTCTTTGCAGAGTACTCATCTACCGCTCTGTTTAAGCAGCTTTCACAGGGCGGTTCCTTAAGTGATCTGGACGGGCTTCCGCCCTAGAGATTTTCTCGGCGGTTTGCTCCCGATGGGAGTCTTGAGATTTGGGCGGTACCATTCAAAAAGTAAAGGGGAAACTTTCGCCGGGCGGCTTCTCTCCCAAAAACCGTCGAGAAAACCGCCGAAAATGATGAAAGTTGAGCCTTTATGTAAAACACAAAATTAGTTAAATTGTGATGGATTGATGATGTGTATGTGGCAGAATTTCAAAGCTACTTGTGACCTATGGACTTTTTATGCCATAGTTTGAATTATCCAGATCATTATCCCAATTCTCTGACGCCTTCCTTTTACTTTCCTATTTTGTCTTTCTCCCTATCTTATTTCCTCTGGCATTCCCCCCCAACAGATGCCATAAAGGTTGCTTTAGTTGAGAGTGGTACAATGATGGGACTTGAATTCTCTTCC
Organism: Pristiophorus japonicus; assembly: GCF_044704955.1. Classification (NCBI taxonomy): domain Eukaryota; kingdom Metazoa; phylum Chordata; class Chondrichthyes; family Pristiophoridae; genus Pristiophorus; species Pristiophorus japonicus. The sequence continues at coordinate 216,925,353 of NC_091979.1, read as the reverse complement.
TAGTAACGATGATGGTACATATGCACTTGACTGGAGGTGACTTAACTGAGAAAATCCTTACCATTTAAAAGGTACTGAACAAAATTTTCAGTTTCGAGCATAGTTTGGATGGCAGGTGCATATGCAGCAGCTGCCCGGAGGAGTCAGCATGGGACCCGATCCATTTTGGTCTCGGATCGTTAGTGTAACATGGTTGGTGAGCTGCCAGCCTGAAACACATTCCCCAGGAGTTTGGGTATGGCTGTCTGCAGCACCATCTTAAAGGGATAGGATATAAGCATTGGGAATTAAAACAAGTCGCACTTTAGAGCAGCAAGCATTTTGTATGCCATGTGTCCAGCAGCAAATGCTTTAAATGCGGAAGCCTTTGAGGCTCAAAACCCACAACAGATTATCATACAAATACTTTTCAAACCTCTGACCAGCCTTCCTGACTGTAGCTGAGTATCCCTTTAATTGTTGCTGAAAATGCTGCCTCCTGACTTTTACCACCCATGATTGGTCAGTGGGAGCAGGAACTGGTAGTAGTCTGGCAGACAGAGATGAAAATGGTATTGGGAGTTTTAATTTTGTCTAAGCCTGATTTGCAATATACATGAGCCCTCTCACCTGTTTCCAACAGGAAGTCCATTCAAAAATCAGGGCGAATGACAACTTGGTGGTAAGTCAGTGTGACTAACATCTGTGGGTAGGAAAATGCTGGAGTTGATTATTAAAGAAGCAGTAGCAGGACATTTGGAAAAGCAAAATTCGGTCAGGCAGAGTCAGCATGGATTTATGAAGGGGCAGTCATGTTTGACAAATTTGCTGGAATTCTTTGAGGATGTAACAACAGGGTGGATAAGGGGGAACCAGTGGATGTGGTGTATTTGGACTTCCAGAAGGCATTTGATAAGGTGCCACATAAAAGGTTACTGCACAAGATAAAAGTTCACGGGCTTGGGGGTAATGTATTAGCACGGATGGAGGATTGGCTAACAAACAGAAAACAGAGAGTCGGGATAAATGGTTCATTCTCTGTTCGGCAATCAATAACTAGTGGGGTGCCGCAGGGATCGGTGCTGAGACTCCAACTATTTACAATCTATATTAATGACTTGGAAGAATGGACCAAGTGTAATGTAGCCAAGTTTGCTGACGATACAAAGATGGCAGGAAAAGCAATATGTGAGGAGGACACACAAAATCTGCAGAAGGACATAGACAGGCTAAGTGAATGGGCAAAAATTTGGCAGATGAAGTATAATGTTGGAAAGTGCGAGGTCGTGCACTTTGGCAGAAAAAAAAAATCAAAGAGCAAGTTATTATTTAAATGAAGAAAGATTGCAAAGTGCTGCAGTACAGCGGGACCTGGGGGTACTTGTGCATGAAACACACAAGGTTAGTATGCAGGTACAGCAAGTGATCAGGAAGGCCAATGGAATCTTGGGCCTTTATTGCAATGGGATGGAGTATAAAATCAGGGAAGTCTTGCTACAGATATACAGGATATTGGTGAGGCCACACCTGGAATACTGCGTGCAGTTATGGTTTCCATATTTACGAAAGGACATACTTGCTTTGGAGGCAGTGCAGAGAAGGTTCACTAGGTTGATTCCGGAGATGAGGAGGTTGACTTATGAGGAAAGGTTGAGTAGGTTGGGCCTCTACTCATTGGAATTCAGAAGAATGAGAGGAGATCTTATCAGGAAGAGGAAGCTTGCTGGGAACATAAAAACTGACTGCAAAAGCTTCTATAGATATGTGAAGAGAAAAAGATTAGTGAAAATAAACCTAGGTCCCTTGCAGTCAGATTCAGGTGAATTTATAATGGGGAACAAAGAAATGACGGACCAGTTAAACAAATACTTTGGTTCTGTTTTCACGAAGGAAGACACAAATAACCTTCCGGATATACTAGGGGACCGAGGGTCTCGTGAGAAGGAGGAACTGAAGGATATCCTTATAAAGCGGGAAATTGTGTTAAGGGAATTGAAGGCCGATAAATCCCCGGGGCCTGATAGTCTGCATCCCAGAATACTTAAGGAAGTGGCCATAGAAATAGGGTATGCATTGGTGATCATTTTCCAACAGTCTATCGAATCTGGATCAGTTCCTATGGATTGGAGGGTAGCTACTGTAACATCACTTTTTAAAAAAGGAGAGAGAGAGAAAACGGGTAATTATAGATAGTTAGCCTGACATCAGTAGTGGGGAAAATGTTGGAATCAATTATTAAAGATGAAATAGCAGCGCATTTGGAAAGCAGTGACAGGATCGGTCCAAGTCAGCATAGATTTATGAAAGGGAAATCATGCTTGACAAATCTTCTGAAATTTTTGAGGATGTAACTAGTAGAGTGGACAAAGGAGAACCAGTGGATGTGGTATATTTGGCCTTTCAAAGGCTTTTGACAAGGTCCCACACAAGAGATTGGTGTGCAAAATCAAAGCATATGGTATTGGGGGTAATGTACTGACATGGATAGAGAACTGGTTGGCAGACAGGAAGCAGAGAGTCGGGATAAACGGGTCCTTTTCAGAATGGCAGGCAGTGACTAGTGGAGTGCCGAAGGGCTCAGTGCTGGGACCCCAGCTCTTTACAATATACATTAATGATTTAGATGAAAGAATTGAGTGAAATACCTCCAAGACACTAAACTGGGTGGTGGTGTGAGCTGTGAGGAGGACGCGAAAAGGCTGCAGGGTGACTTGGACAGGTTAGGTGAATGGGCAAATGCATGGCAGATGCAGTATAATGTGGGTAAATGTGAGGTTATCCACTTGGGGCAAAAACAGGAAGACAGAATATTATCTGAATGGTGGCAGATTAGGAAAGGGGGAGGTGCAACGAGACCTGAGTGTTATGGTTCATCAGTCATTGAAAGTTGGTATGCAGGTACAGCAGGTGGTGAAGAAGGCAAAATGGTATGTTGGCCTTCATAGCTAGGGGATTTGAGTATAGCAGCAGGGAGGTCTTACTGCAGTTGTACAGGGCCTTGGTGAGGCCTCACCTGGAATATTGTGTTCAATTTTGGTCTCCTAATCTGAGGAAGGACGTTCTTGCTATTGAGGGAGTGCAGCGAAGGTTCACCAGACTGATTCCCGGGGTGGCAGGACTGACATATGAGGAGAGACTGGATCAACTGGGCCTTTATACACTGGAGTTTAGAAGGATGAGCGGGGATCTCACAAGATTCTGTCGGGACTGGACAGGTTAGATGCGGGAAGAATGTTTCCGATGTTTGGGAATTCCAGAACCAGGGGACAGAGTCTTAGGATAAGGGGCAGGCCATTTAGGACTGAGATGAGGAGAAACTTCTTCACTCAGAGAGTTGTTAACCTGTGGAATTCCCTACTGCAGAGAGTTGTTGATGCCAGTTCATTGGATATATTCAAGAGGGAGTTAGATATGGCCCTTATGGCTAAAGGGATCAAGGGGTATGGAGAGAAAGTAGGAAAGGGGTACTGAGGGGATGATCAGCCATGATCATATTGAATGGTGGTGCAGGCTCGAAGGGCCGAATGGCCTACTCCTGTACCTATTTTCTATGTTTCTATCAAAACATATAAGATTATGAGGGGGCTTGTCAAGGTGGATGTAGAGAGGATGTTTCCACTAATGGGGAGACTGGAACTAGAGGGCAGGATCTTAGAATAAGGGGCCACCCATTTAAAACTGAGATGAGCTGAGAAATTTATTCTGAGGGTTGTAAATCTGTGGAATTTGCTGCCTCGGAGAGCTGTGGAAGCTGGGACATTATATAAATTTAAGACCGAAATAGACAATTTCTTGAACGGTAAGGGGATTAAGGAGTTATGGGGAGCGGGCAGGGAAGTGGAACTGAGGCCATGATCAGATCAGCCATGATCTTATTGAATGCGGAGCAGGCTTGAGGGGCCATATGGCCTACTCCTGTTCCAATTTCTTATGTTCTATGACTACCAGTCACGTTATTTTGGTCAGGTGCAGTCGTGATGCAGGAATCACCCCCAGTGTATCAGGGTGTTGGCCCTGGCCAATATGATCTCTCTGTTCCTGTAAAAGTAGCTCTATTATCTAACTGGAGTTGCTATTTCAGCAGCTGCTCGATCACTATCTATTACTATAATACTGACATGGCTACTATTTTTTTTAATTTGAAAAACACTTCAGTTCCATTTGCCCTATTAGTTTTACCTACGGTTCTTTTAACTTTCAACTGTTCACTTTTTATTTTTCAACTTGTAGTTTCATTTTGTTTTTCTCTAATCTAATTTTTTTTCCCACATCTTGTACCCCTCTCTTTTTAAGTTACTAAGTTTTAACTGCAATTCATTTCCCATCACCGTCCTGCTGGCTCCCACCATCCATTTTGGAGCGTACAGCAATATCTACTAATATTGGTTTTGTTTGATCAAAGGCTGGTTTCAAAGGCCATTTTTAAGTCATTCGAAAGCCAGAAGAATGAAAATTGATATTGGATCATTGAAAGGTTAATTTGGAGGAAAAGCAAAAAGTGCAGTTTTACATAATCTGAAAATATTTTTGGCCAGACTCAATCCTTTCTGATTTGTGTCTGCTGTTATTAGGATTGATTGAAGGGTATGTCGCTGAGAAAGCAGTGCTGGAGGAAGCTTTGCAGCAGAAGGAAGAATCCGAGCAACACTTGGCCTTAAAGGTGGAACTTTTAAGCAAGCAGCTTCACAAACTCAACCAGGAGCACCTGCATCTGTGTGAGGAGCGTGACCTGCTGCTACGCCAGAAACAAGCCATGGCTGGCAATGAAGTAGAGCTTGGTAAGAAGCAACTTCAGGCTTGTGATTAATCCAGTCACAAAATACTTGCGCACTTATCTCTGGTATATGTTCTTGCATGCTGAGGCAACATGACACTTAAAAGAAAGCACTGAAGTACTTTCTCGGTCCTAAGTAAATCCTGCACTCAGATTGGAATCCCCTTTCCCAGAGCCTGCAATTAAGTATCACAGCAGTGGGGAATGAAGCCCAAATTCATTGCACCCAATACCTGTGGCGCATTGAAGACATCTCATTTGTTGCTGCCTGATGTTCAAGGTTTTGGTTTATTGTGGAGCCAATATTATAATAGAACATCGGGAGTCAAATTCTACCTTCAACTTCATAACTACATGAGTAGCACAAAGCTAAGAAGAGACTGAATTATTGGATATAACCAGCAACTCTTCTGTTCTAAATGCAGGAAGAGTTCATTCCTTTTCATTCTCACTACTACACACATTTCTGAAGTGAGACTGCCTTGGCAAAATTTTGTACGATAAAAAAATCAGACAGGAAAATGGTCTTATGGTGAGCTTCCTTGCTCCGATGTCATAAAAAGACTAGCGCCACACCAAGGGCATAGTCCATTTTTCTAAAATAGGAAATATTTCTGTCATAACATTTGCTTTAATGCTATTGGGTTCTTTGTTTTTCTGAGTCACTGTTAGGCACCAATGACTGAAACTGATGAGTATTGATGACTTTCAGTTGAAGTACTTAAGATTGTCAAGACATCATCTGATGCATCTAAACATTGCATTCAATGCAGCCGGGCCTTCGCCCTCTCAAGAAGCCATGATCACTGTCCCAAGTGTGCGTCGTTGAAAAGTAATATGGCGGTGTACAGCACAGAAAAGGAGGCCATTTGACCTGTTGTGCCTGTATTGGCTCTTTGAAAGAGCAGTCATGCTTAGTCCCACAGCCTGCTTTTTGTCCATAACCATGTAAGTTCCTCATCCTCAAGTATCTGTCTAACTCCCTTTTAAAATTATTTATGGAATCAGCTTCCATCACCTTTTCAAGTAGAGCATTCCAGATCCCAACAACTCTGAGTGAAAACATTCCTCCTCGTCTCCCCTCTAGATCTTTTTCCATTGATTTTAAATCTATGACCTCTGTTTATAGCCAGAGAGGATACTATTTCCCTATTTATTCTATCAAAGCCTCTCATCATCTTGTAAACCTCTATTAGGTCACCTCTTAACCTTCTCTGTTCCAAGGAGAACAGTCCTAACTTTTACAACCTCTCCTCATAACTGATGTCCCACATCCCTGGTAACATCCTGGTAAACCTCCTCTGTGTCCTTTCTAAGCTCTTTACATCTTTCCTTAAGTGGTAACCAGAATTGTCCACAATACTGCTGTTGAGGCCTAACCAGTGATTTATAAAGTTCTAGCATGATCTCTCTGTTTTGATATTCTATTCCGCTATTTATAAACCCAAGTAACCCATATGTTTTTTTTAAACCGCTGTCAGCTTGCCCTGCCACCTTTAAGGATTAGTGTGTATATGGAAACCAAGGTCGCTCTGTTCATCTACACTTTTCAAAATCGTGCCATTTATAGCATACTGTCTTTCCATATTAGTCCTCCCAAAGTGCATCACTTCACACTTATCCACATTGAACTCCATCTACCATGCATCTGCCCATTTCACCATCGGTGTCTCATCCTGAAGCCTATAACTATCCTCCTCATGATCTACTATGCCAAGTCTCGTATTATCTGCAAACTTTATAATGTTGCTCTCTATACCCGAATCTAGGTAGTTTATAAAAATTGTAAAGAGTAACAGACCTAAAACTGACCTTTGGGGAACACCACTTTTGGGATAGAAGGAAGACTTCTCTTCCTCAAGGTGAACTCCCTGATATAAGGAATCAACTCCCGGCCTCTCGAATAGTGACCACGGAATCACTCAGACGAAAACTTTGGTTCAACCAGTTTTTATTCGAGCATGCTAGGGTTCCAATGAACACTTCTGATAACAGAGGTTTCTCCATCGACAGTTATACATTTTCTGAGGTGTGCGACCCTCCTGCAAAACCACCGATTGGCCTACTCCTGTCAGCGAAGTTACATTGATTTGTTGACCCTTATCTGACTGGCCCTGAGTGGCTCTTCCCCACCTCTCCACCTCCCATCACATGTCACCCTCCCGGAATGTGTTATTCATTGGTGTCAACTTTGTTTCAGTTCCTCATGATGTGTGAAGTAACCTTGCTTCCCAGGGTTTGCTATCTTGTTCCCAAACACCTGCTTTCTTATCCTGTTCCCAAGAGAACTCCAGTCCAAATGTCCTAGTTCTCATGAGATTCAGATGCTGCTACAATCTATGTTCCAGTTGACTCTCCACTGCCCTTGGTGGCTGTGTTATTCAGAATGTAAGTCTGCATTAAGGTTAACACAACGGGCCCAAGTTTCCACATGATTTGCGCCTGATTTTTAGGAGCAACTGGTGGAGAACGGACTATCTTAGAAATCGCAATTCTCCACATTTTTTTTTCTGCAGTTCTAGTCAGGTAGAACAGTTCTACTTTGGAACAGAATTTTTTCTTCAAAAGGATGCGTGTCCGGCCACTGACGCCTGATTTGAAAGTTTCCACAGTGAAAACGTACTCCAAACTAAAGTAGAATGGAGCAAGCGAAAAAACCTGTTCTACACATTAAAAAAATCAGGCGCAGGTTACAAATTAGGCGTCCAGAACGAGGTGGGGTGGGGGGGGGGAAAGGGAAGTCATTAAATTCTATAATAAATCCTTATTTATACTTATACAAATAAATCCAACCTGAATAAACATTTATAAGCAAAGAAAAGATTAAATAAACCATCTTCCTACCTGTGTGAAAGTGCTTCAGGCAGGCCTTTCGGGACCGAAGGCTGAACGGGCCGGCCCGAGACTTCGGCAGGGCCCGTCCCCAGCACCAGATTTACAGGTAGGTTGGGTTGGGTTGGGGAGGAGAGAGAGAGAGAGAGAGAGAGGTCAGGTCGGATCCAGTCGGGGCGCGGGTAGGGTCGGGTCCAGTCGGGGAGCGGGAACAGGAGCGCGAGTAGGGTCGGGTCGGGGGGCAGGGAGCGGGAACAGGAGCGCGGGTCGAGTCGGGGTGGGGAGCGGTTGTCTGGTCTGGTCCGGTCCGGAGGCGGTGGGGTGAGCGGGTGTCTGGTCTGGTCCGGAGGCGGGGGGCGGGGGAGAGCAAGTGTCGGGTCTGTTCCGGAGGCAGGGGGGGGGAGCGGGTGTCAGGTCTGGTCCGGAGGCGGGGGGGGGGAGCGAGTGTCGGGACTGGTCTGGTCCGGAGGCAGGGGGGGGGAGCGGGTGTCAGGTCTGGTCCGGAGGCGGGGGGCGGGGGAGAGCAAGTGTCGGGTCTGATCCGGAGGCGGGGGGGGGAGCGGGTGTCAGGTCTGGTCCGGAGGCGGGGGGGGGGGGGAGCGAGTGTCGGGACTGGTCTGGTCCGGAGGCAGGGGTGGGGTGGGGGGGCGGGTGTCGGGTCTGGTCCGGTCCGGAGGCGGGGGGGGGGGTGGGTGGGGGGAAGCGGGTGTCTGGTCGGGTCTGGTCCGGAGGCGGGGGGGGGGGGGGGGGGGGGGAGCGGGTGTCGGGTCGAGTCCGGAGGCGGAGGGTGGGGGGGGGGGGGTGGAGAGCGGGGGGCGGGTCTGGTCCGGAGGCAGTGGGGGGGGGGGGGGGATTGAGTGTCGGGTCTGGTCGGGGGCGGGAAGCAGGAGCTGGCTGTGGGAGGAGCCTTATTCACGCAGCCCCAGTGAGGCCATTCAGCCAGGGCTAGGGGCTGCGTGCTTCGGGCCCCTCCCACACAGTTCGGCACCTGGAGCTACTGCACTTGCGTGCCCACTGTAGCGCGCATGTGCAGAGGTCCCGGCACTGTTTTCAGCGCAGGGACCTGGCTCCGCTCCCCCCACAGCTCGTGCTGGCTGCGCCAAGGGCCAGAGGACCTTCAAGTAGGTGGAGAATACGGAGGATTTTTTTAGGCGCACTTTGTGGCGCGAAAAACGGGCGTCCAGGTCGGGACTGCGACGTTCTAAGTGCGTGTGGAAACTTGGGCCCAACAAATGGTTCATTAATCATCATGCTTTGCTGCGCAGCAAGCTTTGCTGCTTCCCTCTTAACCAATGTAAGCGAGTGTATAAGCGTGCTTTACACACACAAGCGAGTTTTACATATAATCGGTCAATTACAATCCCTACCATAAGATAGAAGAGCTCCTAATACTGATAAGCCCTACAATCTAGAATATGTGTCAGATCAATTCACTGCCTTCAGTATCGACTTTAGTGACCATCTGTCTCTCTCCACTCTAGTGACCTGTATTTTATCCCCTTACAACTGCAAACCACCTCCCAGTCTGAAAAACATCCATCCACCACTGCTTCCTGTCACTGAGCCAATTCTGTATCCATACCACCTGCTTTCCCCTCAGTTCCATGGGCTGCCATCTTAATTAACCTCCTGTGTGGCACTTTGTCAAATGCCTTTCAGAAATCCCGAAGCACAACATCTACTACACTGCCTTGATGAACCTTCTCTGTTAACTCATCAAAGAATTCAATCAAGTTAGTCAGACACAATTTGCCTGTATTCATGGAGTTCACTTTTAGTGCTCGCAGTGTATTCTAGAAAAAGGTATCCACAGAAAGAAAAAGAAAAATCTGTTCATCTTTGGCATCACACAAAACAATGTCTACTAATTCTTCGCCATTCTGATTAGTTTGATAGATGTTGGTCCCAGAGAGGGACTGGAACCTCCTGTTCAGTGGTATCAATCATGGAGTAAATTTGTTACTGGCTAGTAGTGAGGAGTACATATAATTGTACGCTTGTTGAACAGGACCAATTGCAAGTATCAATTCGGTCGCTTTCCCTTGTCTTCCCAGTTGGTACTCGAGGAGTCTGTCTCAGTAACAGTTAGCCAAGCCATCCCGCAGAAAGAATAGAGTATCTCTCTGACTGAGCCTATACGTGGCAATTCATGCAGTCTCCCAAATGCCAAAAGTGAAGTTTGGTCAACACAATTCTTCCCCTATTTGTCAGCAGTCTTGGGCAGGTTTAATGGTGCCTCATTTGTTGGCACTGGATCCTGCAACTAATGTTGTCATGCTGGTTCAACCTATTGTGACCTTTGTATCAGGTTCACCAGCATCCTCTAAACCAGCAGCTGTAGGCTCCTATCAACATCTTCTACTTCAAGAATGGTCGTGGTCAAAATATGCTTTTGAGCGATTCAGTGAGAAAATTAAGTCATTAGGTCATCTTGATCCAAGCAGGAAGAATGGGTTAGCCCAGTCTAATTTCCTCCTTTCTTTTTATACCAAGCCAAAGGGCCTTGAGCAGCTTAATCCAGAAGAAAGGGTTTGAGATGGTACAGTTATCGAGCATCATTGGGGTGGTATCCTGATCTAGCTGTTGGAGACCTCAAACACATGTGCTTTCACAAAGACAGTAAGATACTCTCATCAAAAGTATTTGAGGCTGTGTGTACAAGGGATAAACTGCCAATCTGGTATATGATCCCAGTGTTACTAACTGTCTTAGAATAGTGCCAGCCTTGATTCAATTTCAGAACTGTTTATACATGTTCTTATTTAGACAAATGTCTCATTAAAGTTCATTTCTGTCTCAGTTGGACCCAGTGCAGAGTTTGTTCTTCATTGGTGCTTGGTTCCTGATGTTATCAGTGCATAGTTTCCTCACCCCAGTAACACTTTACATCTGTGCAGCATTAATGTCCTCAAGTGCTGGTGGCAGCTATTGGATACAAGAAAATTTAAAGAACCAGTGCAGTGAAACCTTCTGGTACATGCTGCCTAAAGTATTCACCATCCCTTTAAACTTATCTCAGGACATGCATTCTAACTGCCCTTTTAAACTCTTGCCTTGTATGCAATACTGGCTTTGGGAGATCAGGTGGCTTATAGCACTACTGTGAAAAGGTTAATGTGCTGTGATTTCTTGCTTGGATAATGGCCCAATTTGTATCTGAGTGAAGATCTCCATTCAAAGAATGAGGAAAACCAAATCAAAAGCAGACCTGATTTCATAGAAGTATTAATTTTGCATTTCCCACATACAGATAATTCTGTTCCGAAAATTGTGATACTCTTTTTTTTTTAGGTGTTAATGTCAAACAAATACAGTGATTTCCTAATAGACTGCTTTCACTCCAGAGATTCCAGTGTATAGATTGGGTTTCAGTATTGAATATCTGGTACAAGATATCAGTGCCACAGTTTCCAACTTGTCTGCATACCCAGTAGTAAGCATATGCGATGTATTTGGTTGTGATGGATATGTTCTTTCGCTTCTCTGTTTCTCAGGCCTTCATACTGAAGCGGTAATCGAAGGGGATTCAGGTTTGTCCCTTTTTGAAAACAAAGTTGTGTGATTTGCATAACAAGGGTGACATTTGAATGTTCTCAGTATTTTACGTTTACAATCTGTTGTTAAATTAATCTGGTTAGAATAATTCGAATCTGCTTAACTTAATTCCACTATGTTTTTTTTTAAACTGTGCTTGCTAGGAAGTGCTGTGCATGAGTGATCCAGAGCTCCAGGCATGGTGTCCATCAAAATGATCCGAATTTGATTGTTCTCTGTTACAAAACCTAAATGTTGTCTTACTCCAACTTTCATTCGCCACTAGGATAAATCTAGATTGAACCTATGGAATGCAAAATTGCTTCTGTATGGACTTGGCCCCATAAATGTAAACGGTTACGGTTCACCTTGCACCCAGTAGGTGGGGGTGCAGGGAAGAGAATTGTGTGAATGAGATTCTTTTAAGATCGTTCAAGGCTTGTGTTTGTGCCATTGAAATGCCATGGAGAAACATGAACTCCTCCTGGTCATTGATGCTTTTTGCCTGCCCTTGGGTTCAGCCATGGCTCTTCACCTAGCCTGTGTCAGTGTAAGTTGTTACAACTTTGAGTTGCTTGAATTTCCTCTTGCATTCTTATTTTCTTCACTTCAAACCTAAAACAGCGGCTCCCAGATTCAAGCATTGCAGTAAGCAGCCATTCTGCTGTCTGTGCTGCCCCTTATCTAAATGTGCAGCACTTCCTTACCTTGCTCCATGGAAAATCCATTATACATCTGATAGGAAGTGCGGCTTAGATTCCATATTTCCATTCATAAATTTGGCACCAAGACACACTTACTAGTGTTGAGTCATCCTGCATTCTCACTGCTTGGATTCTACATGGCATGTCCCACTCTGGAATTTGGTCCAGTGTTTGGGCTGCTGTTCATTAATTTCCACAATGTCTAGCACTGCCTATACTATTGGACATTGTTAGAATTGAGCCTCTGTGGTTGCATTCTGACAGGAGGGTCTCCGCAACATGGGACTTGTGTCCATTGAATGAAATTATGGCATGCAGCCTTCCAGCCATGAACACTTCCATTAAGGAGCCAGGAGCACTCAATGTTTTATTAATGTTAATGCCAAAGTTCATGGTCCACCTGAGGAAAGGAAACCAATGAGGAAAATTTCGTGCTTAGTTTTTTATTTTAAGGAAATTTCAAAAATCAACTATCAAAGATATAATCTAGCAAAATGAGTTCTTTCTATATCAAGCCAATAAAGGAATTTACTGCTACATGGAGCCATCCAGACTGATGCACTATGGGTGAAGCACGATTTTGAAATGTAAAAATCAAACTCTGAATTTTATGTATTTTGAAAGTGATACCATCTCTTAGGAAGAGTTTGCAAGAGTGAAGTGTTGTACATTAAAATGTTGTTAATCCATAGTGCATACAGTTGTAATGGAGGAGAGGTGTAGACTTAATATACAGAACTCTTAAAATACATCATCATAGCTGCTGGCATTTAAAAATGGGATTTTTCCATTAGTAATTTGGGTTTATCCTAGTGGCATGTGGAGGATGCTTTTCTTTCAAGGTATATTTGAAACTCTACAACCTGGTTAATTTTGGAGTTGTTCTGTCTGGAAGTGCTGGAACAGTAGAGCTACTTTAAGTGTTTCTAGGGAATTGATTTGCAGTATATCCCATCTCTGCTATGAATGGAATCAACAAAAATATCCAAATTTGGAATGTACATTTTTGTTCAGATTCAGAGGCAGTGTGGTTTTGAGAAATTTACTGTACATATATGTTCAGAACATGATTTAGACAGTTGTTATCTGGTTACCATCCCTTTCACTAATACTGTATTTGCTATGTTCAGGGTTACTGGAGGAGACCGAACGCCTGTCCAAGGAGAAGCTGGACATCCAGTGTCAGGCAGAAAAGGACCGTGCTGATCTCCTCTCTAGGGCAAAGAGAATGGAAGTGGAGCTAGAGGAGGAGACTAACCGCAACATTGAGCTGGAGGACAAGTGGCATTTGCAGGTTGCTGACCTGCAGCAGCAGATCCAGGCTCTTGAAAAGCAGCTCAAGAATTATCGACAGTTTATGGATGTAAGAAGAGACTGCTTGCTGGGAAAATGGGCCAGTATAATTTGATTATATGTTCAAATATTGACTTTACATGTTCACTATTGTACAAACTGTTCTAAAACAAAAGGGGAAATAACATCCTAACTTTGTTTACCAAATCACCAAGACATAGTTTTAAAATTGAAAGTATGAAAGAACAAACCTGTTTTTAGCTCGCATCTTGTATCCTTAAGATGTCCCAAAATTCTTCACAACCAATTAATTACCTTTGATATGCAGTCACTATTATATTGACAAACATGGGAGCCAATCTACACACAACCATGGTGAAGGAACAGCAAATTAAAGGCTTGTTAATCCAATTTTGGTGGTGTTAGCTGAGGGAAGACTGCTGCCCAACAAATCTGGAGAACTTCCTACTATTTGAATTGTGCCATGGAATCTTTGACAACTAATGGAATTATTAGGAGAGGTTGATGGGGCCTCAGTCTAATGTCTTATTCAAATGATGGCACCGCTGACAATGCAGCACTCCTTTACTACTACAATGATGTATCAGCCTAAGTTATGTATTCAGGTTCTGGAGTGGGACTTGATCCCACAGCTTACTGATTCAAGAGGTGAAAATGCACCTTAATCCATTTGAATATTTAAATTCTCCATTTAAAACAAAAGTGAAACCAATAAGCTACTGTACCCATAACTGGCAGTAGGAAAACAGTGTAATAAGTGAGAAGCTTAGTAGCATTGCCTAATATTTGTATTGTAATGTCTAATGGAGACTAACGTCAGACTCCCTGTAACCTACATTACAACAGTGACTACACTCAAAGTACTTCATTAGCTGTAAAGCACTTTGAGACGTCCGGTAGTCGTGAAAGGTGGCGTATAAATCCAAGTCTTTTTTATAAATACATTGGCCCCTATTTTTGGCACCCGTACGATTTTTTGTCTACGTTCGCGCCAAAAAAAGACGAGATTCTCATCAAAGAGTTATTTGAATTTGGCGCAGCGCGCTCTCCGAAGTTAGTCTGGCGGGTGGAGCTTCAAGTCTGTGCTTAAAAACACTCTGGGGCACGCGCAAAAAGCTGAAGTTGCCAGGGCAACCAGAGATGCTGAAGCCTGCTGTTGTTTTTGATTCATAATGACATTCACACTGAGGGATTAGCGATTGCGAGACAACTTTACCAAGACATAGACATCATTAGCAGTTGATCACTGCTGTATTCTGTACCCCAAAATGATTAACGTGCTCATTTCTATACCATACAATCCAGCATTTAAAAAGTGAAATCCTCTGGACCCGCTGCAATCCCGGGCCCCCAAAGGACTTCTTTTTCCTCCCCCCCCCCCCCCCCCCCCCCCGCCCCTGCAATCCTGGCCGAATGCCCCTCCCGCTCCCGAAATTCAACTCGCAGGGGGGAGCGGGACTGAGCCATTTGACCCGGGACTGTGGGGGAGCAGTCCTTTTGACCGGGGATTGCTGTGGGGGAGCAGTCCTATAAGCTCAGGATTGCAACGGGTCCAGCTGGGCGGGAGCAGTCCTATGGCTCAAGATTGCAGCGGGTCCAGCTGGGCGGGAGCAGTCCTATGGCTCAAGATTGCAGCGGGTCCAGCTGCGCGGGAGCAGTCCTTTCGGCCGGGGATTGCAGTGGGTACAGCTGTGGGGGAAGCAGTCCTTTTGGCCCGGAAATCATCTTCCCTTGCTCCAAAAAGCGTTCCCTGTGGGGTAAAAAAAGGTGTATTATTGTGTATTCTTATTGCCTCGCTCCTGTCCTCGTGCGCCGCGCTGATTCCCTACGTTAACGTACGTTTTTTTGGTGCGGGGCTTTTGGGCATTGTGCGCCGCGCTGAATAAAATCGTGGACGGCCAAAATCGATTAAGTCCACAATAACGGCGCCTGACCCCCTTTTGACTCATGTCTGTGGCAACATTTTTTTAACTGGAGCATCTGGTCGGCAACGGCGTCCAAACTTGGTGAAAGTTGGAAAGTGAGTATTTCACACCACAAAACGTTGCACAATTGTGGTGACAATAGGGGCCATTGTTCCTTGACGAACAAGATTATAATAATAGTAGAATGCTAGTGATCCATTGGTCCTGGCCAACTGTTTCAATTCTTTTATATTCATTCTCCTTGCACCAGGATTAGTGCCAGTTACAAACAAAGAAAATCATGGAAGTTGCACCCATTTAAGACACATTGGGTCTGAACCTTCCTGGAAACATAATGCCTTGTTAACGACGCACACATGTGCAAATCAGCCAACAAGTTCAGGGCATGAAGTGATACGTCATGAGTTTCAAATCTCCAGACCTTTCTGGTCGATTCAAGCCACTTGCTTTGCACAAACGGTATCTCACCTTTAGCCTCCCTGTTATTTTTAAATCTTCAAATATTTTTAAAGCGGAAGGAGCAGCGTGTCGGCCTGGCCCAGCAGGCTGAGCAGGCCCCGGCTGCGAGCACTAACGGAGCAGGCCAGGGAGCGGAAGGAGCAGTGTGTCAGCATATCACTCCAAGGAGCAGCACGTGCTGGAGCAGGGGAGCAATGGCAGTGAAGATGGACGTCACCAAGGTCCAGGTCGGTGATTGGAGCGTGGGCAGATACAGCAGGAGCGGCGAGGTCAGGGAGAGGCGAGCGATTGCAGAACGATGTGATCAGGGCCCAGGAGAGGTCCTAGGGGCAGCACAGGCCAGCTCACACTGCGATAATGTGTGCGCACTAGGTCCATGCAGCAGAGCTGGTATCCAGTTGTCTTGGTTAATCCTTGCCACTGGACCAAGACCTAGCTCTGTCAAGCCCGTGTGGTTAAAAAAATTCACGCACTGGCATCTTCCTTCCTTCAAGATTTAGTTCGGGACCTGGAATTTTAGGTCCTTCATTGAAACATCTGTGAACTTTTTGACGTGGAAGCAAGTCATCCTCGATTCGAGGGACTGCCTATGATGATGATTTTTAAGAACTTGTTGGATTTGCATATTAATTGTCCATTAAACTCACCACAGAATGTTAGGACTCATAATTAACAGTAAGTACTCTTTTAACTATGTGGTAATTGTTAATATATTGTCAGTCAACCTCTCCGGCCCAGAAAGGGACCAATTTAAACTGTTGATCTCATTCCTGCATGTAGATAACTGAGATTTTAAAATGTTTATTTGTTTTATCTCTTGTGCAATCTTTCTTTCCTGCAATCTTTCTTTCCCTCTCTCTTTCTGTACCTGATTTGACTCTCATTCATCATCCTCTTCCATTGTTCCTCTGTTTCTTAATGGAATGACTTTCCGGCCACATATCCGCAGCATAACTAAAACCGCCTATTTGCACCTCCATAACATTTCCCACCTCCGCCCCTGCCTCAGCTCTTCTGCTGCTGAAATTTTCATCCATGCCTTTGTTACCTCTAGACTTGACTACTCCAACGCACTCCTGGCTGGCCTCCCACATTCTACACTGCGTAAACTTGTCATCCAAAACGCGGCAGCCCGTGTCCTAACTCGCACCAAGTCACGATCACCCATCACCCCTGTATTCGGCCACCTACATTGACTCCTGATTAAACAGCGCTTCGAATTCAAAATTCTCATCCTTGTTTACAAATCCCTCCATGGCCTTTCCCCTCCCTATCTCTAATCTATTTCAGCCTCACAACCCCACGAGATGTCTGCGTTCTTCAAATTCTGTCCCTGATTATAACCGCTCAACCATCAGTGGCTGTGCCTTCAGCTGCTTGGGCTCCAAGCTCTGGAACAGCTCCCTAAACCTCTCCGCTTCTCTACCTCTCTTTCCTCCTTTTAAGATGCTCTTTAAAAACCTACCTCTTTAATGAAGCTTTTGATCATCATCGCTAATTTCTTCTTTCTGGCTTGGTGTCAAATGTATCTGTTTTGTCTTATAAGACTGCTGTGAAGAGCCTTGGGATATTTTACTACGTTAAAGGCGCTATATAAATAAAAGTAGTGGTTGTTGTTAATCCTTAAATCTCATAGGTCCAGTCATTCACTAATGTACCAGGTGCCCCTTTGCCCTCGTCATGCCGTTATCGGCTCATATTTCCAGCAACTTTTGTTCAAGATAGAGGGTGCAGGAAAAAGTCCATTTGTTCTATGACTCTTCTTCAGGCTGCTTATAAAGATTACACAGAATTTAGAGCACAGAACCAGGCCATTCGGGCCAAACCGAGAAGTTATGTTAAACTTGTATAGAACCTCGGTGTGTATGCTCCATACAAACCCTCTTCTACTGAGAAACTATTTAATGTTGGTGTTCAGAGAGATGTACGTGTCCTCGTATAGGAAACAGAAAGTTTGCATGCAAAAACAGCAAGCAATTAGGAAGGCAAATGGCATTTTGGCCTTTATTGCAAGGGGGTTGGAGTATAAGAGTGGAAATCTTACTACAATTGTACAGGGCTTTGGTGAGACCACACCTGGAGTACTGTGTACAATTCTGGTCTCCTTATTTGAGGAAGGACATACTTGCGTTTGAGATGGTGCAACGAAGGTTCACTAGATTGATCCATGGGATGAGAGGGTTGTCCTATGAGGAGAGATTGAGTAAATTCGGCCTGTACTGTCTTGGAGTTTGGAAGAATGAAAGATGATCTCGTTGAATCATATAAGATACTGAGGGGGAATTGACAAGGTGAATGCTAAGAGGTTGTTTCCCTGGCTGGAAAGTCTAGAACTTAGGGGGTCATAGTCTGAGGATAAGGGTAAAAGGTTGGCCATTTAATACTGAGATAAGGAATTTCTTGACTCCGAGGGTTGTGAATCTTTAGAATTCTCTATCCCAAAGGGCTGTGGATGCTGAGTCGGTGAGTATATTCAAGGCTGAGGTAGATAGATTTTTGGACTCTTTAGGGAACCAAGGAATATGGGGATCGGGCAGGAAAGTGGGGTTGAAGATCAGCCATGATTTTAATGAATGATGGAACAGGCTCGAGGGGTCGTATGGGTAACTCCTGCTCCTAATTCTTATGTTTTTGTATTCTACTTCCTCTATCCCTATCCGCATATCCTTCTATTCCTTTCTCCCTCACGTACTTACCTAGCTTGCCCTTAAATGCCTCTGTGGTAGTGAGTTCCACATTCTAACCACTATCTGGATAAAGAAGTTTATCCTGCATTCCTTATTGGATGTACTGGTGACCATCTCATATTTATGACCCCTAGTTTTAAACTCTCCCACTGGTGGAAACATCTCTCTGTTAGACAGGTTAGATGCAGGAAGAATGTTCCCAATGTTGGGGAAGTCCAGAACCAGAGGTCACAGTCTAAGGATAAGGGGTAAGCCATTTAGGACCGAGATGCGGAGGAACTTCTTCACCCAGAGAGTGGTGAACCTGTGGAATTCTCTACCACAGAAAGTTGTTGAGGCCAATTCACTAAATATATTCAAAAAGGAGTTAGATGAGGTCCTTACTACTAGGGGGATCAAGGGGTATGGCGAGAAAGCAGGAATGGGGTACTGAAGTTGAATGTTCAGCCATGAACTCATTGAATGGCGGTGCAGGCTAGAAGGGCCGAATGGCCTACTCCTGCACCTATTTTCTATGTTTCTATGTTTCTGTCTACCCTGTCAATCTCCTTCATAATTTGAAAGATCCCTATTAAGTCACCCCTCATCTCTTTTCTAGAGAAAAGAATCTCAGTTTGTTCAGTGTAACCTCTGCTCTGGTAACATCCTTGTTTTTATAAAAAAAAAAAATTTGCATTGTCTCCAGTACCTCTACACCATTTTTGTATAAGACCAGAACTGTGAACAGCACTCCGTGTGGTCTAACAACCAAGGTTATAAATTTAACATAACCTCTGCTTTGCAGTTCTGTTCCTCTAGAAATTAACGCCAGTATTTTGTTTGCATTTTTATGGCCTTATTAACCTGGTTGCTACCTTTCATGATTTGTGTATCTGTACTCCTAGATCCCTTTGCTCCTCTACCCCATTCATACTGTTATTTTCCAAGGAGTATGTGGCCTCCTTATTCCTCCTGCTAAAAGTTACCACTTCACACTAATCTATATTGAAATTCATTTGTCATTTACACACCCATTCTGCAAGTTTATTAACATCTTATTATATTTTATCGCAGTCCTCCTACGTATGAATGACACGACCCAGTTTGGTGTCATCTGCAAATTTTGAAATTGTACTTCAGATTCCTAAGTCCAAATCGTTTTATGTAATAAGTGAACAACAGTGTTCCCAGCACTGATCCTTGTGGAACACCACTTCCCACCTTCTGCCAGTCGGAGTAAATAGAGTAAAAAGGGTCTTCATGGAAAACATTAGATCTTTGTTGCAAGCTCAGACCATGTGTTTGTAGGTTCTGGGTGATGGTCATCCTATATCTGTCATCTTGGGAGTTTATTGAAAAATAAACTCTTCATTGTCGTAAAGAAATTAGATGACTTGAGGGGTTTTGATAGAGTAGGTAAAGAAAAACTATTCCCTGTGGCAAATGGGTCAATAACCAGAGGTCATAGATTTAAAATCAATGGAAAAAGATCTAGAGGAGATGAGGAGAAATGTTTTCACTCGGAGGTATCTGAAACGCTCTACCTGAAAAGATATTGGAAGCTGATTCCATCATTAATCTTAAAAGGGAGTTCGACAGGTACTCGAGGATGAGGAGCTGACAGGGTTAAGGACCAAAAGGAGGGGATGCGGGACTAAGCACCACTGCTCTTTCAAGAATCAGCCCTGGCGCGACGGGCTGAATGGCCTCCTTCTGTGATGCAAGTTTTTATGACTTCTGGCTTCAGAAATACTGAAGTGTCAACGAGTTGCCACTGCTCTTCATGGCTGTTTGCAGCCTCTGTGCTATCTCTTACTGAAGCATGAAATACCGGCCTCACAAAATTGAAAACATCTCCTTAGATGGGAAGCCATCCTGAGTGACACTATTACAACTCAAAATAAATCTAGGGAGCATTGAGAGAGCAGAGAGTATCCGAAAGACGACACCTGCATCAGCCTGGATTATGTGCTCAAATCTCGAGTGAGACTTGGACCCACAACTTTCTGATTCCAATGTGAGCATGCTGCCACTGAGCCACGGAATTTGTACTGAAAATATCCCACCTAAGATCAAGGAATTGGTATTCACGATGAATAACCAGTCATAAGGAGTTCTCTGGATGAAACTTTGAAGCAACACAGTTGTCTGATTCTTGCGTTGGCGGCACCCAATATTCACATGGTTCCATATCATTCAGTGGGATACAGAATCCTGGTGCTGACTGAAGAGAACATAAGAAATGGGAGCAGGGGTTAGCCACCAGGCCCCTCGAGCCTGATCTGCCATTCAATAAGATCATGGCTGATCTGATCATGAACTCTGCTCCACTTCCCTGCCTGCTCCCCATAACTATCTTTTCCCTTATCGCTCAAAAATCTGTCTATCTCTGCCTTAAATATATTCAATTACACAGCCTCCATAACTCTCTGGGGCAGAGAATTCCATAGATTTACAACCCTCCTAGAGAAGAAATTGCTCCTCATCTCCATTTTAAATGGGCGGCCGCTTATTCTGAGACTTTGTCCCCTAGTTTTAGTTTCCCCTATGAGTGGACATATCCTCTCTGCATCCACTTTGTCGAGCCCCCTCATTATTTTGTATGTTTCAATAAGATCACCTCTCATTCTTCTGAACTCCAATGAATAAAAGCCCAACCTACTCAACCTATCTTCATAAGTCAACCCCCTCATCTCCGGAATCAACCTGGTGAACCTTCTCTGAACACCTCCTTCCTTAAATACGGAGACCAAAACTGTACGCAGTAATCTAGGTGTGGCCTCTCCAAAACCCTGTGCAGTTGTACTGCTTTTATACCCTATTCCCCTTGCAATAAAGGCCAACATTCTATTTGCCTTCCTGATTACTTGCTGTACCTATATACTAACTGTTTGTGTTTCATGCATAAGGACCTCCAAGTTCCTCTGTACTTCAGCACTTTGCAATTTTTTTCCATTTAAATTATAATTTTTTCTGCCAAAGTGGATAACCTAATTTTCCCACATTATACTCCATCTGCCAAATTTCTTCCCACTCACTTAGCCTGTCTATATATACCTTTGCAGATTTTTTGTGTCCTCCTCGCAATTTGCTTTCCCATCCATCTTTGTATCATCAGCAAACTTGGCTACATTACACTCGGTCCCTTCATCCAAGTCATTAATATAGATTGTAAATAGTTGAGACCCCAGCACCGATTCCTGCAGCACCCCACTAGTTACTGTTTGGCATCTGAAAAATGACCCATTTATCCCGACTCTGTTTTCTGTTAGTTAGCCAATCCTCTATCCATGCTACCCCCAACCCCGTGAACTTTTATCTTGTGCAGTAACCTTTTATGTAGCACCTTACCGAATGCCTTCTGGTAATCCAAATGCACCATATCTACTGGTTCCCCCTTATCCACCCTGCTCGAACTCCAGCAAATTTGTCAAACATGATTTTCCTTTTATAACCCATGCTGACTCTGTTTATTTGAATTATGTTTTTCCAAATGTCCCGCCACTGCTTTGTTAATAATGGACTCCAGCATTTTCCCAACGACTGATGTTAGGCTAGCTGGCCTATAGATTCTTGCTTTTTGTCTGCCTCCTTTTTTAAATAGTGGCGTTACATTTGCGGTTTTTCAATCCGCTGGGACCGCCTCAGAATCCAAGGAATTTTGGTTAGATTATAACCAATTCATCCACTATCTCTGCAGCCACTTCTTTTAAGACCCTAGGATATAAGCCATCAGATCTAGGGGACTTGTCCACCTTTAGTCCCATTATTTTACCGAGTACTACTACTTTAGTGATGGTGATTGTATTAAGTTCCTCCCTCTCTATAGTTCCTCGGGATGTTTTTAGTGTCTTCTATCGTGAAGACCGATACAAAATATTTGTTCAATGTCTCTGCCATTTCTCTGTTCTCCATTATTAATTCCCCAGTCTCATTCTCTAGGGAACCAACATTTACTTTAGCCACTCTTTTCCTTTTTATGTACCTGTAGAAACTCTTACTATCTGTTTTTATATCCTGTGCTAGTTCACTTTCATCATCTATCTTCCCTCTCTCAATCATTTTTTTAGTCGTTCTTTGCTAGCTTTTGAAAGTTTCCCAATCCTCTGGCTTCCCACTAGCCTTGGCCACATTGTATGCCCTTGTCTTCACTTTTGATACCATCACTTATTTTCTTAGTTAGTCACGGATGGTTATCCCTTCTCTTAGTCTTTCCTTCTCGTTGGGATATATTTTTTTGCAAGTTATGAAATATCTCCTTAAATGTCTGCGACTGCTCATCAAGAATTAACCCTGACCAATGCTTTTGCTTTGGATTGCATAGGATCTATTTTTTTTTAAACACACAATCTGGTCTTATCTGTGATCTCAATAATGAGGTGATTGACGGACGGGGATGCGTTTTGGTGTCCTTATTTAAGAAGTTTTTGCAATGGCTTAGTAGCAGCAACTGAAGTTTGAAACACTATCTTCCAAAATGAGAAGCCTTTCTGAGTGACAATATTGCCACTCAGAAATAATGAATTAGATCCACTAATTATCTTGGAGACGGGTGTCCTTGATGCCTACAGTAACTGTCCCTTTTTTACGTAGGATATACGACACAGAAACAGGCATTCGGCCCAACCACTCCATGCCGTTGTTTATGTTCCACTTGAGCTTCCTCCCCTCTTTCCTCATCGAAATATATCAGCATAACCCTCTATTCCCTTCTCCCTCATGCTTGTCTAGCCTCCCTTTAAATGCATCTATACTATTTGCTTCAACCACTCCCTCTGGCAGTGAGTTCCACATTTTCACCACTCTTTGGGTAAAGAGTTTTCTTCTGAATTCCTATTGGATTTCCTGGTGACTATCTTATTTTGATGGCCTCTAGTTATGCTCTTCCTCACAAGTGGAAACATTCTCTCTCTATCCATTCTATCAAAACCTTTCATAATTTTGAAGACCTCTATTAGGTCACCCCTTAGCCTTTTTTCAAGAGAAAAGAGACCCAGCCTGTTCATCCTTTCCAGATATGTATACCCTCGCATTTCTGGTATCATCCTTATAAATCTTCTCTGCACCTTCTCCAAAGCTTCTATATCCTTTGTTTAATATGGCGACCAGAACTGTACACAGTACTCGTGGTCTAACCAAGGTTCCATACAGCTTTAGCATAACTTCCCAACTTTTCAATTCTATGGGCCCAAGTTTCCACACGCGCCTAGAACGGCGCAGTCCCGACCTGGACGCCCGTTTTTTGCGCCACAAAGTGCGCCTAAAAAAATCCTCCGTATTCTCCACCTCCCTGCAAGTCCTCTGGCCCTCGGCGCAGCCAGCACGAGCTGTGGGAGGGCGGAGCCAGGTCCCTGCGCTGAAAACAGTGCCGGGACCTCTGCACATGCGCGCTACAGTGGGCACGCAAGTGCAGTAGCTCTAGGCGCCGAACTGTGTGGGAGGGGCCCGAAGCACGCAGCCCCTAGCCCTGGCTGAATGGCCTCACTGGGGCTGCGTGAATAAGGCTCCTCCCACAGCCAGCTCCTGCTCCCCCCCCCCCCGCACCGACCAGACCCGCTCCCCGCCCCCCCCCGCCTCCGGACCAGACCCGACACCCACTCTTTTCCCCCCCCCCCCCCCCCCCCCCGGACCCGACCCAAGCTCCTGTTCCCGCCTCCCCGACTGGACCCGACCCGACCCGCGCTCCTGTTCCCGCTCCCCGCCCCGCCCCCCCCCCCCCCCCCCCGACCCGACCCGCGCTCCTGTTCCCGCTCCCCGCCCCCCCGACTGGACCCGATCCGACTCCCGCTCCCGGACTGGATCCGACCTGACCTTCCCCCCCCCCCCCCCCCGTCCTCCTCTCTCTCTCCATCTCTCCTTCCACCCCCCCCGACCCAAAACGAACCTCCCCGATCCGACCCAACCCAACGCCACCTACCTGTAAATCTGGTGCTGGGGACGGGCCCTGCCTGAAGTCTCGGGCCGGCCCGTTCAGCCTTCGATCCGAAAGGCCTGCCTGAAGCACTTTCACACAGGTAGGAAGATGGTTTATTTAATCTTTTCTTTGCTTATAAATGTTTATTCAGGTTGGATTTATTTGTATAATATTTGTATAAGTATAAATAAGGATTTATTATAGAATTTAATGACTTCCCTCCCCCCCCCCCCCCCCCCCCCACCTCGTTCTGGACGCCTAATTTGTAACCTGCGCCTGATTTCTTAATGTGTAGAACAGGTTTTTTCAGTTCTACAAAAATCTTCACTTGCTCCATTCTACTTTAGTTTGGAGTACGTTTTCACTGTGGAAACTTTCAAATCAGGCGTCTGGCCGGGCACGCCCCCTTTTGAAGAAAAAATTCTG
This sequence comes from Pristiophorus japonicus, assembly GCF_044704955.1. Classification (NCBI taxonomy): domain Eukaryota; kingdom Metazoa; phylum Chordata; class Chondrichthyes; family Pristiophoridae; genus Pristiophorus; species Pristiophorus japonicus. The sequence continues at coordinate 216,900,826 of NC_091979.1, read as the reverse complement.
TTCCAAAGCAGAACTGTTCTACCTGACTAGAACTGCAGAAAAAAAAATGTGGAGAATTGCAATTTCTAAGATAGTCAGTTCTCCACCAGTTGCTCCTAAAAAATCAGGCGCAAATCATGTGGAAACTTGAGCCCTATATCTCTAGAAATAAACCCTCGTGCTTGGTTTACTTTTTTATGGCCTTGCGAACCTGTGTTGCAACTTTGTGATTTGTGTATTTGTACTCAGATTCCTTTTATTCCTCTCTCCCACCTAGACTCGCACCCTCCAAGTAATGTGACCTCCCTATTCTTCCTACCAAAATGTAATACCTCATATTTATCTGTGTTGAACTTCATTTGCCAATTATGTGCCCATTCTGCAAGTTTATTAATGACGACCTGTAATTTGTTGCAGTCCTCCTCAGTATTGACTATTTGCTGTCATCTGCAAATTGAAAAATTGTGTTTTTTGATTCCAAAGTCTAAATCATTAATATAAATTGTGAACAACAGTTGTCTCAGCACTGATCATTGTGGAACACCATGACCCACCTTCTGCCACTTTGAAATAGCTACCTTGTACCACTACTCTCTGCTTTTTGTCTTGATGGCAGTGAGCTATCCATTCTGCTACTTGTCCCCTGACTCCACATTCTCTGACCTTGTTCATCAGTCTATTATGGGGTACCTTATCGTAGGACTTTTGCAAATATAGATAAATTCCCCCAATACATTACCATTGTCTATTCTTTGTTACCTTTTCAAAAAATTCAATGAGGTTGGTCAAGCAAGACTTTCCCTTTTGAAATCCATGCTGACTATTCATTATTATATTTTTGGTTTCTAGATGTTCTATTTTCTCTTTTTAGTCGAGATTCCATTATTTTTGCTACCACCGATGTTAAGCTGACTGGTCTATAATTCCCTGGACATGTTTTATCTCCCTTCTTAAATATAGGTATTACATTAGCTATCCACCGATCCTCTGGCACTATACCTTTTTCTCACAAATGAAATGTGTCTCGTAATGCCTCTGCTATCTCTTCCCTAGATTCTTTTAAAATGCGTGGATGTAATCATTTTGAGCGGGGTCTGGACTGAGTTGATGTGGGGGAGAGTTTAACCCGTTTTTATCCACTTTGAGTTTGATTAGTTTAGTTTATTGAATATTTCTCCACATTTTATTTTAAATGTATTTGTCTCATTATTATTCTCATCATCCAATGTCATGTCCACCTGTTCTGTCTCCCTGGTAAATACCAAAGCATCATTGGAACAGTGTCGGATGCCGAGGACAGAGAGTATTTTTCTTTTGTTGAAGTGACAACTAATTGAGCAGTATGGTGAGCTGTATGCTGGGTAGCTGAGATTGACCTTTTTCATTGTCAGAAGTGCCATCTTTCGGATGAGGCGTTAAACTGAGGCCCTGTCTGTTCTCAGGTAGACATAAAAGATCCCATTGCATTATTTCGAAGAAGAGTAGGGGAGTCCTGACCAATTTTTATCCCTCAATCAGCATAACAAAAAACAGATTATCTGGTCATTATCACATTGCTGTTTGCGGGAGCTTGCTTGTGCGCAGATTGGCTGCCGTATTCCTACATTGCAACAGTGATTACACTCCAAAAGTACTTAATTGGTTGTAAAGCGCTTTGAAATGTCCGGTGGATATGCAAGATGCTATATAAATCCAAGTCTTTCTTTTTTACCAGACTGTTGGCGCTACCACGTAGAATATTTTTACAACAAACTATCCTGGATCAATCATTTGTGGCCAAAAGCCTTAGTTACCAATATTACTAGCATGCAGAAGTCAACACTGAATCAGGAGGAAGCCACCTGTTGGCACACCTGCCTCTGCCTTTTCATCGATCATTGCCACCTCACCTCTACCCTCACCTTCATTAAACAGCACTGAAAGGAGAGACGGGAGACCAAAGCCATGGCACCGTGATATCACTGATGCTCAATGTCTTAGTGGTATTTGCTTCATCGACTTTTCTCATAATGGGAACTTGAGCTTAACTTGATGTTATATAGAGAATGCTTTGTATTGAAGAAATAGTAAGCTAGCATGCAGGGTAGCCAATTTTCCCTGTGGTCAATCCTCTGCTTAATAAATGAAAAGGAAATTTAAGAGGGGGAATAAAATGGAATAAAGTGAAGAATGAAATGATACGGTAAAAGATGAACAACATATAAATTTAGCAAAGTAGTACCTGAGAGTTGGTTGTATCCTTTTCACTCAGGAACAAGCAGCCGAGCGTGAGCACGAACGAGATGAGTTCCAGCAAGAGATTGAAAATCTGGAGGCGCAGTTAAAACCGGGATTAAAATCACAAGGAGTTGGTGATTATACAGTATCCAAGGTATGATTACCTCTTCAAATCGCTTACTATTTTCATATTGTCCTCATTGAAACATACAATTTGCATTTCATAATATTTTTTTTTTCTTTCTCCCCGGCCATGGATGTTTTAGAACGATTATTTGAGCCTCCAGGTATGAGAAAATGTTGCCTATGTTTTGATCAATCAGTAATAACCTGGCTGCATGCTACTTTCCCCCTAATAGTTTTCTCTTAGCATTTCTATCCTTTGCCTCATCTGGGAATACAAGTGTTTTCTGTAATGAAGCTCACCTTTAATTCCTTCATCAGAATTCAAATATTTTTAACAATGTTCTTAATACTAATATGTTGGTAACCAACTTGGGTTGGTTCTGAAGTTTGTTTGGGGAAGGCAATGAAGAAAGCAAATGCTGCAATTAGGGCCATGAGTAATAACTGACCTGAACACGAGTAGAACTGAAGCCTGATGTGGTTCTGGTTAAATATTGCCTCAATGCAATGTTTCACCGTACCTCAATATCCCTACTGTATTCAAATGTAGCTAACTGTAGAATATGGGTACTCAAATGTTTATTCCTACTCAGCAAACAGGATTATGTAAAGATGCAGCAATGCATGACCATGGGCAAGGGAGGCATCCTAACAATGATAATGTTTCATCTGTATAATTCTAACCAGGGGCAGGCTAAAAGCTAGATTTAGTAAGAACTTTCTGCCGATCTATTTTGTAAGATCACTTCTCTGGTTAATAAAATTATAATACATACACACAGATCCTTGATAACTGAGTTCCTTTAATGGAGACTCCTTCACTGATGCCCTACTCTTATGCGTTTTACATGAGTTGTGGCAGCAGTGGGCCATTGATTGTTCCCAGAGTGACCACCTTTGTCCAAAAGGCACTAGCCATAAGGTTAGCTCATGCAGATACTGTTTGTGGGGCCCTGCATAGCTGCTGGTCAGTTCTAGGGGCAGATTTAGTTCTGACTGATGCAGCTGTCAGCAACATTTTGGTCAAGTCACCAAAGGCAAGTGGTCTATTTGCTGAGACATAAGCTGATTTCTTCAACTTCTCTCATTTGTTCTTTATCTGGAGAAGAATTCCCTGTTATTGAAGGTTCGCTGCCTTCTATAGGAATGCCGAGTCAAAGTGCTGATTCAGCAGAAATATAATCTAAGTACAATTCTTGGATTGCCTCACAGCTAGGCACGAGATCGAAACAATTTGTGACACACTCGGGTTGGCTTAGTTACCATACAGGTCCTATCTACAGTTAGACGTGCTATATTAATGTAACAGCTCTTGCTTCAAGTTGAATGAGGTATATATACATCATCGCTGACTGATCAAGATCTTTCAGAAAGATTATTTTATGCTTGGACCTGATCTGTCCACTCATCTCAAATGTGAAGAAATGAAGATGTCTTTATATCTTGTGCAGATGTGTTTCACAGGCGATTAACATTTGACTGCCTTTGCTTATAAATAACATGGATTCCAATCTTCTGCATTCAAATCCAGGACCTTCAGCCCACCATCCCCATCTCCCTCTCCCACCCAAAGCTTGTATCCATTCTCAGTAGAGCATGGTTGAAATTGTCCAAGCTAGAGAATGGAAGTCCTCATTTGGTCTGGGATGGATCTTGTAACGACACCCTATGACAACAGATCCCTTTAGAAAATCTTGAATTAGCTGATTGTGATCCCACTGGCTCCTCAGGACTCTAATAATATTCCTACTCATGCAGAGTGTTTGTGTGGGAATGCTGAGAAATTGATCACTTCAACAAGTTAATGTCTGATTATGATCCTTTAGCAATAGCGCTTTAAAATAATTTTAATAAAATAGTTTCCATGGAGAATGAATGTGCAGTTGGTATGAGGGCTGCATCAAAAGTATCCTCCTCCTTTGCAATTTACGGCTTTTTATTTCAATTTGCAATCTAATGATGAAGTATTATTTGAAGGTTGCATCGAAAAAATTCTTGAAGGTTATAGAAGCCATCAGGAGGCTTGGGAGAGACGGTGGTAACTGAAATCTTAAGAACGACTTGCCAAAATAAACTTCTCTGTTCTTATCAGTATTTTTAGGGTCACATACAAAGAAATACTAAGTAGGAAGCCAGAAAGCAGTAATAATAATCCTTTTACCAACCTTTGTGCTAGGTATTTCCCAAGTATGTTTCTATTGCAATTTCATTTAGGGCTTCCATATCTACCTTTATTGAACTGATTGGTTTATCAGGACTCCTATACTGAGCCAGTTCAAGGTTTTATCCAAACTTTGCTTGGATCCTGCACAATAAGGAGCTAGAACCCTTGTCAGCTGATAGTTGCAAATGATTCTATGGTTGGTGTCACTACCCACAATTCCTTGTTGAATCCATCACGGTAGTTTTGAATGCAGAATTCTTCACTGGGTCTCTTCAATTGGATCTCCTCTTCCAGTGGTTCCACTGCATCTTTGTTAAACTTGATTTCTAGCCTGCAACGTTTGATGTTAGATGAATAGCAATAGTATGAATCTTCTTTTTTTTTTATATTCCACCAAAGAATAAAAATAGCTTTACATTTGGGGCAAGTGGAGATGGTCAGAACATACAATAATCTCTTACAGTAAATGCCCCACCAGTCACTCCATTTTGCTGTATCCTTCCACAAAACATTTATTGATGGTCCCTTTTATCGGGATTCACTTGTATATATTGCCTGGAGGTGCATTATAACTATCAACTTTATAGCGCAATCCATCCCTTCCCCCCTGTGCAAGTAGCCCTGGTGTTTCACTCTGCAAAAAGGCTTTTAATTCACTATTTCTACATAGTGGCCTAGCAATGCTGATAAAACTAAGCTTTCTTTCTTGCATTAAAATCTATCTTCCATTTTAATCTATGTCATGTATAATTAATTTGGATTTAATTCAAGTTTTTTGTCAGTCCATTCACAGGAGCAAAGGAGCATTCTCTCAATTTCAGTCCACAACCTAAGTAAGCATTTTATAGAAATAGAATCATAGAAATATACAGCACAGAAGGAGGCCATTTCGGCCCATCATATCCACGCCGGCCAACAAAGAGCTATCCAGCCTACTCCCACTTTCTAGCTCTTGGTCCGTAGCCTTGTAAGTTATGGCACTTCAAGTGCACACCAAGTACTTTTTAAATATGGTGAGTGTTTCTGACTCTACCACCCTTTCAGGCAGCGAGGTTCAGACCCCCATTACCCTCTGGGTGAAGAAAATTCTCCTCAAATCCCCTCTAAACCTTTTACCAATTATTTTAGATCTATGCCCCCTGGTTGTTGACCCCTCTGCTAAGGGAAATAGTCCTATCCACTCTATCCAGGCCCCTCATAATTGCATACACCTCAATAAGGTCTCCCCACAGCCTGTCCAATTTTTCCTCATACATAAAATTCTCCAGTGCATGCAACATCCTCGTAAATCTTCTCTGTACGCTCTCCAGTGCAATCACATCTTGTGTAATGTGGTGACCAGAACTGCACGCAGTACTCTAGCTATGGCCTAACTAGTGTTTCATACATAACCTCCCTGCTCTTGTATTCTTTGCCCCTGCTAATAAAGGCAAGTATTCCGTATGCCTGCTTAACCACCTTATCTATCTGGCGCCTTCAGGGATCTGTGGGCATGAAATCCAAGATCCCTTTATTTCTCTACACTTCTCAGTGTTGTACCATTTAATGTGTATTCCCTTGCCTTGTTAGACCTCCCCAAATGCATTACTTCACACTTCTCTGGATTGAATTCCATTTGCCACTGTTCTGCCCACCTGACCAGTTGATATGTTCCTGCAGTCTACAGCTTTCTTCTTCATTATCAACCACACAGCCTATTTTAGTATCATCTACAAACTTCTTAATCATACATAGAAACATAGAAAATAGGTGCAGGAGTAGGCCATTCGGCCCTTCGAGCCTGCACCACCATTCAATAAGATCATGGCTGATCATTCACCTCAGTACCCCTTTCCTGCTTTCTCTCCATACCCCTTGATCCCTTTTAGCCATAAGGGCCATATTTAACTCCCTCTTGAATATATCCAATGAACTGGCATCAACGACTCTCTGCAGTAGGGAATTCTACAGGTTAACAACTTTCTGAGTGAAGACGTTTGTCCTCATCTCAGTCCTAAATGGCTTACTCCTTATCCTTAGACTGTGTCCCTTGGTTCTGGACTTCCCCAACATCGGGAACATTCTTCCTGCATCTAACATGTCCAGTCCTGTCAGAATTTTGTGTGTTTCTATGAGATCCCCTCTCAACCTTCTAAACTCCACTTAATAAAGGCCCTGTCGATCCAGTCTCTCCTCGTATGTCAGTCTAGCCATCCCGAGAATCAGTCTGGTGAACCTTCGCTGCACACTCTCAATAACAATATCCTTCCTCGGATTAGGAGACCAAAACTGAGGCCTCACCAAGGCCCTCAGCAGTAAGACCTCCCTGTTCCTATACTCAAATCCCCTAGCTATGAAGGCCAAAATACCATTTGCTGCCTTCACCGTCTGCTGTACCTGCATGCCAACTTTCAATGACTGATGTACCATGACACCCAGGTCTCATTGCACCCCCCCCTTTCCTAATCTGCCACCATTCAGATAATCTGCCTTCGTGTTTTTGCTCCAAAGTGGATAACCTCTCATTTATCCACATTATACTGCATCTGCCATGCATTTGTCCACTCATCTAACCTGTCCAAGTCATCCTGCAGCCTCTTAGTGTCCTCCTCACAGCTCACACTGCCACCCAGTTTAGTGTCATCTGCAAACTTGGAGATATTACACTCAATTCCTTCATCTAAATCATTAATGTATATTGTAAATAGCTGGGGTCCCAGCACTGAGCCCTGCGGCACTCCACTAGTCACTGCCTGCCATTCTGAAAAGGACCCGTTTATCCCGACTCTCTGCTTCCTGTCTGCCAACCAGTTCTCTGTCCACATTACCCCCAATACCATGTGCTTTAATTTTGCACACCAATCTCTTTTGTGTGGGACCTTGTCAAAAGCCTTTTGAAAGTCCAAATACACCGCATCCACTGGTTCTCCCTTGTCCACTCTACTAGTTACATCCTCAAAATATTCCTGAAGATTTGTCAAGCATGATTTCCCTTTCATAAATCCATGCTGACTTGGACTGATCCTGTTGCTGCTTTCCAAATGCACTGCTATTTCATCTTTAATAATTGATTCCAACATTTTCCCCACTACGGATGTCAGGCTAACCGGTCTGTAATTACCCGTTTTCTCTCTCCCTCCTTTCTTAAAAAGTGGTGTTACATTAGCTGCCCTCCAGTTCATAGGAACTGATCCAGAGTCGATAGACTGTTGGAAAATGATCACCAATGCATCCACTATTTCTAGGGCCACTTCTTTAAGTATTCTGGGATGCAGACTATCAGGCCCCGGGGATTTATCGGCCTTCAATGCCATCAATTTCCCTAACACAATTTCCCGCTTAATAAGGATATCCTTCAGTTCCTCCTTCTCACTAGACCCTCGGTTCCCTCGTACTTCCAGAAGGTTATTTGTATCTTCCTTCATGAAGACAGAACCAAAGTATTTGTTCAACTGGTCTATCATTTCTTTGTTCCCCATTATAAATTCACCTGAATCTGACAGCATGAGACCTATGTTTGTCTTCACTAATCTTTTTCTCTTCACATATCTATAGAAGCTTTTGCAGTCAGTTTTTATGTTCCCGACAATCTTCCTCTCATACTCCTAATTAAGCCCTTTGTCCTCCTCTGCTGAATTCTAAATTTCTCCCAGTCCTCAGGTTTGCTGCTTTTTCTGGCCAATTTATATGCCTCTTCCTTGGATTTAACACTATCCTTAATTTCCCTTGTTAGCCACGGTTGAGCCACCTTCCCCGTTTTATTTTAATTGTACATCCAGACAAGGATGTACAATTGTTGAAGTTCATCCATGTAATCTTTAAGTGTTTGCCATTGCCTATCTACCATCAACCCTTTAAGTATCATTTGCCAGTCTATTCTAGCTGATTCACGTCTCATACTATCGAAGTTAGCTTTCCTTAAATTCAGGACCCTAGTCTCTGAATTAACTGTGTCACTCTCCATCTTAATAAAGAATTCTACCATATTATGGTCACTTTTCCCCAAGGGGCCTCATACAACAAGATTGCTAATTAGTCCCCTCTCATTACACATTACCCAGTCTAAGATGGCCAGCCCTCTAGTTGGTTCCCTGACATATTGGGTCTAGAAAACCATCCCTAATACACTCCAGGAAATCCTCCTCCATTGTATTGCTACCAGTTTGGTTAGCCCAATCTATATGTAGATTAAAGTTGCCCATGATAACTGCTGTACCTTTATTGCATCCCGAATTTCTTGTTTGATGCTGTCCCCAACCTCACTACTACTGTTTGGTGGTCTGTACACAACTCCCACTAGCGTTTTCTGCCTTTTGGTATTCCGCAACTCTACCCATACAGATTCCACATCATCCAAGCTAATGTCCTTCCTTAGTATTGCGTTAATCTCCTCTTTAACCAGCAATGCTAAAACACCTCTTTTTTTTCCTTTCTGTCTATCCTTCCTGAATATTGAATACCCCTGGATGTTGAGTTCCCAGCCTTGGTCACCCTGGAGCCATGTCTCCGTAATCCCAATTACAGCTATCTGTGCAGTTAATTCATCCACCTTATTACGAATGCTCTCACATTGAGACACAGAGGCTGCAGGTAGCTTAAACCCTCCCCAACAACACTAAACCGCGCCCCCCAGCGAAGATATTGGTCCCGGCTCTGTTGAGGTGCAACCCGTCCAGCTTGTACAGGTCCCACCTTCCCCCAGAAGCAGTCCCAATGCCTCAGGAAACTAAAGCCCTCCCACCTGCGCCATCTCACCAGTCACTTATTCATCTGCTCTATCCTCCTATTTCTGTACTTACTAGCTCAGGGCACCCGGAGTAAATCTCCTCTGTACCCTCTCCAGTGCAATCACGTCCTTCCTATAATGTGCTGGCCAGAATTACATGCAGTACTCCAGCTGTGGCCTAACCAGTGTTTTATACAGTTCCAGCATAACCCCCCCCTGCTCTTGCCTTTATTAGCCTCGGCTAATAAAGGCAAGTATTCCGTATGCCTTCTTAACCACCTTATCAATTTGGCCTGCTACCTTCAGGGATCTGTGGACATGAAATCCAAGATCACTTTGTTCCTCTACACTTCAGTGTCCTACAATTTAATTTGTATTCCCTTTCCTTGTTAGCCCTCCCAAAATGCATTAACTCACATTTCTCTGGATTAAATTGCATTTGCCACCGTTCTGCCTACCTGACCAGTTGATTGATATCTTCCTGCATTCCGCAGCTTTCTTCTTCATTATCATCTGCACACTTCTTAATCGTACCCTCTACATTCAAGTCGAGATCATTGATGTATGGTAGGGACCTCGTACTGAGCCCTGCGGGACCCCACTGGAAACATCCTTCCAGTCGCAAAAACACCCTTCAACCATTACCCTTTGTTTCCTGCCTCTGAGCCAATTTTGGATTCGACTTGCCACTTTGGCCTGGATTCCACGGGCTTTTACTTTTGTGACCAGTCTGCCATGTGGGACCTTATCAAAAGCTTTGCTAAAATCCATATACACTACATCATACGCTTTGCTTTCATCGACCCTCCTGGTTACCTCCTTGAAACATTCAATCAAGTTAGTCAGACACGACCTTCCCTTAACAAATGCATGCTGACTGTCCTTGATTAATCCGTATCTTTCTAAGTGAAGATTTATCATGTCTTTCAGGACTTTTTCAAATAATTTTTCCACGACTGAGTTTAGGCTGACTTGCCTGTAATTACTCTGTCTATCCCTTTCTCCCTTCTTAAACAAGGGTACCACATTGTCAGTCCTCTGGCACCACACCTGAAGCCAGAGAGGATTGGAAAATGATCGTCAAAGCTTCTGTTATTTCCTCTTTTGCTTCACTTAACAGCCTGGGATACATTTCATCCGGGCCTGGGGATTTATCCACTTTCAAAGCTGCTAAACCCCTTAATACCTCCTCTCTCACTATGTTTATTTCTTCTAATATTTCACACTTCTTCTACTCTATATAGCTTGTAAATAGCTGGGGCCCAAGCTCGTTACAGCTTGACAACCTGAAAATGATCCATTTATTCCTACTCTATGCTTTCTGTCTGTTAACCAATCCTCAATCCATGCTAGTATATTACCCCCAAACCCATGAGCCCTAATTTTGTTTAATAACCTCTTTTGTGGCACCTTATTAAATGCCTTCTGAAAATCCAAATATACCATACCCACTGGTCCCCCCCTTATTTATTCCACTAGTTACAACTTTTAAGGAACTTGGAACTGTAAACCTTCAAGAGCTTCTTTGCTCTTACTTGAATGCAAGATAGCTTTCTAAAACATAAGACATAACATAAGAATTAGGAACAGGAGTAGGTCATCTAGCCCCTCGAGCCTGCTCCGCCATTCAACAAGATCATGGCTGATCTGGCCGTGGACTCAGCTCCACTTACCCGCCCGCTCCCCGTAACCCTTAATTTCCTTATTGGTTAAAAAATCTATCTATCTGTGAATAAAATGTTCGCTGTAGAATCGCTGCGAGCAGGGCTCGAACCTGCGCGGGGAAACACCATTGGATTTCAAGTCCAACGCCTTAACCACTTGGCCATCACAGCTAAAGTAGATAGGGAGAAGCTATTTCCATTTCCAGAAGGGTCGATAACAGGGAACTCAGATTTAAGATAATTGGCAAAAGAACCAAAGGCGAGATGAGAATTTTTTTATGCAGCGAGTTGTGATGATCTGAAATGCACTGCCTAGAATGGTAGTGGAAGTAGATTCAATAGTGACTTTCAAAAGGGAATTAGATGTACTTGAAACTGAAAAATTTGCAGGGCTATGGGGAAAGGACAGAGGAGTGCGACTAATTGGAAAGCTCTTTCAAAGAACCGACACAGGCACGATGGACCAAATGACCTCTTTCAGTGCTGTAAGATCTATGATGGCAGCTCAATCTAATATAAACTGAGTAATTACACATTCTAAAGCCTCTCTAATTCTATCTTGTTACAACGATTATAATCTACCATTTGATAGGATTGAAGGCCGATAAATCCCCAGGGCCTGACCGTCTGCATCCCAGAGTATTTAAGGAAGTGGCCCTGGAAATAGTGGATGCATTGGTGGTCATTTTCCAACATTCTATAAGACTCTGGATCAGTTCCTATGGACTGGAGGGTGATAATGTAACCCCACTTTTATTTAAAAAAAAAAAGGAGGGAGAGAGAAAACAGGGAATTATAGACCGGTCAGCCTGACATCAGTGGTGAGGAAAATGTTGGAATCAATTGTTAAAGCTGTAATAGCAGCGCATTTGGAAAGCAGTGCCAGGATCGGTCCAAGTCAGCATGGATTTATGAAAGGGAAATCATGCTTGACAAATCTTCTGGAATTTTTTGAGGATGTAACTAGTAGAGTGGACAAGGGGGAGCCAGTGGATGTGTATTTAGACTTTCAAAAGGCTTTTGACAAGGTCCCACACGAGATTAGTGTGCAAAATTAAAGCACATGGTATTAGGGGTAATGTACTGACGTAGATCGAGAACTGGTTGGCAGACAGGAAGCAAAGTGTAGAAATAAATGGGTCCTTTTCAGAATAGCAGGCAGTGACTAGTGGGGTACCACAAGGTTCAGTGCTGGGACCCCAGCTATTGCCAATATACATTAATGATTTAGACGAAGTTATTGAATGTAATATCTCCAAGTTTGCAGATGACACTAAACTGGGTGGCGGTGTGAGCTGAGAAGGGTTTTTAAGAGGCTGCAGGGTGGCTTGGATAGGTTAGCTGAGTGGGCAAATGCATGGCAGATGCGGTATAATGTAGATAAATGTGAGGTTATCCACTTTAGTGGTAAAAACAGGAAGGCAGATTATTATCTGAACGGTGACAGATTAGTAAAAGGGGAGGTGCAACGAGACCTGGGTGTGATGGTACATCATTCATTGAAAGTTGGCATACAGGTACAGCAGACGGTGAAGAAGGCAAATGGCATGTTGGCCTTCATAGCGAGAGGATTTGAGTATAGGAGCAGGGAGGTCTTGCTACAGTTGTACAGGGCCTTGGTGAGACCACACCTTGAATATTGTGTACAGTTTTAGTCTGAGGAAGGATATTCTTGCAATTGAGGGAGTGCAGCGAAGGTTCACCAGACTGATTCCCAGGATGGCAGGACTGACATATGAGGAAAGACTGGATCGGCTAGACTTATAGTCAATGGAATTTAGAAGAATGAGAGGGGATCTCATAGAAACATATAAAATTCTGACGGGATTGGACAGGTTAGATGCAGGAAGAATATTCCCGATGTTGGGGAAGTCCAGAACCAAGGGTCACAGTCTTAAGGATAAGGGGTAAGCCATTTCAGACCGAGATGAGGAGGAACTTCTTCACTGAGTTGTGAGCATGTGCAATTCTCGACCACAGAAAGTTGTTGGGGCCAGTTCGTTAGATATATTCAAAAGGGAGTTAGATGTGGCCCTTACGGCTAAAGGGATCAAGGGGTATGGAGAGATCGCAAGAATGGGGTACTGAGGTGCATGATCAGCCATGATCTTATTGACTGGTCATGCACTTCAGTACCCCTTTTTTGAAGAGGTCCTGCAATCTATGGGAGAAGACTGTCAGCATGACTACTTTCTTCAAAGATTTAACTCCAAATATCTCAGGATTATGGCTCAGTAGTACTGAGGGGAAATTGGAACTTGTCTGAAGATCTCATTCTTGGCTAAAGAATTGACCTCCTAAAATGCAGTTCATGTAAAAACTGCTGCAGATTGTGGCTTTACAAGTGCTATTTAGACCCACTTCTTTTAGATTAATCAAAGCGGTGATCACTGTTCTTGTCAAATGGCTTTTGTCACAGTTTCTTGGAAGTTGAGGTGCTAACAGTTGCCAGCAGTGAAGAATACAATCCAGTAGATAGTTGGCAATCTTGGATGAAGATATTTGTCCAGTTCTCAGAAATGTAATACACAAATGTTGTTCTACCTACAAAATAGCATTCTAGCTATCTACATTTAGCATTTCCACAATGAAAATATGCAACCTTGTGCCAATGCGCTGAAGAAATAGAAACATAGAAAATAGGTGCAGGAGTAGGCCATTTGGCCCCTCGAGCCTGCTCCGCCATTCAATAAGATCTTGGCTGATCTGATCTTGGCCTCAACTCCACTTTCCTGCATGCACCCCATAGCCCTGGACTCCCTATTGTTCAAAAACCTGTCTATTCAATGACCCAGCATCCACAGCTCTCTGGGGTAGAGAATTCCAAAGATTCACAATCCTCAAAGAAGAAATTCCTCCTCATCTCTGTTTTAAATGTGCGATCCGTGATTCTGAACCTATGCCCCCTAATTCGAGATTCCCCCACAAGGGGAAATATCCTCCCTGCATCTCCCCTGTCAAGCACCCTCAGAATCTTGCACGTTTCAATAAAATCACCTCTCATTCTTCTAAACTCCAATGAGTTTTGGCCCAACCTGCACAATCTTCCTTAAGACAATCCTTTCATCTCAGAAATCAACCGAGTGAGCCTTCTCTGAACTGTCTCCAATGCAAGTATATCCCTCCTTCAAAAAGGAGACCAAAACTGTGCGCAGTACTCCAGGTGTGGTCTCACCAATACCCTGTAAAGTTGTAGCAGGATTTACCTATTTTTATACTCTATCCCCCTTGCAATAAAGGCCAACATTCCATTTGCCTTCCTTATTACTTGCTGTACCTACATGGTAACTTTTTGTGTTTCATGTACAAGGACCCCCAGATCCCTTTGTACTGCAACATTTTGTACTCTCTCTTTTAAATAATAAGTTGCTTTTTTATTCTTCCTGCCAAAGTGGATAACCTCACATTTTCCCACATTATACTCCATCTGCCAAACCTTTGCCCACTCAGTTAACCTATCTATATCCCTTTGCAGATTCTTTGTGTCCTCTTCACAACTTGCTTTCCCACTTATCTTTGTATCATCAGCAAATTTGGCTTCATTCAAATGGCACCCCGCTAGTTAGTTTGCCAACCTGAAAATGATCCCGACTCTTATGTTAGTCAGCCAATCCTCTATCCATGCTAATATATTACCCCCAACCCCGTGAACTCTTATCGAATGCCTTGGAAATGCAAATATACAACATCTACTGGTTCCCCTTTATCCACCCTGCTCATTAGATTCTCAAAGAACTCTAACAAATTTGTCAAACATGATTTCCCTTTCATAAAATCTGCTTGACTGTATTATGATTTTCTAAATGTCCTGCTACTACTTTCTTAATAATGGGCTCCAGCATTTTCCCAATGACCATGTTAGGCTAACTGGTTTATATTTTCCTGCTTTCTGGCTCCATTCTTTCTTGAATAGGGGCATTACATTTGCTGTTTTCCAATCCACTGGGACCTCACCAGAATGCAGAGAATTTTGGTAGATTACAACCAATGCATCCACTATCTCTGAAGCCATTTCTTTTAAGGCCCTAGGATGCAGGCCATCAGGTCCAGGGGATTTGTCCACCTTTAGTCCCATTAGTTTGCCTAGTACTTTTTCTCGAGTGATAGTGATTGTTTTAAATTCCCCCCCCTCCCTAGAGCCCCTTGATTATCTATTATTATTGGGATGCTTTTAGCGTCTTCTATCGTGAAGACCGATACAAAATATTTGTTCAAAGTCTCTGCCATTTCCCTATTTCCCATTATTAATTCCCCAGTCTCATCCTCTGAGGGACCAACGTTTACTTTAGCTACTCTCTTCCTTTTTATATACATGTAAAAGCTCTTGCTGTCAGTTTTTATATTTCTTGCTGGTTTCTAAAAACATCCCAATCCTCTGGCCTACCACTAATCTTCGTAACATTGTATGCCTTTATTTTTAATTTGATACCATCCTTAACTTCTTTCTTTCTCACTGGAATATATCTTTGCTGAGAGTTATGAAATATCTCCTCAAAAATCTGCCACTGCTTATCTACCCTCTTACTCTTTAATCTAGTTTCCCAGTCCACTTTAGCTAACTCCGTCTTCATACCTTTGTAATTGCCTTTAGTTAAGTTCAGGACACTAGTTTGAGACCCAAGTTTCTCACCGTCAAACTGAATTTGAAATTCTAACATGCTATGATCCCTCTTCCCTAGATGATCCTTCACTATGAGATCATTCATTAATCCTATCTCATTACACATTACCAGATCTAAAATAGCCTGCTCCCTGGTTGGTTCCACAATGTATTGTTCTAAGAAACCATTCTGAATACACTCTATGAACTCGTCCTCAGGGCTGCATTTGCCAATTTGATTTGTCCAATCGATATGAAGATTAAAATCACCCATGATTATTGCTGTACCTTTCTTACAAGCCTCCATTATTTCTTGATTTGGAGCCTGTTCTACAGTGTCATCATCATCATCATTGGCGGTCCCTTGAATGAGGATGACTTGCTTCTGCATGAGTTCATAGATGTTTCAATGAAGGACCTAATATTCCAATCCTGAACTCCAATTGAAGGGGTGGAAGATGCCTGTGCATGGATTTTTTTAACGTGTGGTGACTGTTGCACACCAGCCACCCCGGCTTGACAGAGCTCGGCCTTTATCCAGTGGTAAAAGTAAACCAGGACGACTGAAGACATGCTCTGCTGCACGGACCTAGTGCGCGCACATATCGCAATGTGGGCTGGCCCGAGCTGCCCCTGGGCCCTCTGCTCTTCTGGGCCCTGTACCTTTGCCGCTCCTCCGCCACGATCTCTTGCCGCTCCTCCGCCACAAACATTCGCCGCTCCTCCGCTGTACCTGGCCCCCGCCGATGTTTCTGCCTATGCTCCAAACGGCGACCTGGGCTTTGATGACCACCCAGTCTCCCACCTCAAAATTGTCGGACACTTGGAGCAGCTCACGCTGGAAGTTGTAGTGGTATGCTGCTCCAGCTCTTTTAAAGCCTGACTTGCGGAGGTATTCTCTCGCAGGTTGTGGGGCCACGATATTCCAGGCCCGCCGTTCCAGCTCTTTTATAGCCTGACTTGCGGAGGTGTTCTCTACGATTTATATTGGAATAACAAATCCCAGAATACAAACCCCTATGAAAGGGTCATTTGCATCGGCACAATCTGACACAGTTAAATCCATCCACGATTTGACTGCTACACGTAAAGTTACCTAGACCCAATCACAAAACTCTTCTATGATTTGATTGGAAACATACAATCATCAATTCCCCAGCTGTCTGCTAAGGTTGACTATTAGGGGGTTAATGTTAGGGGGGCGTATAGACTACTCCCACCAGTGACTTCTTTCCCTTACTATTTTTTTATCTGCACCCAAACTGATTTTACAGCTTGATCTTCTGAGCCAATTATCATTTCTCACTACTGTACTGATCTCATCCTTTATTAACAGAGCTACCCCACTCCTTTTCCTTTCTGCGTATCCTTCCGAAATGTCAAATACCCCTGAATATTCAGCTCCCAGCCTTGGTCACCTTGCAATCACGTCTTTGTAATGGCTATCAGATCATACCCATTTATTTCTATTTGTGCTGTCAACTCATCTATTTTGCTTCGAATGCTGCATGCATTCTGATAAAGAGCTTTTAATTTTGATTTTTTGCCATTTTTTCCTACTCTGACTCTTACTTTCTGGTGCACTCTTATGTTTATACGCACTATCCCTTCCTGTCACATTCTGATTATCATTACCCCTATCGCTACCCTGCACTATTGCCTTCTCCTTTCTCTTTGACTTTCTAAATTTCCCCTTACCTGTTGCCTCCCTACCCCCCCCCCCCCCCCCCCACTATTTAGTTTAAAGCCCTATCTCCAGCCCTAGTTATTCCATGTGCCAGGACACTGGCCCCAGCATGGTTCAAGTGAAGGCCATCCCAATGGAACAGCTCCCTCTTTCCCCAGTACTGATGCCAGTGCCCCATGAATTGAAACCTATTTCTCCCACACCAATCTTTGAGCCACAAATTCATGTCTCTGATCTTATTTACACTATGCCAATTTACTCGTGGTTCAGGTAGTAATCCAGAGATTATTACCTTTTGTGGTTTTGCATTTTATTTTTGTCCCAAGCTGCTCCTACTCCCTCAGCAGAACCTCTTTCTTTGTCCTTCCTATGTCGTTAGTACCTACGTGGACCTCGACAACTGGATCTTTCCCCTTCCAATCCAGGTTCCTCTCCAGCCCAGAGGAGATGTCCTTAATCCCGACACTGGGCAGGCAACACAGCCTTCGGGACTCACGCTCTCAGCTGCAGCGAACAGTATCTATAACTATACTGTCCCCTACCACTACAACATTTCTTTGTACCCCCCCCGCCCCCAACTTGAATGGCCCCTGACCTCGTACCTGTTGGACAATTGCAAGGGCTGAGGCTCCTCCAATGCTACCTTCTGGATCCCAATACCTGTCTCACTCGTAGTCACACCCTCCTGTCCCTGACCATGGACCAAATTTGAAGTATTTAACCTAAGGGGTGTGACTCTATTGGCAGTGTCCAGGTAACTCTTCCCCTCCATGATGTATCTCAGTGTCTGAAGCTCGGACTCCAGCTCATCAACCCTGAGCCGAAGTTCCTTGAGCCACCAACACTTAATCACACTAATGACCACCAGCTCCCGCATGCTACAGCTGCAACACATCGCCTGCCCTGCCATCTTGATTGTATTTTATTTAACTAATTAGGTTTTTAACTTTTTTGAATGATCAATTATCTATGTATAGTTTTTATTCTGTAATCACGGCTCTTAATTTAAACCAATGCCCAAGTTTTAAAAAAAATACTCACCAACCAATCACTTACCTGCTTTCCTTTGATGTCACACTTCGATTTTTTTTTTCTTTTTTTCCCTTCACACGTCCATTCGCACTGCTCACAGCTAGCTGCTCCCCCGCTCTCATAGCTGGTCTCGGGCGCTGCCTTTTATCTTCCCCGCTGCTCCTGGTCTCAGGTGCTAGTTTTTATCTTCCCTGCTGCTCCAGCTCTCGGAGCTGGTCTCGGGTGCTGCTTTTTATCTTCCCCGTTGCTCCCGCTCTCTCTAACACTTCACCAAAATATTTATATGTATAAAGGTGTATAATGGCCGAGAACTTCCTCTGGGGGTCTTCCCGTAGGCAATTGCCTCCTTGCTGGATATTTTTTATGAATTTACGTGGTGGTCTAGGTGGCACCCTGGTTTCCAATGAGGAGGCCTTCTCCTGCGCTGCGAACTGCTCCACGTGTGACTGCTCAGCCAATCAGGTAAGTATTTCACAGGTTCTCGTTAATAGCACTGAGACGCGCATAACTACGAGTTGTCAGTGCTATTAATGGGAACAAAACCAATCACACAAAATAATAAAAAATAAAAAATAGACCACACATATTTAAAATTAATTGAAATTAAAGTTATGTCTTATAAAAATAAAATATTTTCCTGATTTTTTGAAAAGTTTTTAAATTATGGTTAAAAATAAACTTACTGTAGTGGGGAGGGTTTTAACAATAAACTATATGTTTATAATTTTATTTTACAATTGTTTTGCGTGTTTTAAAACACTTGCGCCTGTAAAGGTAGGCTAGGCGCCTGCTTTTTCAGGTGCAAGGTTTTTGAGAACATTTGCTGGGCAAAGATATGGGTAAATAACCCAATCTTGCCTGTACAAATGTCCTCGCTCCCGATCTGTCATCCTTGCTCCCGATCTGGCTACGATCTGTCAAGCTCCAGGCTTTCCGGATCCATAGAAACTTCGTATGGGCCCAGAATGTCAGAATTTCCACGCATTATATACATTGTTCGAAGAAAAGACCCCAAAAGGTCGATGATCTTGTTCATTTTGATATAACTAGGATTGATTGAAGGAACTTGATATGACAATTAGAAACATAGAAAATAGGAGCAGTAATCGGCCATTCGGCCCTTCGAGTCTGCATCGCCATTCAATATGATCATGGCTGATCCTCTATCTCAACACCATATTCCCGCTTTTTCCCCATACCCCTTGATGCCTTTTGTTTCTAGAAATCCATCTCTCTCCCTTTAAATATATTCAGTGACTTGGCCTCCACAGCCTTCTGTGGTAGAGAATTCCACAGGTTCACCACCCTCTGAGTGAAAATGTTTCTCCTCATCTCGGTCCTAAACTTCCTATCCCCTATCCTGAGACTGCGATCCCTTGTTCTAGACTTCCCAACCAGGGGAAACATCCTCCCCGCATCCAGTCTATCCAACCCAGTCAGAATTTTATACGTTTCAATGAGATCCCCTCTCATTCTTCTAAACTCTAGTGAATACAGGCCGAGTCAACCCAACCTCTCTCCGACAGTCCTGCCATCCCAGGAATCAGTCTGGTGAACCTTCGCTGCACTCCCTCTATGGCAAGTATATCCTTTCTTGGGTAAGGAGACCAAAACTGCACACACTACTCCTGGTGTGGTCTCACCAAGGCCCTGTATAACTGTAGTAAGACATCCTTGCTCCTGTACTCAAATCCTCTTGCAATGAAGGCCAACATACCAGTTGCCTTCCTAACTGCTTGCTACACCACATGTTTGCTTTCAGTGACTGGTGTACAAGGAATCCCAGGTCCCTCTACATCGACACTTCCCAAGCCATCACCATTTAAATAATACTTTGTCCTTATGTTATTCCTACCAAAGTGAATAGCTTCACATTTATCCACGTTATACTGCATCTGCCATGTGTTTGCCCACTCCCTCAACCTATCTAAATCGCCTTGCAGCGTCTTTGCATCCTCCTCACAACCCCACCTAGTTTTGTGCCATCAGCAAATTTGGAAATACTACATTTGTTTCCCTCATCCAAATTATATATATATATATATGGTGTGTGTGTATATATACACATACACACATACAGACGCAGTGTTAATAGCTGGGACCCAAGCACTGATCCCTGTGGTATCCCACTAGTCACTGCCCGTCACCCTGAAAAAGACCCGTTTATTCCTACTCTTTGTTTCCTGTCAGTTAACCAATTTTCAATCCATGCCAATACATTACCCCCAATCCTAAGTGCTTTAATTTTGCACACTTAACCTCTTATATGGGACTTTATCAAAGTCCTTCTGAAAATCCAAATACACTACATCTACTGGTTCTCTCTTATCCTATCAGTTACATTCTCAAAAAACTCCAGTAGGTTTGTCAAACATGATTTTCCTTTCATAAATCCATGTTGACTTTGTTTAATCCGTTGATATCATCTAAGTGTGCTGTTATCACATCCTTTATAATAGACTCCAGCATTTTCCCTACTACTGATGTTAGGCTTAACCGGTCTGTAGTTCCCTGTTTTCTCTCAATCCTTTTTTAAATAGTGGAGTTACATTTGCCACCCTCCAATCTGCAGGAACTGTTCCATAATCTCATCATCATCATAGGCAGTCCCTTGGAATCAAGGAAGACTTGCTTCCACTCTTAAAATTAGTCCTTGGGTGGCTGAACAGTCCAATACGAGAACCTCAGTCCCTGTCACAGGTGGGACAGATAGCCGTTGAAGGTAAGGGAGGGTGGGATAGGTTTGCCGCGCGCTCTTTCCGCTGTCTGCGCTTGATTTCTGCATGCTCTCGGCGATGGGACTCGAGGTGATCAGCGCCCTCTCGGATGCACTTCCTTCACTTAGGGTGGTCTTTGGCCAGGGACTCCCAGGTGTCAGTGGGGATGTTGCACTTTACCAGGGAGACTTTGAGAGTGTCCTTGTAACGATTCCTCTGCCCACCTTTGGCTCGTTTGCTTTGGGAGTCTGTCATACGGACAATGTGGCCTGCCCAGCAGAGCTGATCAAGTGTGGTCAGCGCTTCAATGCTGGGGATGTTGGCCTGGTTGTGGATGCTAATGATGCGTCTGTCCTCCCAGGGGATTTGTAGGATCTTGCAGCGACATCGTTGGTGGTATTTCTCCAGCAACTTGAGATATCTACTGTACATCGTCCATGTCTCTGAGCCATACAGGAGGGCGGGTATTACTACAGTAGTATTACTACATAATCTATAGAATTTTGGAAGATGACAACCAATGCATCCACTATTTCCATGGCTACCTCTTTTAGTACTCTGGGATGCAGATCATCAGGCCCTGGGATTTAACTGCCTTCAGCCCCATTAGTTTCTCCAGCACTATTATCTTACTAATAATCATTTCCTTTAATTCCTCTTGCTCACTCGACCCTTGGTTCCGTAGCATTTCTGGATGTTACTTGTGTCCTCTTCCGTGAAGACAGAACCAAATAATTTATTTAATTGTTCTGCCATTTCCTTGTTCACCATTACAAATTCTCCCGTATCTGTCTGTAAAGGACCTACAATTTGTCTTCACTAATCTTTTTCTTTTTACGTACTTGTAGAAACTTTTACAATCGTTTTTTATGTTTCTTGCAAGTTTACTCTCATATTCTCTTTTTCCCCTCTTAATCAATCCCTTGGTCCTTTTTTGCTGAATTCTAAACTGCTCCCAATCCTTAGGCTTGCTACTTTTTCTGGCAACTTTGTATAACTCCTCTTTGGATCTAATACTATCCTTAATTTCTTTTCTGAGCCGTGGTTGGGCCACTTTCCCTTTTGTGTTTTTACGCCAGAAAGGAATGTATAACTGTTGCAATTCATGCATTCGTTCCTTAAATATTAGCCATTGCCTATCCACCGTCATGCCTTTTAATGAATCGTTCCAATCTATCACAGCCAATTCATTCCTCATACCTTTGAAGTTTCCTTTGTTTAGATTTAGGACCCTAGTTTCGGATTGGACTACTTCACTTTCCATCTTAATAAAGAATTCAATCATGTTATGGTCACTTTTCCCTAAAGGACCCCGCACAACAAGACTGTTAACTGACCCCTTCTCATTACACAATACCCAATCTAGGATAGCCTGTTCCCTCAACATACTGGTCTAGAAAACCATCTTGTACATACTCCAGGAATTCATCGGCCAAAGTATTATTACTAATTTGGTTTGGCCAGTCTATATGTAGATTAAAGTCACCTACGATTACTGCAGTACCCTTGCTACATGCATCTCTAATTTCCTGTTTGATGCCATCCCCTACACTACCACTACTGTTTGGAGGCCTATAGACAACTCGCACCAATGTTTTCTGCCCCTTGGTGCTCCTTAGCTCCACCCAGACTGATTCTACATCTTGATTTTCTGAGCCAATATCCTTTCTCACTATTGCTCTGATTTCACCCTTTACTAACAACGCCACACTGTCTCCTTTTCCTTTTTGCCTGTCCTTCCTAAATCTCGAATATCCTTGGATATTCAGTTCCCAACCTTGGTCACCCTGCAACCATGTCTCTGTAATTGCAACTATATTGTATCCCGTTACATCTTTTTGCGCTGTTAATTTATCTACCTTATTACAGATGCTTCGTGCATTCAGATACAATGCTTTTAAATGTGTCTTTTTAACATTATTAGATATCTTAACATTATTTTGTACTATAGCCATATTTGTCTTATCGCTATTTTTTTTCTTTCCTGGACCCTATTTGCTAGTGCACTCTTTTGTTTGTATGCTCTGTTCCTTCCTGACATACTCTGGTTATCCTTACCATAATCACTTTCCTGCATTGCTTCCTTTTCTTTTAGAAACATAGAAACATAGAAAATAGGTGCAGGAGTAGGCCATTCGGCCCTTCTAGCCTGCACCGCCATTCAATGAGTTCATGGCTGAACATTCAACTTCAGTACCCCATTCCTGCTTTCTCGCCATACCCCTTGATCCCCCTAGTAGTAAGGACCTCATCTAACTCCTTTTTGAATATATTTAGTGAATTGGCCTCAACAACTTTCTGTGGTAGAGAATTCCACAGGTTCACCATTCTCTGGGTGAAGAAGTTCCTCCGCATCTCGGTCCTAAATGGCTTACCCCTTATCCTTAGACTGTGACCTCTGGTTCTGGACTTCCCCAACATTGGGAACATTCTTCCTGCATCTAACCTGTCTAACCCCGTCAGAATTTTAAATGTTTCTATGAGGTCCCCTCTCATTCTTCTGAACTCCAGTGAATACAAGCCCAGTTGATCCAGTCTTTCTTGATAGGTCAGTCCCGCCATCCCGGGAATCAGTCTGGTGAACCTTCGCTGCACTCCCTCAATAGCAAGAATGTCCTTCCTCAGGTTAGGAGACCAAAACTGTACACAATACTCCAGGTGTGGCCTCACCAATGCCCTGTACAACTGTAGCAACACCTCCCTGCCCCTGTACTCAAATCCCCTTGCTATGAAGGCCAACATGCCATTTGTTTTCTTAACCGCCTGCTGCACCTGCATGCCAACCTTCAATGCTTGATGTACCATGACACCCAGGTCTCTTTGCACCTCCCCTTTTCCTAATCTGTCACCATTCAGATAATAGTCTGTCTCTCTGTTTTTACCACCAGAGTGGATAACCTCACATTTATCCACATTATACTTCATCTGCCATGCATTTGCCCACTCACCTAACCTATCCAAGTCGCTCTGCAGCCTCACAGCATCCTCCTCGCAGCTCACACTGCCACCCAACTTAGTGTCATCTGCAAATTTGGAGATACTACATTTAATCCCCTCGTCTAAATCATTAATGTACAGTGTAAACAGCTGGGGCCCCAGCACAGAACCTTGCGGTACCCCACTAGTCACTGCCTGCCATTCTGAAAAGTACCCATTTACTCCTACTCTTTGCTTCCTGTCTGACAACCAGTTCTCAATCCATGTCAGCACACTACCCCCAATCCCATGTGCTCTAACTTTGCACATCAATCTCTTGTGTGGGACCTTGTCGAACGCCTTCTGAAAGTCCAAATATACCACATCAACTGGTTCTCCCTTGTCCACTCTACTGGAAACATCCTCAAAAAATTCCAGAAGATTTGTCAAGCATGATTTCCCTTTCACAAATCCATGCTGACTTGGACCTATCATGTCACCTCTTTCCAAATGCACTGCTATGACATCCTTAATAATTGATTCCATCATTTTACCCACTACCGATGTCAGGCTGACCGGTCTATAATTCCCTGTTTTCTCTCCCTCCTTTTTTAAAAAGTGGGGTTACATTGGCTACCCTCCACTCCATAGGAACTGATCCAGAGTCAATGGAATGTTGGAAAATGACTGTCAATGCATCCACTATTTCCAAGGCCACCTCCTTAAGTACTCTGGGATGCAGTCCATCAGGCCCTGGGGATTTATCGGACTTCAATCCCATCAATTTCCCCAACACAATTTCCCGGCTAATAAGAATTTCCCTCAGTTCCTCCTCCTTACTAGACCCCCCGACCCCTTTTATAACCGGAAGGTTGTTTGTGTCCTACTTCGTGAATACCGAACCGAAGTACTTGTTCAATTGGTCCGCCATTTCTTTGTTCCCCGTTATGACTTCCCCTGATTCTGACTGCAGGGGACCTACGTTTGTCTTTACTAACCTTTTTCTCTTTACATATCTATAGAAAGTTTCTCTTTAGCATTCTAGATTGCTCTCTCCAGCGACCGTCCTTCCCCCCCCCCCCTCCCCCCCCTTTATTTAGTTTAAAGCCCTGTTTACCTCCCTAGTTATTCGATTCGCTAGTCCCAGCAAAGTTCAGGTGTAGTCCATCCCCACGGAACAGCTCTCTCTCGCCCGAGTATTGGTGCCAGTGCCCCACGAATCGAAACCCACTTCTCCCACACCAACCTCTGAGCCACGCATTCATCTCCCTGATTCTATTGACCCGATGCCAATTTGTTCATGGTTCAGGTAATAATGCAGTAGTTTTAATTCTTAATTGTGAGAAAATGAATGGAAGTTTTGTTGCTAAGGACTTTTCTAATCTTCAAATAAATGCTTCGCTTTGTAAGGTGTTTACTATTTTTAAACTGTCCAGTTTTTGCAGAACCAGTAAGTACCAGATTACCTTTTTCCCCCACATGATGAAAAATACCTTCATGTTGAAACATTTCTGATGTAAGTAATGGAGTAATACAACTTTCGCACTAGCAGAGATTTGGTTTCAAGAAAACGCTTCCCCAACCAAAATGAAAAATACTGCCAGAACTCTGCTCACAACTCAGTATTTGTGTGTGTGTGTGTGTATTTTCTTCTTAAGATGGAAACTATGGAGGCACAGATCCAGTCAAAGACAGATGATTACAATGAGTTACTGCTAACAAATGAACACCTGGAGCGAGATGTGCGGGAACAAAGTGAAGAAATAGCAAAAATGGAAGCGCAGATCAAAGAGCTTGAACGGGCAGCGTTATCCTATGATGATGTAGAAAAGCGGGTTCGTCAGCTCGAGCAAGAGATACAGAAGATGAAGCGGCTCGAGGAAGAATTATTACAGGTAATCAAGAACCAGTAACCATGCCTTTGTAAAGCTTCACTTCATAGCAGTAGGGCTGATGTTTACATATATAAGTGTACTGATAACTGACAAAAACTGATGCCATGTGTTAACTTGGTAGTACAGGTTGAACCTCTCATCAGTCACCCTCGGGACCTGGCCTGTGCCAGAAAAGAGAATTTGCCAGACGACGGGAGGTCAGTATTTTGGGCCCAGCTTCGGTCGGCCGGGAGGTGGCAGGGTGAGGAGGAGCCGCGGTAAGAGGCTGGGCAACTTCTACGGCTCCTTCGCATCGCCCGACTACTTCAGCGCGCTGCGGCACAGCTGGCGCATCGTCCTGCAGCTAGGCTACAGCGACAGGGTATGTGTGTCCGACGGGGCGGTCCAGGAGCGCGGCAGGCTGCTGCAGACCCTCTCCTTCCACAACAACCGGCGCCCTGTCACCTTCGAGTCAGATCGCCGTCTCCTACCACACCGAGCCCAGCAGCATCAGTCACGGCTTCAACGCCACCTACCAGGTGAAAGGCTACTGCCTCCCACGGGACCGGCCGTGCGGCAACGTCTGGAGCTGCTTCGCTGCACCAGGTGGTGGCACTGCCCGGACAGCAAGGACGCGGAGAGCTGCGCGCATGCCAGAAGGATGTGTACCCGTGCTGGGGCACCAGCGGCATGTGCTACCCGGCGGCAGACCACTGCAACAACCAGAAGAACTGCATCGATGGCTCCGACGAGAAGAATTGCTTTTCTTGACAGGTGGGCACGAAAATCTGCATCTTCGAGCAGTGGCAGTGCGATGGGCAGGAGGATTGCCAGGACAAAGCAGGGCCCAAAATGCGGCCAGCCTCGACGCAGCACGCCAACCCGGCCTCAGGAAGCACCAGAGGCGGCGGTGGGAGGAGGAGCGGCCAGCCCCAGGAAACAGCGCGGGTCGCGACCCCTTGCTGGGAACGATGCCAGATGAAGGAGGTAGCCGGATAAAAGAGTGCAGGATTTGAGAGGTTCAACTTGTAGTCCCTTTTAAATCAATCACGCAGAATAAGGAAAACCAAAATACTGCATGCTGGAAATCTGAAATAAAAACAGGAAATGCTGGAAATACTCAGCAGGTCAGGCAGCATCTCTGGAGAGAGAGAAACAGAGTTAACATTACAGGTCGATGACCTTCCGTCAGACACGAGAAATTGATGGCCCGGAACTTCCTGGAAGCACATCTACAGCATACACCATTACTTTGGTCCAGAAATTTCAGGAAATCCTGGCATAACTAAAAAAGTAACTGGCTATATACTTGAAAAGGAGACATTTGCAAGTTAATGGGGAAAGAACCTAGGAGTGGGACTCATTGGATAGCTCTTAAGAGCCAGCATAGATACACTGGGTCAAATGGCCTCCTTCTGTGCTGAACGATTCTAAGTGAGTTACGCCACAATTTCCTGGTGTTTTGCGCCACCCTTCGCCCAAACTATTAAGAAATAGCTCCTCCACAATCTAAATCAATGGCGATCATACATTTGCTGCAATAACACTACTTTGATCGCTACTGCCACTTTTGATTATTACAGAATGGTGCTGTTTTGTATCAGTTTTACAAAATCCAGGGTCAGCTCTGAATTCCGAGAATAATTCTGTCAAATTGTGCATCGGCTGTAAGGCATTCAACTCATTCCATTTACCAACAAAGTACAGGCCAATAATAGTTCTTAAAAGAAAACTGAAGAAAAGTTAATCATAAACGATTCATGGAAAAGGAAGACTGATTGTCACTTACACTGGAATCAGAATCACGTAGAATGGATTCTGAGCATATAAAATCAAGGTGATCTCAGCCAGGTTCACTTACTGATAAGACACCGAAAGAAGAGAAATTGACGGGACTGCATAGAATAATGGATGATTGGGTTTGTGTTTGATATTTTGTTTTTTTAATTTTGAGGCACCACCATCACTAAGACTTTTCTTCTGTGTTTTTGTGACAGGACAAGGAATCTCTTCAACAGCAGCAGTACAGTAACCTAATGCAGATCTCTGCTCTACAGTCGAAGCTAGATGAAGCTAGACATAGAGTCCCCATTGAAGGATTTTCTGATCAGACTCTAAAGGAGCAGTTACAGAATGACCGGCAGGCTCTCCAGACTAAGGAAGCTGAGGTGAGATTGAGAGAAACAATTAGTCCCAAAGTAAGACCATTTGTGAACCTGTTCTAACATTTCACTTGCAGAGTGTTGCCTAGCCATTGAAACATTCCAGGAGACAGCCAGTTTTAGGTTTGTAACCTCGAGGGGACACTTCTAAGCAATTGTGCTGTCTTTCCCTGATAACTGGTAACTCCCACGTTGAATGGGAGCATTGGCCAAAGGTATTTGGACCAGGTCACGCACCTCGGGATGGATAAACAGGTTAGGTTTTGAGAAGCATGATGAACCTTTTGTCGTCATCATCATCATCATCATCATAGGCAGTCCCTCGGAATCGAGGAAGACTTGCTTCCACTCCCAAAGTGAGTTCTTTGATGGCTGAACAGTCCGATACGAGAGCCACAGACCCTGTTACAGGTGGGACAGACATTCGTCGAGGGAAGGGGTCGATGGGGCTGGTTTGCCGTGCGCTCCTTCCGCTGCCTGCGCTTGGCCTCTTCATGCTCTTTGCATTGAGACTTGAAGAACTCAACGCCTTCCCGGATGCACTTTCTCCACCTCGGGGGTCAGGGGGGGGGGGGGGGTCTTCGGCCAGGGTCTCCCAGGTGTCAGTGGTGATGTCACACTTTACCAGGGAGGCTTTGAGGGTGTCCTTATAACGTTTCCGCTGTCCTCCTTTGGCTCGTTTACCACGAAGGAGCTCCGTATAAAACATTTGCTTAGGGAGTCTCATCTGACATGCGAACTATGTGGCCTGGTCAGTGCTTAAATATTGGGGATGTTAGCCTGGTCGAGGACACTGATGTTGGTGTGCCTGTCCTCCCAGGGGATTTGCAGGATCTTGCGAAGACATCATTGGTGATATATCTCCAACGACTTGAGGTGCCTTCTATAACCTTTTGTAGTGTTTAAAGCGCACATCTCATCAAGTTGGTTAGGGTGTGGACCAACTGTACAACCACTGGGAAGTAAATCAACAAGCAAACAGAGGGATTATTTTCTGACTCTCACGTCAGGTCTTATTGCAGATGTAGTATTGATGCTGCCAGCATCTTTCTCTGTTCAACACTTCAGTGGAATGTAGAATATCACAAAAAAGACACCTTGAGCCAAGATATACCCTCAAGTGGGCTCTCCATCTTGAAACTTTTAGAATTGGGGTATCTGGAGATCTCTTGGCAACCTCTCAACACGATATTTTGCTGCATGTTCTGTGAACAATCAAAAGGTGAAGTTACTCAACTGGAAACAGGGCTAATTCCAGTGAGCTGAAAAGTGATCTGGCCCAGGTGGATTGGAAACAAAGATTGGAAGGTAAAACAGTAAATGAGCCATAGGAGGTCTTCAAAGGGGAGATGGTTCCAGTGCAGATTAGATACATTCCTATGAGAGGGGGAAGAAAGGGCATCCAAAGCTAGAGCTCTCTGGATGATGAGAGATGTAGGGATTAAAATGAAACAGAAAAAGGAGGCTTTAAACTAATTAGTGGGGGAGAGGATTCAAGTGAATGAAAATGTGAGAAGGCAATAGATTAGGGGAGCATTGGGGAAAATGAAAACCAGAGCATGCCAGGATGGGATAGAATGTATAATCATAAAGGTGAATCAGAAAGTGGGGTCAAAGCAGGAAAAAATGGTTTAAAAAAAAAAAAAATGTAAAAGCTCTTTATCTAATGCATGTAGATTCGTAACAAAATAGATGAGTTGACAGCACAAATAGATACAAATGGGTATGATCTGATAGCCATTACAGACTCGTGGTTGCAAGGTGACCAGGACTGGGAACTAAATATTCAGGGGTATTTGACAATTTGGAAGGGCAGACAGAAAGGAAAAGGAGGTGGGATAACACTGTTAATAAAGGATGAGATCAGTGCATTAGTGAGAAACTAAATTGGCTCAGAGGATCAAGATATTGAATCAGTTTGGGTGGAGATAAGGAATAATAAGGGGAAAAAGTCACTGGTGGGCATAGTCTGTATCCGGGATAGAGTGTATCCGGGATAGTTTCCTTGAACAGTACGTTGCGGCACCAACCAGGGAGCAGGCTATCTTAGATCTAGTACTGTGTAATGAGGCGGGATTAATAAATGATCTCGTAGTAAAGGAGTCTCTAGGAATGAGTGACCATAACATGGTTGAATTTCAAATTTAGTTGGAGGGTGAGAAAGTTGGTTCTCAAACCAGGGTCTTAAGCTTAAATAAAGGAGACTACAAAGGTATGAAGGCAGAGTTGGCTAAAGTGGACTGGGAAAATAGATTAAAGTATGGGATGGTGATGAGCAGTGGCAGACATTTAAGGAGATATTTCATAACTCGCAACAAAAATATATCCCAATGAGAAGGAAAAATTGTAAGAGAAGGGATAACCATGGCTATCTAAGGAAATAAGGGATGTTGTCAAATTGAAAACAAGGGCATACAATGTGTCCAAGACGAGTAGGAGGCCAGAGGATTGGGAAACTTTTTAAAAAAAGCCAGCAAAGAAATGATGGAGAGGGAAGATAGATTATAAAAGTAAACTAGCATGAAGTATAAAAACAGATGGTAAGAGTTTCTACAGGTACATAAAAAGAAAAAGATTGACTAAAGTAAATGTTGGTCCTCTAGAGAATGAGACTGGGGAATTAATAATGGAGAACAGGGAAATGGCAGAGACAATTAACAAATATTTTGTATCGGTCTTCATGGTAGAAGACACTTAAAAACATTCCAATAGTGGATAATCAAGGGGCTATAGGGTGGGAGGAGCTTAATACAATTACTATCACTAATGAAGTAGTACTCGGTAAAATAATGGGCCTAAAGGCGGACAAGTCCCCTGGACCTGATGGCTTACATCCGCTTAAAAGAAGTGGCTGCAGATAGTGGATGCATTGGTTGTAATTCCCTGGATTCTGGGGTGGTCCCAGTGGATTGGAAAACTGCAAATTTAACACCCCTAATTAAAAAAGGAGGCAGACAAAACGCAGGAAGCTATAGACCAGTTAGCCTAACATCTGTCATTGGGAAACTGCTGGAGTCCATTATTAAAGAAGCAGTAGCGGGACATTTGGAAAAGCATAATTCAATCAAGCAGAGTCAGCATGGTTTTATGAAAGGGAAATCATGTTTGACAAATTTGCTGGAGTTCTTTGAGGATGTAACGAGCAGGGTGGATAAAGGGGAACCAGTGGATGTGTATTTGGATTTCCAGAAGACATTTGATAAGGTGCCACATAAAAGGTCACTGCACAAAATAATAGTTCAAGGGGTTGGGGGTAATATATTAGCATGGATAGAGGATTGTCTAATTAACAAAACAGAGAGTAGGGAAAAAAAAAAAAAATTCCGGTTGGCAAACAGTGACTAGTGGGGTGCCACAGGAATTGGTGCTGGGTCCTCAACTATTTATAATCTATATTAATGACTTGGATGAAGGGACCAAGTGTAATATAGCCAAGTTTGCTGATAATACAAAGATGGCTGGGAAAACAAATTGTGAGGAGGACACACAAAATCTGCAAAGGGATATAGACAGGCCACAGTGAGTGGGCAAACATTTGGCAGGTGGAGTATAATGTGGGAAAATGTGAAGTTATCCAATTTGGCAGAAAAAATAGAAAAGCAAATTACAATTTAAATGGAGAAAAATTGCAAAGTGCTGCAGTACAGAGGGACCTGGGGGTCCTTGTGCATGAAACACAAAAAGTTAGTATACAGGTACAGCAAGTAATCAGGAAGGCCAATGGAATGTTGGCCTTTATTGCAAGGGGGATAGAGTATAAAAGCAGAGAAATCCTGCTACAAACTGTACAAGGTATTGGTGAGGCCACACCTAGAGTACTCCGTACAGTTTTGATCTCCGTATTTAAGGAAGGATATACTTGCATTGGAGGCTGTTCAGAGAAGGTTCACGAGGTTGATTCCAGAGATGAGGGGTTGACTTATGAAGATAGGTTGGGCCTATACACATTGGAGTTCAGAAGAATGAGAGGTGATCTTATCAAAACATATAAGATAATAAGGGGGCTCAACAAGATGGATGCAGAGAGGATATTTTCATTCATAAGGGAAACTAAAACTAGGGGACATAGTCTCAAAATAAGGGGCCGCCCATTTAAAACTGATGAGAAATTTCTTATCTGAGGGTTGTAAATCTATGGAATTCTCTACCCCAGAGAGCTGTGGAGGCTGGGTCATTAAATATATTTAAGGTGGAGATAGACAGATTTTTGAGCGATAAGGGTTATGGGGAGCAGGCAGGGAAGTGGAGCTGAGTCCATGATCAGATCAGTCATGGTCTTGTTGAGTGGCGGAGTGGGCTCGAGGGACTGAATGGCTAACTCCTACTCCTATTTCTTATGTTCTGATGTGATAAATGTCAGATTCATAATATAGTAGAGAATCAAGCTGAATATAGAAAGTACAGAGGAGAACTGAAAAAGGAAATAAAAGTGGCAGAGAGTGTATAAGAAGATTAGCAGTTAACAAAAAGGAAAAAAAAATTTTTTAATAAACGTAAAAGGATCCTCAAAAGTAAGGGTGGAGCTGATTAAGGATCATAAAGGAGGCAGAGGGCCTAGCTGAGGTACTAAATAAATAATTTGCATCTGTCTTCATAAAACATAAGGATGCTGCCAATGTCACAGTAAAGGAGTAGGTAACAGTGAAATTGGATCATATGAAATACTTGTCACCAGGAAATGCAAAGATTAATAAATGACAGGCAGCATGGATTTGTTAAATCGTGTCCATATAAAAGACTTGTTAATAAAATTGAAGCCAACGGATTAAAGATGAAGTGGCAGCATGGGTAAATTGGTTAAGGAACAGAAAGCAGAGTTGTAGTGAGACTGAGAGTAGATATACAGTGGTATTCTCCAGGGCTCGGTATTAAGACCGCAGCTATTTTTGATTATATTAATAACTTGGACTTGGGTATACAGCGCATAATTTCAAAGTTGACACATAACTCACAAATGTATTAACCAGTGAGGAGGATAATAAAAGACTCTAGGAGGACACAGACAGGTGAAATGGGCATACACATGGCAGATGAAATTTAATGCAGAAAATTGTGAAGTGCTGGATTTTGGAAGGAAGAACGAGGAGAGGCAATATAAACTCAATGGTCCAATTCTAAAGTGGGTGCAGGAATAGAGACACCTGGGGGTATACGTACACAAATCTTTGATGGTGACAGGACAAGTTGATAAGGCTGTTTAGAAAGCATATGGGATCCTTGGTTTTATAAATAGAGGCATAGAGTACAAAAGCAAGGAAGTTATGCTAAACCTTTATAAACCACTGGTTAGGGCTCAATTCTGGGTACCACGCTTTAAGAAGCATGTCAAGGCCTTGGAGAGGGTGCAGAGATTTATTTCAATGGTACCAGAGCTGAGGAACTTCGATTCGGTGTAGAGACTAGATGAGCTGGGATTGTTCTCCTTAGAGCAAAGAAGTTAAGGGGAGATTTATTAGAGGTGTTCAAAATTATATGGGGTTTTGATGGAGTAGATGGGCAGAAACTGTTTCCAGTGGCAAAAGGGTCGGTAACCAGAGGCCACAGATTTAAGATAATTGGCAAAAGAACGGGGGGAGATGAGATATGCAGCGCGTTATGATCTGGAATGCACTACCTGAAAGTGTGCTGGAAGCAGATTCAATGTAACTTTCAAATGGGAATTAGATAAATACTTGAAAAGGAAAATATTGCAGGGTTATGGGGAAAGAGCAAGGGGAGGGAGGCTAATTGAATTGTTGCGATGGGCCGAATGGCCTCCTGTGGTGTACGATTCTATGATTCGAACAATGTATAGTTGGATGTTTATATCCACACACGGATGGGAAGATTACTTTGCGTCTTCCCAACCTTTATCCCTGAAGTATACGATCTCACTGCTGTTGCGATATTATCTCAATTAGAATCACTCGAGTTAAATTATATTGACTGGGAAAGACTTGGGACTTGGGCCTGCTAATCAGATCGGTGATCAGCCCATAAGGTTTATTTACAGGACCATTTGTCACAGATGGAGTAACCGAGTCCGAACAGCAGCTCCTAGAATCTCCATACTTCAGTACCTTAGCTTCTAATTCTCCCTCAACCAGCACCATCAATAACAGATTATCTAATCATTCATTGATTTGCTCTGTCTGGAACTTCTGTGTGCAAATTGGCTACCACATGTAGCTACAAAACAACAGTGACCACTTCAGAAGTAATCAGTTTGCTGTAATGCACATTAGGCCTTCCTGAGGTGGTGAAAGGTGCTCTACAATTGCAAGTTCTTTCTTTCCTTCATTTGTGACCATCTTCAGGCACTGAACAAAGTTCTTGCTTCCACAGCAAGATAAGATGGGTGCTTTGCATGAAATGTGTATGGTAAAGAATTTAAAATAATGTAATGTCCAGTTTGGGTAACATGGGGTGTCCAATTGCTTTGTTTAATTTATTTTCAAGATCCAAAGCCTTGAGGAGCAGCTTGATCAATTCCGAGAGAATCTCATGAATAGAAACGATGAGATGCTCCAACTGAATATGCAGCTGGAGATCCAGACAAAGCAGTCAGCAATGGTAATCAACCAGCTCCATGAGGAGAACATCCGAGTGAAGGTGAACTCATTGGCACTGATTCTCTCGAGTTAATGGGGTCAGATTATATGATCTAGATACCTGTTAACGGTCAACTGGATAAGGAGACTATGGGCCCAAGTTTCGGGCCGCGCCTAGAACTGCGCAGCCCGGACCTCGATGCCCGTTTTTCGTGCCACAAAGTGCGCCTAAAAAAAAACCTCACCTATTCTCCGGCTGCCTGCAGGTCCTCTGGAGCTGGGCGCAGCGCAGCATGAGCTGTGGGGGGTGGAGCCAGGTCCCTGCGCTGAAAACAGTGCCGGGACCTCTGCACATGCGCGCTACAGTGGGCGCGCATGTGCAGTAGCTCCAGGCGTCCAAAACTGTGGGAGGGGCCCGAAGCACGCGGCCCCTAGCCCTGGCCGAATGGCCTCACTGGGGCTACATCGATAAAACTCACCTCCCACGCCCAGCTCCCTCCCGACCCGACTTGACTCCCGCTCCCCGGACCCGACCCGACCTCCGCTCTCTTCCCTTCCCCCTCCCCCGACATCCGTGACTTTCTCTCCTCCTCCCCCCCCCCGCGACTCCCGACCCGACCTCCGCGACTCCCCCTTGTGACCCAATGCCACCTACCTGTAAATCCAGCCTGAAGTCTTGGGTCCGGTCTGGCCCGTTCTCCCTCTCTCTCCTCCTCCCCTGCCTCCCTCCTTTCCCCCCCTTCTCCCCCCTCCTCCTTCTTCTCCCCCTCCCCCCTCCCCTCTGTCAGAAACACAGTCACTGACAGAGTGAAACACACAGACAGCGAGATAGAGACACTGACAGAGACACACTGGGGGGGCCGTCCCAGCACGCTGTTGGAGGACTCCCGGTGCTGCAGTCGGTAAGTAGAAAATGTTTTGTTTTTTATTGATTTTTTAATTTTTTTTATTTCTTATTAATTTTTTTTGATTGATTTATTGGTTGATTTATTGATGTATTTATTATTGATGATGGCTCTTTATTTGTAAAACTGAAGTGTTTAAGATTTCTAGAACTGGAGCAAACTAAATGCCGAGAATTGCAATTTCTAAGATACTCCATTCTAAACCAGTTGCTCCAAAAAAACAGGAGCAACTCGGGCTGAAACTTGGCCCCTATGTAACTAAATCATATCACTGACTGTTAATGTAGTACTGTGAGATATTCTCTAGTACTGCTATCTAACACTCAAGTTTACACTGATTTACATCTCCATATAGTTTTCCTGTTTCCACCCACAAACCGTTCCATTTTCAGGAGGATGTAGCAAGTCTACATCTGCGTTTTGGCTTGGATGGAGATAGTGGCAGAGGGCCAGGATTGCTGCTGCCTCAGGCTTTGCTGCAGGAGAAGAACCAGGAAATCGATGAACTAAAGGAACACATTTTCAAGCTACAACAGGAATTGGAAAACACTTTAGACAACAAGGTAACACACTTGTGGAGCTGAACATAAAGACTATTGATGCTCAGTCTTCATGTTCAGTTAATATGCTACATGAAGCTGAATGCTAAGTTCATGTTAGATAATTGACTTTGAGGTAATTGACTATATGGAGCTCAACAGTAAGACTGCTGGGTAGAACCCTTCAATCTTCCCAGCTTTGATCTACTTCACAGCTCTTAATCAACTGCATTCTCCCTGCAAGATAAAAGTTCATGGGGTTGGGGGTAATATACTAGTATGGATAGAGGATTGGCTAACTAACAGAAAACAGAGTCGGGATAAATGGGTAATTTTCCGGTTGGTAAACAGTGACTAGTGGGGTTCCGCAGAGATTGGTGCTGGGTCCTCAACTACTTATAATTGATAACGACTTGGATGAAGGGACCAAGTGCAATGTAGCCAAATTTTCTGATACAAAGATGGGTGGGAAAGCAAATTGTGAGGAGGACACAAAAAAATCTGCAAAGGGATATAGACAGGCTAAGTGAGTGGGCAAAAATTGGTCAGATGGAGTACAATATGGGAAAATGTGAAGTTATCCACTTTGGCAGAAAAAATAGAAAAGCAAATTATAATTTAAATGGAGAAAAATTGCAAAGTGCTACAGTACAGAGGGACCTGGGGGTCCTTGTGCATGAAATATAATTAGTTAGTGATGGGGTAAAAAGAAGACTTCTCTTCTTCAAGGTGGATTCCCTGAAATATTGGGCCCAAGTTTCCACACGCGCCTAGAACGGCACAGTCCCGACCTGGACGCCAGTTTTTCGCGCCACAAAGTGCGCCTAAAAAAATCCTCGGTATTCTCCACCTACTTGCAGGTCCTCTGACCCTCGGCGCAGCCAGCACGAGCTGTGGGGGGGCGGAGCCAGGTCCCTGCGCTGAAAACAGTGCCGGGACCTCTGCACATGTGCGCTACAGTGGGCACGCAAGTGCAGTAGCTCCAGGCGCCGAACTGTGTGGGAGGGGCCCGAAGCACGCAGCCCTGAGCCCTGGCTGAATGGCCTCACTGGGGCTGCGTGAATAAGGCTCCTCCCACGGCCAGCTCCTGCTTTTTCCCCCCCCCCAGACCCGACCCGACACTCGCTCCCCGCCCTCGCCCTGCCTTCGGACCAGACCCGACACACGCTCCCCTCCCCCTCCCCCTCCCCCCGGACCAGACCCGACACCCGCTCCCCGCCCCGCCTCCGGACCAGACCCGACACCCGCACCCCCCCCCCCCCGACCCCGACCCGTGCTCCTGTTCCCGCTCCCCGACTCGACCCGACCCGCGCTCCTGTTCCCGCTCCCCACCCCCCCCTCGACTGGACTGGACCCGACCCGCGCTCCCGCCCCCCGACTCGACTCCCGCTCCCGGACTGGATCCGACCTGACCTCCCCCTCTCCCTCTCTCTCTCTTTCTCCCCCCCCCCCCCTCTCTCTCTCTCTCTTTTCCCCCCCCCCCCCCTTCCCTCTCTCTCGCTCCCCCCCCCCTCTCTCTCTCTCCTCCCCCCTCTCTCTACTCCCCCCCTCTCTCTCCCTCCCCCCCCCCCCCCCCCCAGACCCGACCCAATGCCACCTACCTGTAAATCTGGTGCTGGGGACGGCCCTGCCCGAAGTCTCGGGCTGGCCCGTTCAGTCTTCGGTCCCGAAAGGCCTGCCTGAAGCATTTTCACACAGGTAGGAAGATGGTTTATTTATTCTTTTCTTTGCTTATAAATGTTTATTCAGGTTGGATTTATTTGTATAATATTTGTATAAGTATAAATAAGGATTTATTATAGAATTTAATGACTTCCCTTTCCCCCCCCCCCCCCCCCCCCCCCACCTCGTTCTGGACGCCTAATTTGTAACCTGCGCCTGATTTTTTAATGTGTAGAACAGGTTTTTTCAGTTCTACAAAAATCTTCACTTGCTCCATTCTACTTTAGTTTGGAGTGCGTTTTCACTGTGGAAACTTTCAAATCAGGCGTCAGTGGCCGGACACGCACCCTTGTGAAGAAAAAATTCTGTTCCAAAGTAGAACTGTTCTACCTGACTAGAACTGCAGAAAAAAAAATGTGGAGAATTGTGATTTCTAAGATAGTCCGTTCTCCACCAGTTGCTCCTAAAAATCAGGCGCAAATCATGTGGAAACTTGGGCCCAAGGAATCGACACCAGCCCTTATAACGACCACGGAATCAACCAGATGAAACCTTGGATTCACTTTTTCGATCTTTATTCAAGCATATGCAGGTGAAGCGTCTCAGTCTTAGCCACCTAAGACCGAACCTTCTATGATTGGCGGTTTTACATATACAGTTTCCGAGGCATGCTCGCCTCGTGCTCACTATTCTACAGCCACCGGTTGGCCTACAACTGATCAGCGGAGCTACATTGATTCGTTAACCCTCATCAGACTGGCTACTGAGTGTTCTCGCAGCATCTTTATCTCTCCATTGCATGTGGAGCCGATCTCGGTCTATTGGAATGTGTTGTTCGGTAGCTTTAACCTTGCTCTGGCTTTTCCTAGCTAGGTCTGCAGTTTTTGGAGACAAGCACACAAGCAGAGCTACTTCCTTTAACCTGATTTCATGCCATTCCTTTATTTGGGTCTTGCATGTACTTTTTACTCAGGAGTGTTTTTTACTTGAATGTACTTTTTACCCCCTGAGTTAGTATGCAGGTACAGCAAGTATCAGGAAGGCCAATGGAATGTTGGCCTTGATTGCAAGGGGTATAGAGTATAAAAACAGGGAAGTCCTGCTACAACTGTACAGAGTATTGATGAGGCCACACCAAGAGTACTGTGTACAGTTTTGGTCTCCATATTTAAGGAAGGATATACTTGCATTGGAGGCTGTTCAGAGAAGGTTCACTGGGTTAATTCCGGAGATGAGGGGGTTGACTTATGAAAATAGGTTGGGCCTATACACATTGGAGTTCAGAAGAAGCTTATCGAAAAATATAAGATAATGAAGGGGCTCGACAAGGTGGATGCAGTGAAGATATTTCCACTCATAGGGGAAACTAAAATTAGGAGACATAGTCTCAGAATAAGGGGCCGCCCATTTAAAACTGAAATGAGGAGGAATTTCTTCTGACGGTTGTATATCTATGGAATTTTCTGCCCCAGAGAGCTGTGAAGGCTGGTTCATTGAATATATTTACGGTGGAGATAGACAGATTTTTGAGCGATAAGGGAATAAAGGGTTATGGGGAGCGGGCAGGGAAATGGAGCTGAGACCATGATCTCTGTAAATGACTGGAAGGCTATATCCAGTGGGGTTCTGCAAGGCTCAGTGCCGAGTCCCTTGCTTTTTATGGTATATATCAATGACCTGCAGTTGAATGTTGGGGGTATGATTATTAAGTTTGCAGATGACACTAAATTCAAATTGAAAACAAAGACATACAATGTGGCCAAGACTAGTGGCAGGACAGAAGATTGGGACATTTTTAAAAGCCAGCAAAGAACAACTACAAATATGATTAAGAGGGAAAATAGATTATGAAAGTAAACTAGCACGAAATATAAAAACAGATAGTAAGAGTTTCTACAGGTACATAAAAAGGAAAAGAGTGGCTAAAGTAAATGTTGGTCCCCTAGAGACTGGGGAATTAATAATGGAGAACTGGGAAATGGCAGAGAGATTGAACAATTATTTTGAATCGGTCTTCATGGTAGAAGACACTAAAAACATCCTAATAGTGGATAATCAAAGGGCTAAAGGGAGGGAGGAACTTAATATAATCACTATCACTAATGAAGTAGTACTAAGTAAAATAATGGGACTAAAGGCGGACAAGTCCCTTGGACCTGATGGCTTATATCCTAGGGTCTTAATAGAAGTGGCTACAGACTTAGTGGATACATTGGTTGTAATCTACCAAAATTCCTTCAATTCTGGGGCGGTCCCAACGGATTGGAAAACCACAGATGTAATGCCCCTATTTAAAAAAGGAGGCAGACAAAAAGCAGAAAACTATAGACCAGTTAGCCTAACATCTGTTGTTGGGAAAATGCTGGAGTCCATTATTAGCGGGACATTTGGAAAAGCATGATTCAATCAAGCAGAGTCAACATGGTTTTATGAAAGGGAAATCATGTTTGACAAACTTGCTGGAGTTCTTTGAGGATGTAACGAGCAGCATGGATAAGGGGGAACCAGTGGATGTGGTATATTTGGATTTCCAGAAGGCATTCGATAAGATGCCACATAAAAGATTACTGCAGAAGATCTCACGGGATTGTGGGTAGTATATTAACATGGATAAAGGATTGGCTAACTAACAGAAAACAGAGAGTTGGGATAAATCGGTCATTTTCAGGTTGGTAAACTGTAACTAGCGGGGTGCCACAGGGATCAGTGCTGAGGCCTCAGCTATTTACAATCCATATTAATGGCTGAAGGGACCGAGTGTAATGCAGTCAAATTTGCTGATGATACAAAGATAGGTGGGAAAGCAGGCTGTGAGGAGGACACAACAAATCTGCAAAGAGATAGACAGGCTAAGTGAATGGGCAAAAATTTGGCAGATGGAGTATAATGTGGGAAAATGTGGGTTTATCCCCTTTGATAGGAAAAATAAAAAAAAGCAAATTATTTAAATGAGAAGAGATTACAAAATGCTGAGGTACAGAGGGATCCGGGGGTCCTTGTACATGAAACACAAAAAGTTAGCATGCAGGTACAGCAAGTAATTAGGAAAGCAAATGGAATAAGAACATAAGAACAAAAGAAATAGGAACAGGAGTAGGCCATACTGCCCCTCGAGCCTGCTCCGCCATTCAATAAGATCATGGCTGATCCGATCATGGACTCAAGTCCACTTCCCTGCCCGCTCTCCATAACCCCTTATTCCCTTATCGTTTAAGAGACTATCTATTTCTGTCTTAAATTTATTCAACATCCCAGGTTCCACAGCTCTGAGACAGCGAATTCCACAGATTCACAACCCTCAGAAGAAATTTCTCATTTCAGTTTTAAATGAGCGGCCTCTTATTCTAAGATTATGCTCTCTAGTTCTAGTCTCCCCGATCAGTGGAAACATTCTCTCTTCATCCACCTTGTCAAGCCCCCTCATAATCTTAGACACTTTGATAAAGATCACCTCTCATTCTTCTGAATTCCAATGAGTAGAGGCCCAACCTACTCAACCTTTCCTCATAAGTCAACCCCCTCATTTCCAGAATCAATCTAGTGAACTTTCTCTGAACTGCCTCCAAAGTATATCCTTTCTTAAATATGGAAACCAAAACTGCATGCAGTATTCCAGGTGTAGCCTCACCGATATCCTGTACAACTGTAGCAAGACTTCCCTGCTTTTATACTCCATCCCCTTTGCAATAAAGGCCAAGATTCCATTGGCCTTCCTGATCACTTGCTGTACCCGCATACTAACCTTTTGCGTTTCATGCACAAGTATGCCCAGGTCGCGCTGTATCTCAGTATTTTGTAATCTCTTCCCAGGGTAGATGCAGAGAGGATGTTTCCCCTCGTGGAGGAATCTAGAACTAGGGGACATGAAAATGAGGAGGAATTTCTTATCTCAGAGGATTGTGAATCTTTGGAATTCTCTACCCCAGAGAGCAGTGGAGGCTGGGTCAATGAATATATTTAAGGTGGAGATAAGACAGATTTTTGATAAGCTAGTCAAGGGTTATGGGGAGCGGGCAGGGAAATGGAGCTGAGACCATGATCTCCGTAAATGACGGAGCAGGTTCGAGGGGCCAGGTGGCCTATTCCTATTTCTTATGTTCTTATGTAAGGAAGGAAGTACTTGGATGAAAGAGCGCATTTCATGACCTCAGAATGTCCCAAAGCACTTTACAGCCAATGAAATACTTTTTGAACTGTAGTCACTGTTGTAAAGTAAGAAAAGTACTCCTGCTTAGTGAATAATGTTTTGTTTACTTAGTTATTTTGATATCCACAAATCTATACGTTAACATAAAAACTGGCACCTCATTCGAAGTAAAAATGGAAAATGCTGGAAATACTTAGCAGATGAGGTAGCATCTATGGAGAGATAAACGGGTTATGTTTCATGTCAATGACATCAAAACTGGAAGAAGTTGAAGATTTAACAGTTTATCAGCAAGTATAGAGGCAGGGAAAGGAGGGGAGGAAAGAACAAGGTCTGTGATCGCGTGGAAGGCAGGAGAGATTAAATGACAAGGGATGAAGATGCAAGGTAAAAGGAGTTGGTAATGGGACAAGTAAAGAAATAAAAAATGGGTCTAGAGGAGCTGTAAATTGAAAGTGTTCAGGGATTCATTGCCTATGCGATTTACATCACAGTGATTTGCGTGAAGAAAGATTTAGAATTTCCAATGTTGATTTAGCAGCGTTGTTTAGCAGAATTTGAGGTGATCCTTGTTTATATTTTTATTTTAGACTTTTGAAGAGAAGAACAGTGAAATCGCAGAGCTGAAATCACAGATCGAACGACTTACTGTTGATCAGGATAGATTACGTCAGGCAAAGGAAGAGGAGGTTGAGCATCTCATTGAGGTTATAGAGAAATTGCAGCAAGAACTGTCGATGTTGGGTCCAAATCGCCATGAAGTCAGTGATTCTCTAGAAGACCTCGATATGCTATGCTTGGAAAAAGAGTCGAGACAAAATGCAGCAGCCTCTCGGAGACTTGGTGACAATCTGCAGCAGGAACTGGCATGTATGGCAGTAGACAATAGGGGTGCTGGAGACTACAACGAAGCTCCTCATATCCACTCAACAGGGCTTCAGGATCAGATGGGGATGGTGATAACTGAACGTGATGCTCTCCAACTCCTGAATAAAAAGGAGGCGCTGTTCGAAGAGAAGGTGGATGCTTTGCAGACAAGCCTTCAAAGCTTGAAGGAAGTTAATCAGCAGCAGCTGCAGGAGCTGGTATCCCTTCGCCTACAGCACAGCACCCTTCAGGAGGATAATAGTTTGCTGAGAATTCACGTCACTCAACGAGATGCTGATGTAGCTCTTCTCTCATCACATGTCCAAGAACTGGAAGATGCTCAGACTGAAAAGAAGAGGCTGCTACAAATGATTGAGAAGCAAAGGCAAGTGGAATTGGAAGAAGTGGGATTTTTACCAACAAGAATGGCAGAGCTTGAACAGGAACTGTCAGACAGGACAGCTCAATTCCAAAGAGGTTATGATGAACTTCAGACCTTGCGCTCTGACATTCTGGAGCGTAACTGTATGCTTCAGACCTTGAAACAGAAGGATGCGAATCACCAAGAAAAACTTGAAAGATTGCAGGATGAGCTGGTCAAGCGGAAGGTACAGAATGAAGAACTAAAAGACCTTCTGAAGCAGCTTGAGAACGAACAGAGAGCAGCTGGCACTGTCCTGACCACGACAGAAACAAATGTGAAAGATGATCTATTGGTAAGTCAATTATGTATTTACTACTGTTGGGATTAATGAATGGAATATTTCTATTTGGCACTTAAGTTTTTACAGTGGCTGGTTAGCATGATCTTCAGTATATTTAACTGAAGGGGAAAGCCCACATCATTTCATTATGTTGTACTTTGGAGAGGGAGAGGTTGTAATAAATGTTTAGTTTGTTCTGAAAAACTGTCTGGACTTCAGATGATGTCTTCTGTACAATAAAATGTTCATAATCTGCATAAGGACATAAGAATTAAGAGCAGGAGTAGGCCAAACAGCCCCTCAAGCATTCAATAAATCATGGCAGATCTTCGACCTCACCTCCACTTTCCTGTCCAATCTCCAATTCCCTTAACTCCCCTAGAATCCAAAAATCTATCTATCTCAGCCTTGAATATATTCAGAGACTCGGCATCCACAGCCCTCTGGGGCAGGGAATTCCAAAGATTCACAACTCTGAGTGAAGAAATTCCTACTCATCTCAGTCTTAAATGGCCAAATTCTTATCCTGAGACTATGTCCCCTAGTTCTGGACTCTCCAGCCAGGGGAAACAATC
The DNA here is from genome assembly GCF_044704955.1 of Pristiophorus japonicus. NCBI lineage: Eukaryota > Metazoa > Chordata > Chondrichthyes > Pristiophoridae > Pristiophorus > Pristiophorus japonicus. Next base: position 216,857,054 of record NC_091979.1, on the reverse strand, counting down.
TCTAGATATGATTGATGCCTTGTGAGTTTTTGATGCTGCACTCCCATCAAGACTTCAGGCAGCAGTACAAGGTCGTATGATGCAAAAGTGTTCATGCCTGGACTTCAAACCTTCTACTGCTGATGCTCTGTGTGCCTGTTGACATTGGTTGCCTTTAGCATTGCAGAGGGCTCAAGGCATATTGACGAAAAAGATGTAAACAAGAGTGTTGGCTGGCACAAAAGGGCATACTTTTGTTGATTTCCCTTTTGAGCTATTTTCCCTGATAGCTTATTACTCACCAGCACCAGAGTCACCCACTGATGTAACTTGGCCACTGTGGAGACCACTGCCACAGAAATAGTGCGATTGCTTTGAATCTGAGGACAATTGTGTCACCCGTGGCATGTTTCACCCTTCCGTCTTCACTACTTTGCACTACAATCAAGGAATCTGGGGTCGTGTAAAAGCTCTGCCCAGTGCCAGCTAATGTAGCCTTCATGTATCAAGTCTTTAGACTTGTTGTTTTGCAGGTGCCAAGTCTGTTTCTCCCGAGACTGAAGCCAAATGGTTGATACGAGAGGCAGACAAATTATTGCCCAGAGGTTGGCCCAATTGAGAATAGCCTGCCTAGCAAATCCACTGGGCCACATTTAACTTGCTCCACCTCCCAAATCATCAGGCATCCCAGGGAACCCTGCTTATTGGCTTGGTTGCCTCATGGTTCCTACATCTGGGACATCCACTTGCTGCTACAAAATGTATTGGCTACTGCACAGTTGTGACACCTGGCTTTGTTTTTTATGCTGACCTTGTGAGCTGAACTGTTGTGGATTCCCTTTCAGTAGAAAGGGGCAGTTCAACAAGCAGGTCAAGGAATTGCTGCGGGGGAGTTGAAATGCCATTCGTATATGCACTTCTTCAAGTATGAGAGTTTGTCTTTCATGGAGAATTGAACTGTTGTTGGTGTTAATTTCAGCTCAGAGTTCGTGAACAGTGACGAATCTTGTAGGTTAGCCATCTTGGTTTGGCATCCTGAGAGGGTGTTCTTTAGGACTCATTGAGTTTTTAAGCTAAGGTTTCTTTCCAGTTTCATTTGGGTCAATAAATTATCAGCAATCTATCTATTCTACTAAATTTATCACACGAATCAAAATTGCAACATTTTTTCTACTACATAAATGCTTGCAAATTTCTAAGTTGGGCAGCCTTGATAGTTATTCAATTCTCAAAGTGCAAGGATATAAAGTAATGTATGAGTACATCCTACAGTGCTACAATCTTGCAGGGAAAAGTCAACGAGTGTGTTCAAGATCATTCCATGGCTTTTTCTTGGACAGCTCTCCGGTTTTGATAGCATATCTAAGGCTGTCATACAGAACAGTCCTCATGCATTTGCTAAACATTACTTATCGCGTCCATGTCAGCCAAAAAAGTGCTACCCAGCTAAATCCCACTTTCTAGCTCTTGGTCTGTAGCCTTGTAGGTTACGGCACTTCAGGTGCATATCCAAGTAGTTTTTAAAAGTGATAAGGGTTTCTGCCTCTACCACCCTTTCAGGAAGTGAGTTCCAGATCCCCACCACCCTCTGGGTGACACAATTTCCCCTCAAATCCCCTCTAAACTTCCGACCAATTACTTTATATCTATGCCCCCTGGTTGTTGACCTCTTTGCTAAGGGAAATAGGTCCTTCCTATCCACTCTATCTAGGCCTCTCATAATTTTATACATCTCTAAGGTCCCACCTCAGCCTCCTCTGTTTCAAAGAAAACAAACCCAGCCTATCCCATCTTTCCTCATAGCTAAAATTCTCCAGTGCATGCAGCATCCTCATAAATCTCCTTTCTACCCTCTCCAGTGCAATCACATCTTTTCTGTAATGTGGTGACCAGAACTGCATGCAGTACTCTAGCTGTGGCCTAACTAATGTTTTATACAGTTCAAGCATAACCTCCCTGCTCTTGTATTCTATGCCTCGGCTAATAAAGGCAAGTATTCCATATGCCTTCTTAACCACCTTATCTACCTGGCCTGCTACCTTCAGGAATCTGTGGACATGCACCCCAAAGTCCCTTTGTTCCTCTACACTTCTCTGTGTCCTACCATTTAATGATTGTTCCCTTGCCTTGTTCGTCCTCCCCAAATGTATTACCTCGCACTTCTCTGGATTGAATTCCATTTGCCACTGTTCTGCCCACCTGACCAGTTCATTGATATATTCCTGCAGTCTACAGCTTTCTTTTTCATTATCAATCACACAGCCGATGTTAGTATCAGCTGCAAACTTCTTAATCAAACCCCCTACATTCAAGTCTAAATCATTGATATATACCACAAAAAGCAAGGGACCTAGTACTGAGCCCTGCAAAACTCATTTGGAAAGTTTTCCAGTCATTAAAAACACCCATCAACCACATTACCCTTGCTTCCTGCCTCTGAGCCAATTTTGGATCCAACTTGCCACTTTGCCCTGGATCCCATGGGCTGTTACTTTTGTGACCAGTCTGCCATGTGGGACCTTATCAAAAGTCTTGCTAAAATCCATATACACTATACCAAACGCACTACCCTCATCGACCCTTCTGGTTACCTCCTCAAAAAATTCAATCAAGTTAGTCAGACATGACCTTCCCTTAACAAATCCATACTGACTGTCCCCAATTAATCCATGTCGTTCTAAATGAAGATTGAACCTGTCCCTCAGAATTTGCTCCAATAATTTTCCCACCACTGAGGTGAGGCTGACTGGCCTAAAATTACTTGGTCTATCCCTTTCTCCCTTTTTAAACAAAGGTACCACGCTAGCAGTCCTCCGGCACCACAAAGTAACCAGAGAGGATTGGAAAATGATGGGTAGAGCCTCTGCTATTTCCTCTTGTTTCTCTCAACAGTTCTCTATCCAATCATTTCTCAACATTTCATCCAGGCCTAGGGATTTATTCACTTTCAAAGCTGCTAAACCTCTTAATACTTCCCCTCTCACTGTTTATTTCATCTAATATTTCACACTCCTCCCTCATTGCAATGTCTGCATTGTCCCTGTCCTTTGTGAAACCAGATGTAAAGTATTCATTAAGAACCCTATCCACTTCTTCCACTTCCACACACACATTTCTTTTAAGGGGCCCAAGTTTCGGACCGCGCCTAGAACGGCGCAGCCCCGACCTGGACGCCTGTGTTTCGCGCCACAAAGTGCGCCTAAAAAATACTTACCTATTCTCCGGCTCCCTGCAGGTCCTCTGGAGTTGGGCGCGGCACAGCATGAGCTGTGGGGGAGGAGTTAGGTCCCTGCGCTGAAAACAGTGCCGGGACCTCTGCACATGCACGCTACAATGGGCGCGCATGTGCAGTAGCTCCAGGCGCCCAAAACTGTGTGGGAGGGGCCCGAAGCACGCAGTCCCTAACCCTGGCTGAATGACCTCACTGGGGCTGCGTGGATAAGGCAGCCTCCCACGCCCAGCCCCTGCTTCCTCCTGACTCGACTCCTGGACCCCCCCCCCCCCTCCCTGAACCAGACCCGACCCAACCTGACCTCCCTTCACCCCCCGTTCCCTTCACCCCCCGTTCCCTTCTCCCCCCCCCCTTCTCTTCTCCCCCCCTTCTCTTCTCCCCCCCTTCTCTTCTCCCCCCCTTCTCTTCTCCCCCCCCTTCTCTTCTCCCCCCCCTTCCTCCCCTCCCTTCTCCCCCCCTCCCTCCCTTCTCGCCCCCCCCTCCCTTCTCGTCCCTCCCTCCCTTCTCGCCCCCCCCTCCCTCCCTCCCTTCTCCCCCCCCCTCCCTCCCTCCCTTCTCCCCCCCCTCCCTCCCTCCCTTCTCCCCCCCCTCCCTCCCTCCCTTCTCCCCCCCCTCCCTCCCTCCCTTCTCCCCCCCGCTCCCTCCCTCCCTCCTCCCCCCTCCCTCCCTTCTTCCCTCCCCCCTCCCTCCCTTCTTTCCCCCTCCCCTCCCTCCCTTCTTTTCCCCCCCCTCCCTCCCTTCTTTCCCCCCCCTCCCTCCCTTCTTTCCCCCCCCCCTCCCTTCTTCTTCCCCCCCTCCCTTCTTCTTCCCCCCCTCCCTTCTCTCTTCCCCCCCCCCTTCACTCCCTCCCTTCCAACTCTCTCCCCTCCTCCCCCTCCCCTCCTCCCCCTCCCCTCCTCCCCCTCCCCTCCTCCCCCTCCCCTCCTCCCCCTCCCCTCCTCCCCCTCCCCTCCTCCCCCTCCCCTCCTCCCCCTCCCCTCCTCCCCCTCCCCTCCTCCCCCTCCCCTCCTCCCCCTCCCCACACTGTCAGAAACACAGACACTGACTGACAGAGCATGAGAGACACAGACAGAGAGATAGAGGGGGCGGGGGGGCCGGTGCGGGGTGGGGGGGGGGTGGGGATTGGAAGGCTCCCGGTGCTGCAGTCGGTAAGTAGAAAATGTTTTATTTATTGATTTTTTTTATTTCTTATTAATTTTTTTTTGATTGATTTTTTTGGTTGATTTATTGATGTATTTATCATTTATTATTGATGATCGCTCTTTATTTGTAAAACTGAAGTGTTTGTAAACTTCCCTTTAAACCACCCCCCCCCCCATTATTCCCTACACCTGATTTGTAACCTACGCCTGATTTTCTAAGTGTAGACAAGGTTTTTCTGAGAGTACAAAAATCTACACTTACTCCATTCTAAGTTAGTTTGGAGTAAGTTTTCACTTTCAAAACGGGCGTAAGTGTCCGGACACGCCCAGTTTTGGAAAAAAAAATCTGTTCCAAACTGAAACTGTTCGAACTGACTAGAACTGGAGCAAACTAAATGCCGAGAATTGCAATTTCTAAGATACTCCATTCTAAAACAGTTGCTCCAAAAAAACAGGAGCAACTCAGGCCAAAATTTGGCCCCAATGTGTCTCATAGACCCTACTCTTTCTTTAGTTATCCACTTGCTCCTAATATATTTATAAAACATCTTTGGGTTTTCCTTGATTTTACTTGCCAAATTTTTTTCATGCTCTCTCTTTGCTTTCCTAATTTCCTTTTTAATTTCACCCCTACACTTTCTATACTCCTCTAGGGTTTCTGCAGTATTGGACCCTCGGTATCTGTCATAAGCCTCCTTTTTTTTCTTTATCCTACTCTGTATGTCCCTTGACATCCAGGGGGTTTTTTAGTCCCACCATTTTTCTTTAAGGAAACATATAAATACAGCACATTTTTAGCAGATCACTCATAATGGCTAATGTTGGGCTTTCATGCATGGACCTCCCGCTTCCTAAATTAGTGTCACTTTGGTTGTAAATATGCATTACTTTGGTATACTCTAAAGCTTGTGGAGGATGCAGAACAAAGGAAAAAAAATACTTTTACGATAATCCTCATTGTTCGAATGATATACATCTAAATTCCACATTTCCATCCAATCATCACTATACAGAGGTATAATGTTTGGGTGGATGGGGTGGTGTTAAATGGGGAGTTAGTTTCAGGTCAGAATGAATTTACCCAATGGCACCGGTGCTGGGGTGAGATGATATGGGGAGTAGGCGACCATTGCTGTTGTCCTGACTTTTTATAGGTTCTCATTACATGATTTCTTAGAACCCAACAAGCTAGAGTATACTTCCACTATGTGTGGAAGATGTATAGCATTTGAAGACTGAGAATGACCTTGCAAGGTATTTAATCTCCCTTTCTTTGTGTGAGCTTAGACAGTGAGCGTCAGTAGGATATTTGTCTGTGGTGCATCTCAGCTGAGTCTATTCCTGTCTTTACTAAGCATCACTTACACACCATGGCAATAGCAGAGACTGAACAGAAGAACATACGAATTAGGAGCTACTGTTGAGGGCTCCCAAATATTTTTTTTGCTCCTTGTTATTTCTTATCTCCACCCATGCTGACTCTACTTCCTGATCTTCTGAGTCAAGATCCTTTCTCACTACTGTCCTTATGTCCTTCTTTAATTACAAGGGCTATCTGCCCCCCTCCTTTTCAGTTCTGCCTGTCATTTCTAAACGTCAAGTACCCTGGAACATTTAGTTCCCAACCTTGGTCACCTTGCAATCACATTTCTGTAGTGGCTATTGGATCAAAGCCATTTATCTCTATTTGTGCCACTAGCTTGTCCGTCTTGTTACAAATGCTTAATGCATTCAGATAAAGAGCCTTTAATTTTAATTTTTTACCATTTTCCCTGCGTTCACCTTATTCACTGATGCACTTTTACCGTTAAACTCTGTCCCTTTTCCTGTCACACACTGCTTATCTTTACCCAAATCACTGCTCCACTGTCTTGACTTTTCTCCTTGGATTTCTAAATTTCCCCCCACCCCCCCCCCCTTTTTTTTTTAGTTTAAAGCCCTATCTACCGCCCTAGTTATCAGATAATGATGTTGAGCAAAACCTTGGTCGTTCCTTCCTCTTTCCCCACATCCCATCCCAGGGCACTGAGCTTGTTTGGTACCATCTAGCTAACACGGCTCGGACCAGTGATCAAACCTTCAGCCTTGGTCTATATGGCTCAGCTACTCGCTTCCTTAACCAGTTGAGCCAATGGCCCAGCCCTTGTGTTTGGAGATATGATAGGTGTGCAAGTCCTTACAACTGATAAAAGAAAGTGTGTATACAGAGTGCATGTTACTTTTTTCATTAAAAATTAGTGAGGATCCATTGATACTGGCTTGTAACAGAAAGCAATACATCAAATCTCATGTCATCGAAATAACATGCTGTGCTGCACATAGAAGGTCTGATGGGAATGGTCTGTGTCTCAGTTCCAGGAGCAGGAGAAACTGAGAGAGATGGAAGCTGCCTTGCAGCAGAAGAAGATGGTTATCATCCAGCTAAGTGCAGAACATGAGGGACTGCAGGCTGATCTTTCTGCAGTTAAAGAGAAGCTCAACTCCAGCACAGAGAGGATTGAGAAACTGCTGGAGATTGACCAGGTAAAACAGTCGTTGAAGAGATTGACCTATTCTGTCTTAAGATTTGCCTGCTATCTGAATTATTTTTAAGCAATACATCTTCGGGGGTGAAGTCCGGAAAATGTGCAGTTAAATTTCTCAGACTAAATTTCAGTTATTTTTAACTTGAGCCTTGGAGTTGTATTCGCTTTGCTCTTTCACTTGCATACACTTGCCTCCTGTTAGTTTTGGCTATCTCCAGTTTACGAGCACAGGAACAATGATGGACAGGAAAAGACCCTCTGGTTCATCCAGCCTGACCCACACAATCTATACACCCTCCATCCCACCCAAAAAACATGTGAGCTCTTGGGCAAGGCGCAAAACCAGATTTTAAAAAGCCCCAGGCAATTTGTAGGGGGAAGGGTGGAAGAATCTTGAAAATTCCTCTCCAACCCCATCAAGCGATCAAAACTGGTCCAGGAGATCACTCTGGCCGTGATAATTCTTGCAGTATCCACCTTTTTTAAGAAGCAATCGACTTCCAGCCAGAAACAGGTCCAGCTCTCGCTTGAAGGAATTCAGTGAATTGATATCCACCGCATGAGCTGGCAGCCTGTTCCAGAGATACACTATTCTCGGTGGGGGGGGGGGGGGGGGGGAACACCACTTGACACCTGGCCTTGCCCAAAATTAATTGGAACAAACTGTCAACTGGAACACAATCTATTCCCTTCATCATTTTAGAAATCTCGATCAAATCACCCCTAAGTCAACACTTCTCTAAGATATAGAGTCTCAGCTCTGTTCGCCTGTCTTGATAACTAGAATGCTTTAAACTGGGAATTTAGTCCAGTGGCCCTCCTCTGTACCCTTACCTAAACCTCACTCACCCATCATGTGAGAAGACCAAAACTGGACGCCCTATTCTAAGTGAGGCCTGACCAAGGTCTTGTACAAGGACAAAATAGTATGCCTTATATGCCTGCTTCCACTGCCCTTTCAGGTCATGCATTTCACATAATGTATTTCAGATCGTAACAAATTTCCTTATTTGCCCCCCTGGATTTTTTGGCAATTATCTTAAGTCTGTGTCCTTTGGTTACAACCCTCTGGTAACAGTTGCACATCCTCGATCTTTGTGTGCTAGCAGCACACATAATGCAGAGCAGTATCATGCAGCAGGACCACTATTGCGGTGCACCTTGTTCTGGCTGTGCTCCCCCATGATGTTCCAGCATGTTTGCCAGGTTCACCGTGGTTTTTACTTTTAGGCCGGTGTTGGTGAGGTGAGGCCGATAGGTAAGAATACTGTCCAGGGTGATGCCCAGGTATTTTGGGTGGGCTTCATGGATGAGTCTCCACAGAAGAAAGCGATGACACAACTGCCTTCCCTGGATTGGGGGTTAGGCGCCAGTTCTGAAAGTGGTGTTCCAGCAGTCCAGGTCATTTGTTAGCGTCCTACTTGCTTCTCCTAACGTTGATGCCTGCTTCAGCAGTGTTGTGTCATTGACATGCGAACGTCCGGGATTTGGTGCAGGGCATGTCCACCGTATAGATGTTGAAAAAGGCCGGTGCGAGCATCGACCCCTGTGGCAGATCGTTCTTGTGTCCATGTTCGGCAAGATAGACGCGGAAGTTATGGTTGCTTGCCATGAGGACGGTTACAAGGAAGCTCAAGTCCACTCCAACTGAGTGGCTTCCAATGCTGGCCCACGTTGTCCCGCCTGCCATTCTTTGCGGTGCTACTGTGCTTCATGAGATGGAAAAAATCATGAGCAACACCGACCTTCCTATTCACAAAAAACTTGACAACCCGCTTAAAGTTGTGCCAGTCATTCTGGAATACAGCAACAAATATTCATGCAGCTGGTATCGACCCACTATCCAGATGGGCAGAATCGTGGGTACATGCAACATAAAGAACCGACACCTCATCACTGACCCAACAGCAGAGGTCCCTGGCTTCAACCTCCCTCAGACAGTGGACAGTACTCAACTGAATCCGAACCAAAGTGATTATCTGCACAAACCTTTTTGTGACCTTCGGCACATGCGCGCAGTTGGCCCTGCCCCCTTTTGCGCATGCGCACTGTCACTAAGGCCACGCATACGCAGTACCCCATAGTTGTTCCTGCACTGCAGCGTGGGCCACGCTTTGTTCAGCTGCATGAGAGAAGGTTGCTGGCCGGGGAGAGAAGAGAAGATCAAAAGGGTAGAGAAAGGAAATCAGAGGGGGGAGAGAGGGAATCAGAGAGGAGGAGGAGAAAGAGAGAGGGAGTGGGGGCAGAGAAGGAATCTGTGGTGACAGAGAATCGGAGGGGTAGAGAGAGGAGTTCAGGAACGGGGCGGGGGGGTGCTAAAGAGTACGGAGAGCACAGTGGGGATGGGGAAGAGCATGATCCAGATCTAAAAGGGGGGTGGCGTGAGAATGTGATCGAGATAAGACGGATCACGTTCTTCCAACCCCACCCCCTTTACACCCTCACCACATTCTCCCCCTCCTCCCCCTAGACCTGGTTGATTTCTCGGAAAGTTTGGTGCATGTGTGGCAAGTGACATCATTGGACTAGACGAAATCCGGAAGTCACAACACTCACTATTCACTTCGTATCCAATAAACCTGTTAACGATCCGTGACCCCCACACAATGCCCCTTCTGTGGGGAGGGGAGGAGGTCATAAATCTGGAGGCGGGATGTGAGGAGGAACTTGGGCAGGGGAAGAAGGTCAGAAACTTGGGCGGGGGAGGTGGTCAGTGACACGTGGGGGTGGGGTGGGGAGAGGAGAGGGAAGGTGGTCAGGGACTTGGGCAGTGCGAGAGTCAGGGACTTGTGGGGGGTGGGGTGGGTGGGTAGGTCAGCAACTTGGGCGGGGGTGGGGGGGAGGAGGTCAGAAACATGGGTGGTGGGGGCAGGAACTTGTTTGGGGGGTGGGAAATGGTCAACCCACGAGGGTGAGCCCTGTCTGTTCCAAGTGAGTGCTGCTCTGTCTGGAGTAGGCAGTCAGAATGGCTTGAATTATACTTTGCAAAGTAAATGATTCTGTCGGCAGGGAGGATCTAATTACACATTGCAAAGAAACAGCTGGGTGTGTCTGGTCCTCCAAGAGGACCAATCAGTAATCAGGACTTGCAATCCATGGGGACGAATCTGAGCTTTTGGTATTGTGAATGAACTTATCCAGTCCACACAGGGCATGAACGATGTGGTCACCTGCTCCACAAGTGGAAGATGAGGGATGACCTGAAGTACGACTGTGGCCATGAGTCTCAGAACATGGAACACATCACATCACCCTGACCACTAGGATCTGTTGCAGGAGGTGTCTCATTTCTCCACTCAGTATCTCAGGAGGTCATCAAATGGATTGCCAAACTTAAACATCCCATTATAAGTATTTTCCCTTCATACAAAACAGCAACTGGAAACAGTTTCTACTTATTTACTCTATTGCAATCATTCATGATTTTGAAACAGTGTAACAGAATATTAACCAACAACTTTGGTAATATGCAAAGCAAAATGCTGTGGATGCTGGACATCTGAATTAAAAATGCTGGAAATCCTCAGCAGGTCAGGCAGCATCTTGGCGAGCGGAACAGAGTTAACATTTCAGGTTGATGATCATTCGTCAGAACTGGAAAAAGTTAAGATGTACCTGGTTTTTAAAAAAGTATATAGAGACAGGGAAAAGTAGGAGGCCAGGAAAGAACAAAAAGGAAGGTTTGCGATAGGGTGGAAGGCAGGAGTGATTAAATGATAAAAGGGATGATGCTGCAAGCCAAAAAAGGGACAAGTAAAGAGGAAATTAATGTAATAGTAAGGAAGGACATTAGCTTGGATGATGTGGAATCGGTATGGGTGGAGCTACGGAATACCAAAGGGCAGAAAACGCTAGTGGGAGTTGTGTACAGACCACCAAACAGTAGTAGTGAGGTTGGGGACAGCATCAAACAAGAAATAAGGGATGTGTGCAATAAAGGTACAGCAGTTATCATGGGCGACTTTAATCTACATGTAGATTGGGCTAACCAAACTGGTAGCAATGCGGTGGAGGAGGATTTCCTGGAGTGTATTAGGGATGGTTTTCTAGACGCAATATGTCGAGGAACCAACTAGAGGGCTGGCCATCCTAGACTGGGTGATGTATAATGAGAAAGGACTAATTAGAAATCTTGTTGTGCGAGGCCCCTTGGGGAAGAGTGACCATAATATGGTAGAATTCTTTATTAAGATGGAGAGTAACCGAGTTAATTCAGAAAATAGTGTCCTGAACTTAAGGAAAGGTAACTTAGATGGTTTGAGGCTTGAGTTGGCTAGAATAGACTGGCAAATGATACTTCAAGGGTTGATGGTGGATAGGCAATGGCAAACATTTAACGGTCACATGGATGAACTTCTGCAATTGTACATCCCTGCCTGGAGTAAAAATAAAAGGGGAGGGTGGCTCAACCGTGGCTAACAAGGGAAATTAAGGATAGTGTTAAATCCAAGGAAGAGGCATATAAATTGGCCAGAAAAAGCAGCAAACCTGAGGACTGGGAGAAATTTAGAATTCAGCAGAGGAGGACAAAGGGTTTAATTAAGAGGGGAAAATAGAGTACGAGAGGAAGCTTGCCGGGAACATAAAAACTGATTGCAAAAGCTTCTATAGATATGTGAAGAGAAAAAGATTAGTGAAGATAAATGTAGGTCCCTTGCAGTTGGATTCAGGTGAATTTATAATGGGGAACAAAGAAATGGCAGATCAATTGAAGAAATACTTTGGTTCTGTCTTCACGAAGGAAGACACAAATAACCTTCCGGAAGTACTCGGGGACCGAGGGTCTAGTGAGAAGGAGGAACTGAAGGATATCCTTATTAGGCGGGAAATTGATGGGATTGAAAGCCGATAAATCCCGGGGCCTGATGGTCTGCATCCCAGAGTACTTAAGGAAGTGGCCCTAGAAATAGTGGATGCATTGGTGATCATTTTCCAACAGTCGATCGACTCTGGATCAGTTCCTGTGGGTGGAGGGTAGCTAATGTAACACCATTTTTTTTAAAAGGAGGGAGAGAGAAAGCGGGTAATTATAGACCGGTTGTCCTGACATCAGTGGTGGGGAAAATGTTGGAATCAATTATTAAGAATGAAATAGCAGCACATTTGGAAAGCAGTGACCGGATCGGTCCAAATCAGCATGGATTTATGAAAGGGAAATCATGCTTGACAAATCTTCTGGAATTTTTTGAGGATGTAACTGGTAGAGTGGACAAGGGAAAACAGTGGATGTGGTGTATTTGGACTTTCAAAAGGCTTTTGACAAGGTCCCACACAAGAGATTGGTGTGCAAAATCAAGCACGTGGTATTGGGGGTAATGTACTGACATGGATAGAGAACTGGTTGGCAGACAGGAAGCCGAGAGTTGGGATTAACGGGTCCTTTTCAGAATGGCAGGCAGTGACTAGTGAAGTACCGCAGGGCTCAGTGCTGGGACCCCAGCTCTTTACTATATACATTAATGATTTATATGAAGGAATTGAGTTCAGTATCTCCAAGTTTGCAGATGACACTAAACTGGGTGGCGGTGTGAGCTGTGAGGAGGACGCTAAGAGGCTGCAGGGTGACTTGGACAGATTAGGTGAGTGGGCAAATGCATGGCGGATGCAGTATAATGTGGATAAATGTGAGGTAATCCACTTTGGGGGCAAAAACATGAAGGCAGAATATTATCTGTTTGGCGGCAGACCAGGAAAACGGGAGGTGCAACGATACCTGGGTGTCATGGTTCATCAGTCATTGAAAGTTGGCATGCAGGTACAGCAGGCGGTGAAGACGGCAAATGGTATGTTGGCCTTCATAGCTAGGGGATTTGAGTATAGGAACAGAGAGGTCTTACTGCAGTTGTACAGAGCCTTGGTGAGGCCTCACCTGGAATATTGTGTTCAGTTTTGGTCTCCTAATCTGAGGAAGGACGTTCTTGCTATTGAGGGAGTGGAGCAAAGGTTCATCAGCTGGTCTGACACATGAGGAGAGACTGATTCAACTGGGCCTTTATACACTGGAGTTTAGAAGGATGAGAGGGGATCTCATAGAAACATATAAGATTCTGACCGGACTGGACAGGTTAGATGCGGGAAGAATGTTCCCAATATTGGGGAAGTCCAGAATCAGGGGACACAGTCTTAGGATAAGGGGTAGACCATTTAGGACTGAGATGAGGTGAAACTTCTTCACTCAGAGTTGTTAACCTCTGGAATTCCCTGCCGCAGAGAGTTGTTGATGCCAGTTAATTGGATATATTCAAGACGGAGTTAGATAATGGCCCTAACAGCTAAAGGGATTAAGGGCTATGGAGAGAAAGCAGGAAAGGGGTATTGAGGGAATGATCAGCCATGATCTAATTGAATGGTGGTGCAGGCTCGAAGGGCCGAATGGCCTGCACCTATTTTCTATGTTTCTACGTGTCTGGCGGAGGTAAAATGGGAATGACAGAATAATCAGCAACAGTTGTTGTCTGGGGGGATAAAGTGGGGGCAGAGGTTATGACCTGAAATTGTTGAACTTAAGGTTGAGTCTGCAAGGCTGTAAAGTTCCTAATCGAAAAATCAGATGCTGTTCCTCAGGCTTACCTTGAGCTTCATTGAAACCATGTAGGAGGCAGAGGTGGATATGGGGCGGATGGAAGCCCGGGGTCATTCTTGCGGACTGAACAAAGGTGTTCTGCTAAGTGGTCACCCAAACTGCATTTGGTCTCCCCAATCTAGAAGAGACTGCACAGTGAGCAGCAAATACAGTATTGTAAATTGAAAGAAGTACAAGTAAATCGCTGTTTCACCTGGAAGGAGTGTTTGGGGCCGTGAACGGTGGGAAGGGAGGAGGTAAAAGGGCAGGTGTTGTATCTCCTGTTCATTTTTTTTTGTTCATGATGTGTGCCTTGCTGGCAAGGCCAGCATTTATTGCCTAGGAAGATGGGATCGGGGTGGGGGGGGCTGTTGGGGGTGATTTGAGGAGTGGACCAGGGTGTTGCGGGGGGGAACGGTCCCTTCAGAATGCTGAAAGGGGGTGGTGGGAAGATGTGTTTGGAGGTGAAGGAAATGGCGGAGGATGATCCGTTGAATGTGCAGGCTGGTGGGGTGGAAGTGAGGATAAAGGGAACCCGATCATGGTTCTGGGAGGGATGGGAAGGGGTGAGAGCAGAAGTGCTGGAAATGGAATGGGCACGGTCGAGGGTCATGTCAACCACAGTGGAGGGGAATCCTCGGTTGAGGAAAAAGGAAGCACTGGTGGTGTCTTCAGAGCAGACGATGGTAATGTTATAGTTCAGCTGATTCTAAACCACAGCACAAGGTAAGGAATGTGACCACTCTTGCTGAGGTTATTTTCAGGGCTGCTATGCCTGTTTCTACTAACTCTATCTTAAAGGCAGCTGTGTGTAGTAATGTGTGTGCTTCCCTTTTCTTTTTCATCGTCTTCAACTGACGAAATTGACAATGATAACTACTTGGCATGTCCATGCTTGTAAAATGCTGAAACGAAGAGGTGGCTATGTGGGAAAAGTACTTTCTGCTTGGAGTAAAAAAAAAAATACTGCTTTTCCCCTCTCCTGCCAGCTCACACTCCCAAAATAATATACAAAACATTATTTTGTAATGAATCACTTTGATTTTACTCATGAAAGCTGAGATTTTACATCTCAACTTCTTTCCTCGGTAGTCTATCAAGGGGACATCCTGAACTCGGCTGCATTGAGTTTAATGATTGCTGGTGAATTAAAGTAGCTGGGGGAGGGGGCTGGTCTGGTGCTCTGTACTGGTCTAAAGCTACTTGATCCTGGAAAATTCCAACTCTCTTATTAGTTGAGTACACAACAGTTTTCAGCCAATAATGGTTGGATCACTCGATTGACACCTAGGCCAGACAGAATTTTTGCTTCCTATAAAGTTATTGGGCCCAAGTTTCGGCCTCAGTTGCTCCTGATTTTTTGGAGCAACTGGTGTAGAACGGAGTATATTAGAAATTCAAATTCTCGGCATTTAATTTGCTCCAGTTCTAGTCAGTTAGAACAGTTTCACTTTGGAACAGAATTTATTTTTCAAAAGGGGGCGTGTCCGGCCACTTACGCCTGTTTTCAAAGTTTCGTCAGTGAAAACTTACTCCAAACTAACTTAGAATGGAGTAAGTGAAGATTTTTGTACGCTCGAAAAAACCTTGTCTACACTTTAGAAAATCAGGCGTAGGTTACAAATCAGGCGTAGGGAATGGTGGGGGGAGGCGGGGGTTTAAAGGGAAGTTTATAAACATTAAACACTTCAGTTTTACAAATAAAGAGCCATCATCAATAATAACTGATAAAAACATCAATAAATCAACCAATAAATCAATCAAAAAAAATTCATAATTTTTTTTTTTAAATCAATAAATAAAAAAATTTCTACTTACTGACTGCAGCATCGGGAGTCCTCCAACAGCGTGCTGGGATATCCCCCCCCCCCCCAGTGTGTCTCTGTCAGTATCTCTATCTCTATCTGTCTGTCTGTGTCTCTCACTCGTCTGTCAGTGTCTGTGTTTCTGACAGCAAGGGGGGGGGAAGGGGGGGGGGAGGAGGAAGAGGGGAGGGGGGGAAGGGAGAAGGGAGAGAGGGGGAAGGAGGGGGGGAAGGGGGAGAGGAGGAGGGGGGGGAAGGGAGAGAGGAAGGGGGAGGGGAGAGGAGGGGGAAAAGAAAGGAGAAGCGGGGGGGGGGGAAGGAAAGGAGAAGAAAGGGAAAGAGAAGGGGGAGGGAGGCTGAACGGGCCGGGCCCAAGACTTCGGGCAGGGCCCGTCCCCAGCACCAGATTTACAGGTAGGTGGCGCGGGTCGGGGGTCGGAGGGAGGTCGGGTCGGGGGGGGGGGGGGGGCGGCGGAGGAGGGAGGTCAGGTTGGTTTGGGGAGGGGGGGGGGGAGGTCGGGTTGGGGAAGCGGGAGTCGGGGCGGGGGGGAAGCAGGAGTCGGGTCGGGAGGAAGCAGGAGCTGGGCGTGGGAGGCAGCCTTATGCACGCAGCCCCAGTGAGGTCATTCAGCCAGGGCTGGGGACTGCGTGCTTCGGGCCCCTCCCACACAGTTTTGGGCGCCTGGAGCTACTGCACATGCGCGCCCACTGTAGCGCATGTGCAGAGGTCCCGGCACTGTTTTCAGCGCAGGGACCTGGCTCCGCCCCCCACAGCTTGTGTTGCGCTGCGCCCGACTCCGGAGGACCTGCAGGGAGCCGGAGAATCTGTAAGTTTTTTTTTAGGCGCACTTTGTGGCGCGAAAAATGGGCGTCCAGGTCGGGGCTGCGCCGTTCTAGGCACGGCCCGAAACTTGGGCCCATTGAAACTGCTTCAACGGCAGTCAGGCTGTCCCCATAATAAGTATCACCGAGTAAGGAAATGGAATTACTTTGAACAGAAAAACAAAGTTGTTTCTCTTTTTATTACTCCTTCCCACCCCCAGACTTTCCAGCTCCATAAAATCAGTCTCACTTTCTGTTTTGCTTTGGTCATTTATTCATTTGCTGTGTGAGGGACTTTGATGTGTGCAAATTGGCTACCACATAAGAAATAGCCAGAGTAGGTCAAATGGCCCCTCGAGCCTGCTCTGCCATTTAATAAGATTATGGCTGATCCGATCATGGACTCGGGTCCACTTCCCTGCCCGCTCTCCATAACCCCTTATTCCCTTATCGGTTAAAAAATGTCCATTTCTGTATCACATTTATTCAATGTCCCAGCTTCCACAGCTTTCTGAGGCAGCGAACTCCACAGATCCACAACCCTCTGAGAAGAAATGTTTCCTCATCTCAGTTTTAAATGGCGGCCCTTATTCGAAGACCTAGTCTCTAGTTCTAGTCTCCCCTATCAGTGGAAACATCCTCTCTGCATCCACCCTGTCAAGCCCCGTCATAATCTTATATGTTTCGATAAGATCACCTCTCATTCTTCTGAATTCCAATGATTAGAGGCCCAACCGACTCAACCTTTCCCCATAAGTCAACCCGTCATCCCTGGAATCAACGTAGTGAACCTTCTCTGATCTGCCTCCAAAGCAAGTATATCCTTTCGTAAATATGGAAACCAAAACTGCATGAAGTATTCCAGGTGTGACCTCACCAACACCCAGTACAACTGCAGCAAGACTTCCCTGCTTTTATACTCCACCCCTTTGCAATAAAGGCCAAGATTCCATTGGCCTTCCTGTTCACTTGCTTTTCCCTACATACTGATCTTTTGTGTTTCATGCACAAGTGCCCCCAGGTCCTGCTGTACTGCAGCTCTTTGCAATTTTTCTCCATTTAAATAATAACTTGCTCTTCGATTTTTTTTTTTCTCTGCCAAAGTGCATAACCTCACACTTTCCAACATTATATGCCATCTGCCAAATTTTAGCGCTCACTTAGCCTGTCTATGTCCTTTTGCAGATTTTTTGTGTCCTCCTCACACATTGCTTTTCCTCCCAACTTTGTATCGTCAGCAAACTTGGCTACGTTACACTCGGTCCCTTCATCCAAGTTGTTAGAAACATAGAAACATAGAAAATAGGTGCAGGAGCAGGCCATTCAGCCCTTCTAGCCTGCACCGCCATTCAATGAGTTCATGGCTGAACATGAAACTTCAGTACCCCCTTCCTGCTTTCACGCCATACCCCTTGATCCCCCGAGTAGTAAGGACTTCATCTAACTCCCTTTTGAATATATTTAGTGAATTGGCCTCAACTACTTTCTGTGGTAGAGAATTCCACAGGTTCACCACTCTCTGGGTGAAGAAGTTTCTCCTTATCTCGGTCCTAAATGGCTTACCCCTTATCCTTAGACTGTGACCCCTGGTTCTGGACTTCCCCAACATTGGGAACATTCTGGAAGTCCAAATACACCACATCCACTGGATCCCCTTTATCCACCCTGTTCGTTACATCCTCAAAGAATTCCAGCAAATTTGTCAAACATGACTTCCCCTTTATAAAGCCATGCTGACTCTGCCTGACCGAATTTTGCTTTTCCAAATGTCCTGCTACTGCTTCTTTAATAATGGACTCCAACATCTTCCCAACCACACATGTTAGGCAAACTGGTCTATAGATTCCTGTTTTTTGTCTGCCTCTTTTTTAAATAGTACCCACGTAACAGCAACGACTGTATTTCAAAAGTAATGCATTTGTTGTAAAGAGCTTTAGGATGTCAGGTGGGCATAAGTTCTTCTTTTATTGCTTTAATAAAAAACACTTCAATGTGGAACTTGAATGTTAGCTAGCTTATCTTTTGTATGGTCTTCCTCATCATCCTCTGCATACAAAAGTCCTACCCTTTGTCACATCGCAAGAAGAAAAGTCTTAAAGTTCCTTTCAGCCCCCACCCCCACCCCACCCCCCACTTGGATGGTGATTGTAAAAGATGAATGATGTTCAGAGAAGGTATTGGTGCCAAAGTAAGTAATCTAATAACCTTCACCTTGTCTCGAGCATATCTGTACATATGTTAGTACACATCTGTAAATGAAATTCTACTTGTCCAAGTAGCTGGCCAGGATCTGTGAGCAGCTTCTCTGTTTTGAGCTTGTAACTCATTGGTGCATCCAATTACTTACCTACCCATCTAGAAACTGAGTGTAGACAGGCAACTAATTTCACAAGTCATCAGCAGCTGAAACTGTTACCAGTCTGAAGAACTGCATCTCTTGAATCTATACTTAAATATAGTGCGAACTCTAAACAAGGGTCTACACCCAAAATGTTAGGTTGTCTTTTTGTAGATGCCATATACACTTGCATTTTAAGTTTGTATTTCTGTTTTATTCATTTTTAAGTGTAAAGTTTATTGTGAAATACTTATGCAGTATTTTATCGAGCTGCAGCCAGATACCAGTGGACAATTTAGATGGTTCACTGGCATCTTTGAGTGGCTGTAGTTCAATATTGCAGCATAAGATGTTTCAATGTGATCTGGAGCAGGACACAGCCACACTTTTGAATTCCTGAAAGCCCTTCGTAATTCTTTAACTTATTCTAATTGGTTGTTTACAATATTTTTTTGAAGGAAAAAGACCGCACCATTGCTGACTTAGAGATCCACACCCGCAACCTGAAAACTCAGGTGAACCAACTGCAAGAAGCCTTATTGCAGCAAGAGGAGGAACTAGCGAATCGGGCAAAAGAAGTCGAAGACTTGAGTGAGAAATGTGGTCGACAGGGACTTGAATTGCAGCGACTGTCCAATTTGGAGGCAGATAGCCCACAAGTCAGTCCCTCAAATTACAAAGAAACTTCTCAGACTCTTAGTCAAAATGGGCATCAGCCATTTACCTACAATCACACGATCAATGAGAGCTTGTTGAGTTCTCCAGAGCTGATGAGAAAGTATGAAGAAAGTCTGGAATGGATGAATGGACTGCACTCAGCCAGGATCTCTGAAATCAGTGGTGTGCACAGTGCCGACGTGGAGATGGTGCACAGTGCAAACGCGGAGATGATGCACAGCAGATCACCTGGCATTGGGAAAGACACAGATGGAGAGGAGCAGAGCATTCACTCTGCAAAGGACAGACTGCAAAGGCATTCTCCATCCCCATCTGATTATGCACATTCACTCTCAGAATCCTCTGATGCAGAGAAGGTGAGAGAGGAAAAAAATCTGTTTTAAAACATTATTTTTATTTAAATCAGTTTTTTTCATTTGAAATGTTGTGATCAAATCAGTCATAGCATTATACAACTCCTGGTGCACTCTCTTAGGACACTGGCCAGCATTTGAGGTATTCTGTACAAACCTTGGTTTAAGTTGCCTGTCTGCTGTTGGGGTAAACTATAGCCAGCAGTTTGATTTCAAATTCTGTTTTTAATTTGTTTCTTTTTATAAGTACAATTGTAGGCATTCTGTTTTGCAGCATCCTGTTCGGTTTGGAAAAGTGATAGAAATTAGAAAATAATAGTCACGTAAACTTGAGTCGATTCATCATCAACACAACATATAATCGACTCGCGGGAAATAAAAATTACTTCACAGAATCATAGAAATTTCAGCCCATCATATCTGGACAGATGCTAGCTTCCCCCACTGCTCAGTGCCTCAGCTAATATATCAGAAATTGTCATTAACACATTTAAAACTAGGATGAATAGAATGTCACATTTTTTGAAGATGCAAGACAGACATCCTTAATGGTTTGTGTTTTCTCCATAGGCTCAAAATGATGTAAAAGTAGAATTGTCATTGACAGCCTTGCTGGAAGATAGAGCATCAACAGTGCCAATCCCGGACTGGATAAGCGATGGCTGTGGCAGCAGTAAGTATGCCATAAAGAACACAACATGGAACGTTTTCCCCATTCCAAAAAACAATTCATACTCCATACTAGAAGCATTTATTCTTACTCATCTGTTCGTACCAATGTAAGAGCATGTTCATTCTTCTTGCACAAGGGAGCCATCCAAATGGAAAGGGAGCATGGATAGCTGGCTGAGTTTTTAACAGTTGCTTTGGGCCCTATTTTCACCAAGATCGTGTGCCATTTTTTGGCATGAAATACTCACTTTCCAATTTTCGCCAACGTTTGAATGCCAGCGCCGGCCATGTATGGCAGTTTAAAAAATGTTGCCGCAGACACAAGTCAAAACGGGATCCAGCTCCGTTTTTCGATTTTGGCCGCCAACGATTTTTCTTTCAGTGCAGCGCACACTGCCCAAAAGCCCCGCAAAAAAAAAAACAGACATTAACTTAAGGAATCAGCGCTGGGCACGAGAACAGGAGCGAGGCAATAACAATACATGACAAAATACCTTTTTTTTTCCACAGTGAACTCTTTTTGGAGCAAGGGAAGATGATTTCCAGGCCGAAAAGACTGCTTCCCCCCCCACCTCCTCCCACCCCCCTGCTACAATCTCGGGCCAAAAGGACTGCTCCCCACCGGCTGGACCCGCTGCAATCCCAGGCCGAATGGCCCCCTGCTCAGTCCCGCTCCCCCTGCGAGTTGAAGTTTGGGAGCGAGAGGGCCATTTGGCCCAGGATTGCAGCAGGTCCAGCCGGGGGGGGAGAAGTCCTTTGTGGCCTTTCGGTAGCGGTGGGGTAGCAGAGTCCTTTCGGGGGAGCAGGCTTCAGCTTGCTTCAGCAACTCTGGTTGCCCTGGCAACTTCAGCTTTTCACGCTAGCCCAGAGAGTTTTTAGAACAGACTTGAAGCTCCGCCCCCCCGACTAACTTTGGAGGGCGCTGCGCCAAATTCAAATATTTCTTTGCGAAAGTCACGATTTATTTTTCTGATGCAAACCTACACAAAAAAATCGTACGTTAACATGTGCGGGCGCCAAAAATCCAGCAACTGGAAAATAGGGGCCAATTATTTCTGTTACCTCCATTGTTGATGCAGATCTCATTTAGCAAGTGTGTCAGTACATAGTTTTGAGTCCAGGACCAGCATCTTGTTTCAGGTTTCATGTGCAGCTATTCAGCCTATTGTAAATATTGAAAGGAAATTCAATGGAGGATGAAGAATGCAGAACTTGAGGTGTAGATGAGTTTACCTAGGGATACATTTGCTGATCATTTCTTAGTGCGATTTGTTCTTCGGATGAAGGTTAGATGTGAATGGATTGCTCATCCTTAATGTATTTGTAGAGGGAATTGTACCCGTCATTGGATCACAGGGTTGGATCGCTATGACCAAGAATGGTGGTTTACTTTATTTGCTGTTTTTTCATGGCTTGTCTGTCTTCTGTATAGTTTTTAAACACACAAACACATAGCCTTCCTTTTGGTCTGATCCGTTCTTTAAGACTGTTTTTGGACATTAAGTAAATACTTTTTGTGTGAGGAAGGATGAGAAACTTTAATTTCTTTGGCTCAAAAACCTGTTTGCAATTTCAGTGGAAAAAATCATTGGTTTTATATCTACAATTGTCAGAATTTGGCAGATGCCATGATGATTGCAATCTAGGCGTTTGGTCTGGTGACAGGCTAGGATTCCAAGTTGCTTTCTTTAACCTTGAATTATATGCAGTCAGCTGTTTTAATTCTTTGCTGGTAAATGACCTTTAACTATCTCAGTAAGAATTGGGTGGGCTGGGAAATTAATAAAATAGTAGCCTTAATAACAAAAGTGGGAGAAAAAAAAGCTTTGTTTAAATATCTTTCCACAGATGCAAGTTTGGATCTAGGAGCGAAACTAAATCAGGAGCTTGAAACAACAGAACGACTGGACAGTAGTTTTGTGGAGTACCTACAACATCGTGGAATTGCATTGGTAGATGTAGACAGTCATGCAAGGGAGCACAGACTATGTGGAGAAGAAGAGCCTTCTCCACAGCTACAGGTCTGTCTTTAATTTTACTTTACAACTGTAAGAATGCACGTGTTGAAATGCTGAAATATGCAGATATGCTATCATGTAATATTCATTAGAAATTAATAGAATAAAATGTGTTCATATGGTATAAGGAAATGTAAAGTAATTGTGTTGATGATTAAAAGTATTTAGACCTTCCTCATCTACTGTCTTCACGTATCAGAGATAAGATTAAGTTAAGAGGAGGATTGCTATCGATGTAGTCCACTAGAAGTACTTTTATTTGATAGTATTGACGTGATTCTCCCTTCTCATTCATATCAAGACAGCTATCATTGGCTGACTTCTTGGTTCTTTTGCTTGTTGGCAGTGATCACTCCTCACTCTTGCCATGCAGAGAATCTTTGGTTTCCATCTTTGAAAACCATCTTCGTCATCTTCAGAACATCTCTATTTGTTTTTCTGACATTGGGGGTACCTGAGACAATGGATGCATTGGTTTTGATCTTTTAAAATTACCTAGATTTTAGAACTATCCCTGCAGATTGGAAGGTAGCAAATGTAACCCTGCCATTCAAGAAAGGAGCAAGAGAGAAAACAGGGAATTACAGGCCAATTAGCTTGACATCAGTAGTAGGGAAAATGCTCGAATGTATTGTTTGGGTCGTGGTAACAGAGCACTTAGAAAATCATAATAGGATTGGGCAGAGTCAACACTGATATATGAAAGGGAAATTGTGTTTGACAAATCTGTTGGGAGTTTATTGAGGTTGTAACTAGCAGGATAGATAAGGGGGAAACCAGTGGATGTGGTGTATTTCGATTTTCAAAAAGCATTGATAAGGTGCCACACAAGAGGTTATTACACAAAATTAGGCCTCATGAGATTGGGGGTTATAAAAAGAAAGAAAAGACTTGGATTTTTATAGCGCCTTTCACGACCACCAGACGTCTCAACGCGCTTTACGGTCAATGAAGTACTTTTGGAGTGTTGTAATTTAGGAAACGTGGCAGCCAATTTGCGCACCAGCAAACTCCCATAAACAGCAATGTGATAATGACCAGATAATCTGTTTTGTTTTTTGAGGGATAAATATTGGCCAGGACACCAGGGATAACTCCCCTGGTCTTCGAAATAGTGCCATGGGATATTTTACTTTCTCTTGAGAGAGCAGACAGGACATCTCGTCTGAAAGATGGCACCTCTGACAGTGCAGCGCTCCTTCAGCACTACACTGGAGTGTCAACCTAGATTTTTTTTTTGTACTCCATTCCCTGGAGTGGGACTTGAACCCACAACCTTTGGTAGGAAAAATAGAAACGCAGAATTTTTTTAAATGGTGAGACTGGGAATTAAAAAAGAATTAATCCTGGGAAGTGGGCGTCGCTGGTAAGGCCAGCATTTATTGCCCATCCCTAATTGCACTTGAGAAGATGGTGGTGAGCTGCCTCCTTGAACCATTGCAGTCCTTGTGGTGAAGGTACTCCCACAATGCTGTTAGGGAGGGGGTTCCAGAATTTTGACCCAGCGATGATGAAGGAATGACGGTATACTTCCAAGTCAGGATGGTGTGTAACTTGCAGGTGATGGTGCTCCCATGCGCCTGCTCATCTTGTCCTTCTAGGTGATGGAGGTTGTGGGTTTAGGAAGTGCTGTCGTGCATCTCATAGATGGTACACATTGCAGCTATGGTGCGCCGGTGGTGGAGAGAGTGAATGTTGAAGGTGGTGGATGGTGTTGAGCTTTTTAAGTGTTGGGGCTGCACTCATCCAGACAAGTAGAGAGTATTCCATCACACTCCTGACTTGTACCTTGTAGATGGTGGAAAGACTTTGGAGAGTCAGGAGGTGAGACACTCGCCTCAGAATATCCAGCCTCTGACCCGCAGTATTTATGTGGCTGGTCCAGTTAAGTTTCTGGTCAATGGTGACCTCCAAGGTGTTGGTGTGGGGGATTCGGTGATGGGAATGCCATTGAATATTAGGGGGAGGTGGTTGGATTCTCAATTGTTGGAGGTGGTCATTGCCTGGCACTTATAGCGCAAATGTTACTTGCCACTTAGCAGCCCAAGTGTGAATGTCATCCAGATCTTGCTGCATGCAGGCATGGACTGCTTCATTTTCTCAGGAGTTGCAAATGGAACTGTTGGTATTCGGAGGGACCTGGGTGTCCTTGTACACGAATCACGGAAAGTTAACATGCAGGTACAGCAAGCAATTAGGAAAGCAAATGCTATGTAAGCTTTTATTACAAAAGGATTGGAGTAAAGGAGTAAAGAAGTCTTACTGCAATTATATAGGGCCCTGGTGAGACCACACCTTGGAATACTGTGCAAGTTTTGATGATCTTATCGAAGGAAGGATATACTTGCCTTAGAGGGAGTGCAACAAGTGTTCAGTTGACTGATTCCTGGGATTAGAGAGTTGTCCTATGAGGAGATAGTGAGTGGATTGAGCCTATATTCCCTAGAGTTTAGGAAAATGAGAGGTGATCTCATTGAAATGTATAAGATTCTGAAGGGGAATTACAGGGTTGCTGAGAGGTTGTTTACCCTGGCTAGATCCAGGGGGCATCTCAGGATAAAAGGTCATTTAAGACTGAGATGAGGAGGAATTTCTTCATTCAGAGGGGTGAGAATCTTTGGGATTCTCGACCACAAAGGGCTGTGAAAGCTGAATCGTTGAGTATATTCAAGACTGAGATCGATAGATTTTTGGACTCGAGAATCGAGGGATATGGGGATTGGGCGGGAGAGTGAAGTTGATGTACTCCTGCAGTAAAAGTCTTCTGATGAGTCGGCTGGAAGAGTTATACCCAGCATGCTTGCTTAACTCCTAGGTTGATTCTGGGGATGAGGGGGTTGATTTATGAGGAGGAGTTGACTTATGAGGAGGGGTTGAGTAGCTTGGGCCTCTACTTATTGGAATTCAGAAGAATGAGAGGTGATCTTATCGAAGCGTGAAAGATTGTGAGGGGGTTTGGCGGGGTGGATGCAGAGAGGATGTTTCCACTGATGGGGGAGACTGGAACTAGGGGGCGTGATCTTGCAATAAGGGGCTGCCCATTTGGAACGAGGATGGAGAGAAACTTCTTCTCAGGTTGTGGATCTGTGGGGTTTGCTGTCTCTGAGAGCTGTGGGGGCTGGAACATTGAATGAATTTAAGACAGAGATAGACAGTTTCTTGAACGATAAGGGGACGGGGTTATGGGGAGCGGGTGGGGAAGTGGAGCTGGGTCTATGATCAGATCAGCCATGATCTTATTGAATGGCGAAGCAGGCTCGAGGGGCAGTATGGCCTACTCCTGTTCCTATTTCTTATGTTCTTAATAGAACTTTATTTACAGACAGTTGACATTCATTTTATGCCACATATTAGAACCTTTCCTGTCGAAATAGAAGCCAGTTTTTACACATCAAAGAATGCACACCCCAATATTAGAAACCCTTGTCACCAGAAATATTGGGTCACCTCTACTGCGGGTGATATCTTAAAATCCTGAGAATAGACATCATGTAGGTTATCATTTAACAAAACTTTGACTTTTATTATTACTTTTCATCCAATCATCTAACACTTTTATCCAAGAATCTAATGTCAAGTATTGCATTTGAAGACTGCTTCCAACATTTTCATGTTGTGGTTGAGGTTGAAGTCTGCTCCATTTCTCCCCCATCAGGCATTGCTGAATAGGGTACATGAGGAAGGTTGTCGGGTATTAGCACTGTCGGAAAGGCCTTTTCTTCGCCCTGGATCTCAGCCTGTCTCGGTCTCGAGCAAAACGATGGAGGAATGGCAGCAAGAGAAAAAGACATTGCTTGACACAATTCAGTTATTAAAGGACCTGTTTTCCAAGGCAACAGACAAGGGTGATGAGGTAAGTTTACAAAGCTATTGTGAAGAGGTATGCCTGAGCCTTGAATCATCATCATCATCATAGGCGGTCCCTCGAACGAGGATGATTTGCTTCCACTTGAGTTAACAACTGTTTCAATGAAGGACCTGATGTTCCAATCCTGAACTCCAATTGAGGGGGTAAAAGATGCCTGGGTGTGGATTTTTTTAACGTGTGGGGACCATTGCACGGGCTTGACAGAACTAGGCCATATCCAGTGGCAAGGGTTAACCAGGACGACTGGAAACCTGCTCTGCTGAGCCTTGTATAACCAAGTTGTAGAGAACACCTCTGCCCCTCCTCCCCATCACATACAATACACTGTGCAGCTTCAATGGGGTGACGTCCACAGATGTAATTTCACAAGTGCAAATACTATGTTCAAAGGAAGTGTGTATGTGTTTACAATTTTATTTTCCCAGTACCCCTGAACTACTTTTGGAAATTAGATAATCAGAATTATTCTGTTCTTTTGACATATACATGGCTCATAGCTAAAGCTTTCTGTTCCAATGGGCAGACTGCACTGTTGACTTACTTTTTCATTCTTCATATGTGGGTGACGATTTATTTATACCTCTGAAGGCATTACGAGCCAACCACATACTGTAGGCCAGACTAGGTAGGGGTGGACCAATTTTATGTCAATCTGATAACTTTAATGGTAATTTTCTGGTTCTAGCCCTAGCCCTCAAATTACCAGATTTATTGAAATATTTTTCACAACTAACCATGATGAGGATTGAATTCTGAAGGAAAAGCGGAATTTCTGCAGTCTTCGGGTAACTAAATAGTTGCACAGTGATGCAGAGTTCTTAAAGGAACTGCCACATGTTGCATTTTCCCCTTCTTTGGATCTTGGCTAACTTCCTCAAAAAAAAAAGATAATTTCTATCCATCTTTCGACCTATATGTGCAACACTGCCTCCCATCTGTCAGTTTTCATTTGCCTGCAGCACTTGGATTTATCAGATATTACACCTGATTATTTTCCTACCACTTCCATCAAAAAGTACTTCAATGTAGCATGGATTAGCTGGCATTGTATGGCTAACTGTTAGAATGTTAAACATCTTGTGATTTTCCTGTTCTTTCACATACATTTTATGTAAA
Source organism: Pristiophorus japonicus (assembly GCF_044704955.1). NCBI lineage: Eukaryota > Metazoa > Chordata > Chondrichthyes > Pristiophoridae > Pristiophorus > Pristiophorus japonicus. Next base: position 216,829,945 of record NC_091979.1, on the reverse strand, counting down.
CCAAGGTTGAATAGTGCTCAGTGAGAAGGACCATATCAAAGGTAGGTAATTTAACATTTATGCACACACCATGCCAATTGTGACCTGATATACGCACAAACAAGCAGAAGTCCCATCTTCTGACACTCATAACTTCAGTTCACCACAGTAACAGTAATTCATGGGCATGTCGGCACAAGAGTGCTTCATTGCATTGAAGTATTTTGTAGGCACTGTTGGGAGTCATTAACACCTCAGCAAGCACTAGGGCCTAATGCACTTTTGGCAATCACTGAGAAGCACTTTAGTATAAGTGAGAAAAATGCAGCACCGGAAGCTAATGCTCAAGTTTTTTGATGTTTATAACTTACCCATGTTTTAGCTGTGCATAAACCCTTCGGCAACAAACTGTCAGATGCTGTGTTTCTGTGAATAATAGCAATCTCTAAAGAAGGTTCTTTCTCTTGTTGATAAGGTGAAAGTAATTGCGCTGCTGAATGGGCTAAAAGTTTCCCAGATTGCCAGCGTGAAATCACTAAATAGTTTGGTGTATCACAGCCTTTTTTTGTGAAGATTTGTTATGCTGTACTGTACTGTAATGTGTATATTGGAATGTAGCAAATGACTTTGTTTCAGTTATCCATAACGACTATAATTGCATTCCATTGTTAGCTTCTTGCCAACTTGATACAACAGTTAAACTCAAAGAATAGAACAGTTGTGAATAAAATAACTTGTCAAAAATCATTATTTTTAGCAGTTATCCTCTATTCTATTCTATGAACCTGGAGTTATAAACATTATTTAAGAAGTCTTGACTTCTTTCCCTACCTCTATAGGATTCTACAGGTCGAAGAACTGATTGGAGAAGGGAGTTACTACAGGCTGTGCAAGCAATCCTCAACCAGGAAAAAAACTCTTTCTTGTCTGAATTATGTTCATACACCCAGAACCAAGCTACAGGAGCAGAGAACACCCAACCTGAGATACTTGAGCGCATTCTTAAAGAGCAGGTAAATACTGACTCACACCAGCTCTGTCTGTAGTAGTAACCGTGGTCCTTCTGAAAGAATCATCATGTTGTGGTAAATCTTGCAATATAGGACAGTTTTGATGGACTCCAGAACCTTATCAAATAAAAGTAGAAGCCAGTGCAGCTGTGGTGAAGCCATTGTGAGATCATTTTATGTGGCAGTGGAGAATGTTGATATTAAGCAGAGTTCGAGGTTAACATTTAAATGTAGTTTTGCAAGAACAATTAAAATTTAAGTTGATACAGAAACTCTCTGCCTTTTGTAGGTTGTTTGAATCAGTCTGCTGTAAAAAGAATTTAGTATGCTTAAATCAACAATTGAAAAATACTCCCTTCAGTTTCTGATCTTAGATTGTACTTGAATTATGAGAAGTTGTGGGTAATCAGCATTAAACTAGAGAGTGGGTAGAGCAGACCCTCCAAGTCCGCACTCAAATGCCAATTTTTCATTTATGACGCTAGGTTGTGTGTATAGATAGACTTATTAGACTGCTGAGAATTGCAGCCAAACGTCAAGCGGCCAACATCCAGCATGACTCACCGGTGATGGCAATCAAAAGCAGCATCCCTGGCTAATTTTATTTTTCCAATCGTTTCTCTAGCATTGAAACATTTTTTAGTGCCTCTGTTGATGCCCTGACTGTGGCCAGTTAATTCAGCAGAGATGAGCATCAAACCTGGAACCTTGAGGTTTGTTTGGATCAGTTACATGTTGACTTTACCAATTGAGCCATCAGGGGAGCTTGAAGCAAATTTCCTTGCGGCATATCCTGCTGTGCAGCCGTAAGTTCAGCAGAAACCCTATTTACACATGTAAACAGGGCTTCCACCCATGTTATATTAGTGCAGCGGGAGAACCACGATGGAAATTCACCCCCGATATTCTCAAGCATGATTTAGTCTTCACTGAACTCAAACCTTATGGCTGACTGTTAAGATCTCATAAATGGCAATGTATAATACATACTGCTGGTAAGCATTATCTTTCCTGTATTTCTATTTATAACAGTTGCAGTCAGTTTCAAAAGTTAAGCAAGATTTTATTTTAGCCTAAGAAAATTGAAGTGGGCTTGTCCTGTCACTTGTCATTGTGATGTCACAGAAGTGGTATGTGCTTCAACTGCAGCCAGATTATCATAAATAGTAAAGGAAAGCAGGGCAAAGTAGGACAAATGAGATGTGTACAATGAAACATCACAAACAGGACATTGTGGAAGAGTGGGTAGAGCAGCAATGGAAAGGTTCAAAAATCAAAGCGTCATACAGCAATGATGTCCTCCCTCCCTATTACAAGGACTTGCATGATGCAGAATGCAATGAGGTGAGCAGCAATCTGAAAGTGTCATAATATTATCTGCCTCTTCCTAATTTTATTCAATCTCCAACTACAAGTGAATCGGCCACCATCCAAATGGGAGGGAAACTGCAGGATTTTCATCCTTCCAGTATTGAGGCCAAGTTATCCACAGCACCATCTGTCCATACAGGTTGAGATAAACTGCCTTGTGGTAGCACTTTGTGGATTAATGTGTAAAAAAACCTGCCAGAAAAATCATGTCACTCTTCTATGTTCTGGCACACGATTGGCTAAAAAATGGTCTTTGGACCAGGTTTTCAGCTGATCACAAGTCTTCTTTTCTAGTGCCCCCCGCCCCCCCAAAAAAAATAGATGCTAGGGAGACAGGAGAAAATTGATTCAGAATCATTTTTAAAATGAGAAAGCAATAAATAATGAAATTAGAGCTAGGCCTTTTAGGAATGAAATTATGAACCATTGTTTCACACTAGGAATCATAGAAATCTGGAACTCTCTCCCCTAAAGGCTGTAGAAGTGAGACAATTGAAATTTTTAAAACTGAGATCAGTAGTTTTTTATACGGTATAGGTTTTGAGGGATATGAAAAAAAGGCAGGTCAATGGAGTGAGGACAGATTAGCCATGATCTAATAGAATGGCAGAACAGACTCGATGGCTGAATGGCCTGTTCTTGTTGCTATGTTCCTCGTGCAATAATTTGAATAAAGTATTAGTTACAAATAAGGTAAAATTAAACTTAAATAGAAATGGAGCAAGAATAGCATGCAGGAGACAAGTACGAGAGAGACAGTGCCAGAGGATTATGCTTTTAAATTGTATTTAAAATTGTTTTATAGCATATGATTAGTATTACAATAATCCAGACATCTGAGTAACTTTATTACTGTAACGATGTTTATTTCCGCAGCAGTGAGAGCTTAAACCAGTTTTCTTAAAAAGTTGGTCTCCGTGAAACTAAAGGTCAAAAATGTACATTGTAACAATAGCCCAAAACACCATCATGTTTCGCCCATTGTGTGTCGATTAAAAGTACTTCCCATCTTGAACAGTTGCACCGTGTGAGAAGTTCACCAGCTAACAAATGATCTGTGTGGCTCCTTACATCCTTCCCTTGAACAAGCAAGCCACAATACTACCTCATTGTGGACAAGGTGTGGTGTTTGTACAGATATCATGCCACATCCAGTGTCTCCATTGACCTATAACATGTTCTCAGGATAAAATGACTGTACTGCAAGGTCATTGCTCTCCATCCATCTTCACATAGTATTTTGTTTGCGGTCAGCTTGCTGATCCTCCCAGTCCTGCTCACCTTGCACACCCAGGCTTCCCTAGCCAGTCATATACCAAGTGACATTCTATGGCCGACTTGCCACTCAGTACACCTTTGCTGTACTTGGATTTGACACAGTAGATCCATGATCTGTTGACAGACTAGATCATTGGCTCCATTCAAGTTGTTGAAATTTGTGCCTTTGATTAGTGCCATGAACTGACTACACTCTCTTCAATACTAGCCTCCTTTTTAAGTAAGCTCCGTCATCCAAATCATTCTAACAAAATCTTAAATGGCACTGATGTTGAAACTTCTAGTTTTACTGCTGTCCACATAGGATATTGTATTCAAAACTTGGTTCGGCGTACATCTACTATTCCTTGTCTCTTCCCCCACACACACACAAAAGGGCACTGCTTCCCTTCATTTCACACTAGACGTGGATGTACTAACATCAGACTCCACCCCATTTGACGCAAAATTTTCATTTGCCACATGGTCACTGTGATGAGGCATAAAAATAGTGCCATATCCCAGAGTGCATTGTGGGCCATCTTTCATCCCAGCAATGTTCTGCTTTGTTTCCCACCTTGAGTAACATTTAACTTCACTCAGATTGTCCCCCTATAATCTGCTTGGGTGTACTGTAGAGGGTGCAAGCTGATCATCTGGCTCAATGAGTTGATCATCTTCCCACCTAATTTCCAGTTTGCATTTAAAACTATTTTACCTCAGCATCTCTCTGTCTCAATTTCTTTCATACTTATGTTCCCACTTTTTTTTCTTTCTCTCTCTTCTTCTCACTCCAAGCTTGTCACTAGCTGTGTGATAATTGCTTTGTTGATGAGCCCAGTCTCTGTCACCCTCCCACCCCCCCTTTTACTTTGTTGTATTGCATTGTACAAGAATGTATATGCTTTCTCAGGGCATAATACAATACAGAGTACACATTGCTTTATAGATTAAAGGAGAGGGTGCAGAGATGAGTTTTTATAAGGATGATACCAGAAATGCGACAGTATACATATCAGGAAATGATGGAACAGGCTGGATTTCTTTTCTCTTGAAAAAAGGAGGTTCGAGGTGACCTAATAGAGGTCTTGAAAATTATGAAAGGTTTTCATAGAGTGGATACCTCAACCGTCTTCTTCCCGTGGCCGAGGAGCTCCTCCCGGAGTCACAGTGTGGATTTCGTCCACTACAGGGCACAACGGACATGATTTTTGCAGTGCGACAGCTATAGGTAAAATGCAAAGGTCTTTGACACTGTCAACCGCGAGGGTCTATAGAGCATCCTCCATTCTGGATGCCCCCAAAGTTCGTCACCATCCTTTGCCTGCTCCACAATGACATGCAGACCGTAATCCTTACTAACTAATCCAACACAGACCCAATCCACGTCGGGACCGGGGTCAAGCAGGGCTGCATCATCGCCCCCAACCCTTTTCTCAGTCTTTCTTGCCGCCATGCTCCACCTCACAATCAACAAGCTCCCCGCTGGAGTGGAATTAAACTACAGAACCAGTGGGAACCTGTTCAACCTGTGCCATCTCCAGGCCAGGTCCAAGACCACCCCAATCTCTGTTGTCGAGCTACAGTACACAGACGATGCCTGCGTCTGCGCACATACAGAGGCTGAACTCCAGGACATAGTCAACGTATTTATTGAGGCGTACGAAAGCATGGGCCTTACATTAAACATCTGTAAGACAAAGGTCCTCCACCTGCCTGTCCTCACTGCTCAGTACTGCCACTCCTCCCCCCCCCCCCCCAGTCATCAAGATCCACGGTGCGGCCCTGGACACTGGACCACTTCCCATATCTCGGGAGCCTCCTATCAGCAAGAGCAGGCATTGACAACGAGATCCAACATCGCTGCCAGTGCAGCCTTCGGCCGCCTGAGGAAAAGAGTGTTTGAAGACCAGGCCCCCCAAACTGCCACCAAGCTCATGGTCTACAGCACTGTTGTAATACCTGCCCTTCTGTATGGCTCAGAGACATGGACCATTCTAAGGATAAGGGGTAAGCCATTTAGGACCGAGATGCGGAGGAACTTCTTCACCCAGAGAGTGGCGAACCTGTGGAATTCTCTACCACAGAAAGTTGTTGAGGCCAATTCACTAAATATATTCAAAAAGGAGTTAGATGAGGTCCTTACTACTAGAGGGATCAAGGGGTATGGCGAGAAAGCAGGAATGGGGTACTGAAGTTGAATGTTCAGCCATGAACTCATTGAATGGCGGTGCAGGATAGAAGGGCCGAATGGCCTACTCCTGCACCTATTTTCTATGTTTCTATAGCAGACACCTCAAGTCGCTGGAGAAATATCATCAACGATGTCGCCGCAAGATCCTACAAATCCCCTGGGAGGACAGGCGCACCAACATCAGCGTCCTCATCCAGGCCAACATCCCCAGCATTGAAGCACTATCCACACTTGATCAGCTGCGCTGGGCAGGCGACATAGTTTGCATGCCAGACACGAGACTCCCAAAGCAAGTGCTCTACTCGGCGCTCCCTCACAGCAAACGGGCCAAAGGTGGGCAGCCGAAAAGTTACAAGGACACCCTCAAAGCCTCCCTGATAAAGTGCGACATCCCCACTGACAGCTGGGAGTCCCTGGCCCAAGACAGCCCAAAGTGAAGGAAGTGCATCCGAGAGGGCGCTGAGCACCTCAAGTCTCAACGCCGAGAGCATGCAGAAATCCAGCGCAGGCAGCGAAAAGAGCATGCGGCAAACCAGTCCCACCCACCCCTTCCCTCAACGACTATCTGTCCCACCTGTGACAGAGTCTGTGGCTCTCGTATTGGACTGTTCAGCCACCAAAGAACTCAGTTGAGGAGCGGAAGCAAGTCTTCCTCGATTCCGAGGGACTGCCAATGATGATGATAGAGAGAATGTTTCCACTTGGGGGGAAGAGCGTAACTAGAGGCCATCAATATAAGAGAGCCACCAATAAATCCAATAGGGAATTCAGAAGAAACTTCTTTACCCAAAGAGTGGTGAGAATGTGGAATTCGCTTCCATGGAGTGGTTGAAGCGAATGGTATAGATGCATTTAAGGGGCAGTTAGATTAGCATATGAGGGAGAAGGGAATAGAGGGTTATGCTGATAGATTTAGATGAGGAAAGACGGGAGTAGGCTCAAGTGGAGCATAAATGCCGGCATGGACTGGTTGGGTCGAATGGCCTATTTGTGCCATATATCTTATGTAATCCTAGTGCAGTACTTGCTGATGCATACATCTCTATGTTTTAGCGTGGTTGCTATTTGGCAGGGTCAGAGTAATTCCTTATTAGTACCATCTAAGTATGTAGGGGAGAGGGTGAAGACTACAATGGGTGTTGAACTGATATGATAGAGGGGATTGGACCTTATTACCCAGACAGAGGGCTCAATTTTCCCCAGTTATCTGTGCCGTTTTTTTGGCATAAATTAAAGTATCCCAAATTTCCCCAAAATTTCTGCGCCAGCGTAACTCAGTTACGATTTTTTTATGTTAGTAACCTGATCTCTGCACCAGTTTTTCACCTTTAAGCAAGTTTGGCCAACTTCCATTTTTCCGAGACGGTGTATGTGACCACTCCCAAAAAACCTTCTGGGCACTTTGAAAAACCAGCGCACATTAAAAACTCGGCGCAGAAAGACACCATTGCTTTTAGGCAAAGTTTTGGAGGGAGTCAAGAAGACAAAGAATATGCATCATGAAGCTTAATTTTTTCAAAGTCAAAAGGGAGAAAATGGAAGTCTAATGCAATTCTTTAATTTTTGATTTTTTTCAAAGTACCACGCCACCATCGAGCGTCTCCTCACCAGGGTTGGAGTGTCGGCCGGCAGAATCACTCCCTCTGACACTGGCTCGGCTTCAAAAGAAGCCTTGGGGGTGGGGGGGGTGGAATCTGAACTGAGGGGATGAGAACCCATTGACATACAGCAGCTTCAAAAGAAGCCCGGTGGGGGGGTGGACGGCAAGCCCCTGTTCCCTGTGTCCGGGCGAGGGAGCGCTTCTGCCGGCCAACCCTCGAGCCTGGTGAGGAGACATTTGATCAGTGGTGGGGTAGTACTTTGAAAAAAGTCTAAAATTAAAGAATTGCATTCGACTTCGTTGTCTTGAATGCCTAGTTTTCCATTCTAAGCAAGCCTGTTGCGCATGCGCAGACCAGGGTGTAGTCGTGTGGTCCATACCAGGGCGTTGACCTTGGGGAGAGAGAGGAAAGAAGGCGCAATTGCTTTGTCCTGCTGTTTTGAGCTTCTTGCAAAGCTACAATTAAATTATGGGGGCAATATTGACAATGCCATACCTCGTGCAAGCCTTCTACATGATTGTGCTGCGGAAAAGATTGATAAGACATCACCCGAAGAACCTCGTAGGATGATGAGGAAGGAGGCCTTACCCACATCGGGTCTATCGAGACAGGCCCTTGAGTGATGCAGACTGTGAGAAGGCTGCGTTTCCACAAAGAAGATGTAACCGAGATCTGTGAGTTAGTAAAAGCAGACCTGCACGCTAGAAAAGTCAGGAGGACTGCTTTGTCAGTTGAAGTGAAGGTTACAGCTGCACTTTCACTCTATGCATCTAAATCAGTCTAGGCCGCAACTGGGGATGTGTGCGCCATTTCTCAACATGCAATACATACCTGCATTCGGAAGTTGATCAGGAATACAACATATCACACATTGCGACGCGCAGCATATTAGAGAGGACCATTGGCATCTTGAAGCAGTGTTTTCGATGCCTGGACCATTCCGGAGGCTACTTGCAAAACTCCCGTGAGATTGTTGGTCAGTTCACTTTTGTGTGCTGCATGCTGCATAACTTAGCCATCATGAGGCAGCAGCAGCTGGTAGAAGACCCACCTGAGGTGAGAGTGGCTGATGATGAGGAGGAAGATGCAGATGATGAGGAGGAGGAAGACGAGGAAGCCATGCAACTACCTGAACCTGGAGCACATTGACGGAGGAGGGACGGCTGTCATGCCCCTTTAACGATTGCTCGAGCCTTGCGCTAGCAGCTCATCCGTGAACGCTTTGCTGCCTGAAGGTTCAGCGGCAACTATTCCAAATGGACCATGTTTACTGTTTGGACCTGTTCCATAATGTTGTATTGTGTTAATGGAACAAATAATGGAAATGATTCAGTTATAATTTAAAATATATTTTATTCAAAAGTTTAATAAACACCTGTTTGTACTTAACTTTAATAAAAATATTCTTGTATCTAACTTTAAAGTTTTCAGTTAAGATCACTTACAATCTTTTAAACTTGTAAATTTACTTAACTTACAAAAAACTTTTAATTTGAGAACAGTCACAATAACAAGAACAACAGCAACAAAGAAAGGCTGCACCCATCTCTCCTCCAGCTTATTCTAAGACCGCCTGCTGCGCTTGGTCTAGGTGACTTCACCCCTGCCTGCAGGCGGTGGCATGGTATTTCTCGGGTTGATACCGAGTTTATTCTTTTGAGCATCTCTGGTAATGCGCACTTCTTGATGGGGGGCGTGGGCAGGCAGTAATGTGGAAGGCCTGGCTTAGGCCTCTTCAGAGGTTGGTCTGGGGATTGGAATGGGAGTGGCAGTTAATTCCAACAATGGCTGCGGGGTCTGGGCGTGTTATTGCAGCAGCTGCCTGCGACATTCCCTCCCTCATGTGCCCGGACAGTGTTCCCATTTCTCGTGAGTGTTGTTACTTCTCCTGACAGTCCCAATACCTCCTCACCCACCCCACTGATAGGGTCCAGGAGTGATTGTGTAAGGTCACTGCTCTCTGCACTCATTGCCATCATCTGAACCACATCTGTTAGATCCTGCCCCTCAGGAGAGTGCTGTCAAGCTCTCCTTCCCCTCCTCACCCTGGGTGTGGCTCGCTGCATCCCTCTGGGACCCGCAGCCTCGGACGGTGGGGCCCTGGGTGTGGCTCGCTGCATCCCACTGGGACACGCAGCCTCGGACGGTGGGGCCCTGGGTGTGGCTCGCTGCATCCCACTGGGACACGCAGCCTCGGACGGTGGGGCCCTGGGTGTGGCTCGCTGCATCCCTCTGGGACCCGCAGCCTCGGACGGTGGGGCCCTGGGTGTGGCTTGCTGCATCACACTGGAACCCGCAGTCTCGGACTGTGCAAAACCATGGAATGTCCCAACACTTGTACCACTCAGGAAAGAGCCTGGCACCTCGCTGGGCGGTACCTGCACCTCCTCCAGAGTGGGTTCAAGAGTGGGGGCTTCAGCCTCCCCTTCACCCTCACCCCATGCTGTTTGTCTGGAAGGTGGGATTGGAAGATGTTCTCTTCAGGCTCATCCGCGTCTGAATCATCTTCTGCATCGGCTTCAGCCTCGTCAGGGTTGGTCTCAAGTTCTGCAAAATATAACACAACAGACAAATGGTTAGCAGCAGAGGAGGGGGCAGGGAGGCATGAGTAGGCTTACACAGCGCAGGTAGCAGGCTAATTTGAAGGACTATGATGAATGATAGCGCATTGCATCAACCGAAGCGTAGTTGACTGAGACATCCTCATGAACCAAAGCATGGCTAGCCTGTGCAGTGCTTAACATTTATCAAAGCCAGACTGTGGAATTTGCAGGACTTACCCTCTCCCTCGAGTGTGGGCCCAACTTGTGCAGTGGTGGTTACTTTTCTCCAGGCAGGACCCAACAAAGCAGCGACCCTTTCTTCCAAGGGTGTCTGTTGGTGCAGATTTGCCGGGCCTCCTCCTGTTCGAGTTTGTTCTTTTTTGTTGTGTGCCACCTTCCTCTGCAGAGATGAAAATATTACTTTTTAGAGAGGGTATCTTTCTGCTGGGTGGGACATACAGGTGATCATATTTACAATTGCAATTCCAGTGAATAAATGAAAATATTACTTATACTAACTACTTGACCAAGGTCCTGCCACTTTTTGCACTGGCCTCCAGACCTCTGGGTGCTCACCATTGCACAGTAATCTTCTGCAACTTGGTTCCAGGGTTTCTTCAGTTCTTTTGGTGAAACTTTTCTGTGACCTCTGCTGGTGTCCAGCTCATGCCATCTGGCCTCAATTACAGTAACCAGTGCCTCCACTTCATCCTGTGAGAAATTCTTGGTCCTTGAGCCACATTGCATATTGCAACTCTGATTTTTCTACTGAGAATTAAAGTTCTCACATACATCTGGCTCTTTAAAACTGGGCGAATGCAGACCAGGAGTTGTACTGGGCATGCATACCATAGCCGTCACGTAAAAAAGTCTTTTTTTTTGTGCATGTGTAGAAGTGGGGGCATCGTTTTTTTGGCGCAGACATTAGGCTCCAAGATAAAGGCGCCAATTTTAAAAATAAGAACGGAGAAACTTGCAAGTTATTTTTTTTGGAGTAGTCTGGGCAAAAAAAAACGGGCGGAACTCTTGAAATATGCAAAAAAACGGCATTGGGGAAAATTGAGCCCAGAAACTGCAATTCCAGTGGGCCTCACCTGGTTTAGGAAAGGAATAACCCATGATTTTCTCCTTCCATACATGGGCATGAGCCATATTCAAGGCAATTCACAGAAGTATATTTGTGCTTCTTAATTTTCACTGTTTAGGAGAAGCAGCAACAATCAGCCCTGGAAGACCTCTTATCCGTGGACAGAAACAGTTTGTTGTCAGAGGTGCAGGACCTCCGTTCACAGCTCCGCATTGCACACCTTCAGCACCAGGAGAAACTGCAGCAGCTGCAGGATACCCTCACCAGTGCAGAGGAGCAGGCCAAGAAGCAGGAGCGACCGCTTCGTAGGCAAGGTATTGCAAAGTTGGTGGATGTTGGGGTTGACAGTCGAGGAAACTGGATTTACTGAGGTTTTTATACAGCTGGTAGTCATCAAGTTTGAATATTTAGCTCTGGTGGCTTTCCAAAGTGGATAACAAAAAGTTGAATACTGGTGAAGTACTGACTCAGTTCTGCCCTTATTACTTTATATTCCTGCTAGATAGGTTAGTAAACAGTACTTGCACCTTCCTGCTTTTACTTTCTCACAGCTTTCCCTAGCGGGATACAGTGAACAGGATGTTTAAATGTTAATACTGTGTGTATTCTAACCTGCCATTTAATAATTTGATGTCTCAACAGTACATTTTAGAACGAGTAGCGGTGTCTAACTCTAGCATGTTAGTATATTTATCGGTCTTGAATTTTCTGGGAAACTCACTTACGCTTCTAAATTGTTCTGGCCTTTGAACCAGACCTCTTTGACAAGGCTTCATGCCAGCTGCTTTTATATTACGACTGAAGCCCACCCTTACCGTTGTGAGGCCAGATCTTCCATTTTCTCTACTGCTAGCATTTTTGGTGTTAGGTGACAACCAAGAATGTCCTGTACTGATGTCAAAAGTACAATATAAAAGCAACATAACTGGTGCAGTACAACAGTTCGATCCCTGAGGAGCTGTAGGCACTTTTACTTTGAGGGAGTGGAATCAATGACTGATATATTGCTCACCTGCCATTGACAAAACTGATTAGTGTAAAGTCCTGAGTTCCAACTGCATTGCAGGCTTTGTTTTTCCACAGGCCTCAAGATCTGCCAATGCATTAGTCCCCTCCTGTTTGAGTCTGCTGAACGCACTGAGCACATTCCACGCAGTTGTGTGATAGTAGCTATATTACTGGACTCGTAATCCAGAGAACACAGTTTTAAAAAATCTGGAAATAAAAAATTGGTATCATTAAAAGCAATTAGGATTATTGTAAAAATCCAACTAGTTCACTAATATCCTTTAGGGAAGGATACCTGCCATCCTTACCTGGTTTATGTGCGGCTCCAGTCCCACATCAACGTTGATGGCTGTCCTCTGAAGTGGGCGAGCAAGCTATTCAGTTGTAAATAGTTGAAGGTCTACCACCACTTTCTTGGGACAACTAGGGGTGGGTAATAAATGCCGGCCTTAACAGTGATGACCACATTTCAGTCTTGGTATTCTCATATTCAGCTCTGCTTTTAACTAATTATTTTGCTGGTTATTTTTAACTGCAGCAAGCGTTAACTAAAGTAAATTAAGGCCTCAACTTCATTTTAGTGTGGGTTGCTTGCCTCATTGGCTTGTTCAGGGGTATGCACGTGGTGCTGTAACAAAGTGCAGTGAAAGTTTGGGCTGTAACAATTCTAAGTATAGCAAATTCCTGGATAAGGTGTGATGGACTTGTGGCTGCATTTTCAATGCGCAGATAGCTTCCACGTAATAGGGCACTTTTCACGGCTACACTTTCCATGGGTTCAGGGTTCCGCTTTCTCGAAGTAGTTGGACCACTGTTTCACACACATAGTTAAAGAACAGGATTGGGAGAGATCTCTGAGTAGTCCAGATGAGTTACTGTGCATGTTGTAGAGAGAGCTGAAAGAGTGAATGTAAATGTGGTGCAAAATTAATGCATTGATTTGTTGCAATATTTTCAAAGCTGTGCACAAACTTCAGGTGGGAAAACATTTTTTAACAGTGCGTTTGTTCTGTCCACTATAGTGGAGTTGCTGGAATACAAACTTCAGCAAGAACAGATCATAGCAAATGATCTACAAAATTCCCTAAGAGGAGAGCAAGAACGATCGAATGAGCTCCGCCAACACTTGCAGACTGACCAAACTGCTGTGTCGGAGCTGAAGTCAGACCTGTCTGAGGTCACCGATGAACTGGAGGCTGCATTACAGACTCGACATGAACTACAGCAAAACCTCCAGAAACTCAGGTTTGCAGGCCAAGTCACTGTCTATATATATTTCACTTATATATTTCACTTTTTGGGGCATACCAACAGTTCGTAAGCTGTAGCAACACAGCAAATCAGCTGAACTGCTTCTGATTGTATCAGAAACAACGCTGTTGATAATTTTCTAGCAGATAATACAGATCACAAAGCTCTTGTAGCAAGCTACATTGGTGCATTCAGCGCAGATGGACTCTGCCACTCCAAATCCTGCTTGACAGGAAATGCTCTGCTGAAGATTTCAGGCATCCACTCTATAAAGAAGTTGGTGTTATTTTTGTGCAATAAATCCTGACAAGCCCAGAGGTGAAGTACTTGCAACCCATGCCCCGGAAGAAATGAACTATTTTCCCCTTTTGCTGATTGATCTAACATTGGTGGAGAAATCACAGCTGGCATTTTACAAGACAAGTGGGGCAGTTCTCCTTCGATGTCTGAATTAGGGTTATGGGTAAATGTTCCTTTGACACTTCAGTGGTATCCCCTGAGATCTGAGGAAGTATGTCCCAGAGCAGCCACAGTGTTCCTCCCAAGGAATTGTTGCCCTCGGGCAAACACTTCAGTTTTCACAGGTCATAAATAATGTTCCCATGGCTCTGGAAAACTGGGGATTCTACTGGTGTTGCTTTGTTGTGCCTAGGTTTGAGATATTCTGGACCTACAAAACCTGAACTCTTTCGTTGCAAAGAAAAGAAATGCTGACACTAGCACAGATAATTCAGGCAATGCTTCAGGCTGTTGATTATAGACTTCCAGGACATTTACTTTGGATTCATGTATCCCATGTGGTCTTGCGTGCAGCCAGAGATGTAAAATAGTGGTCTTAGAACAAACATACTGAGCAAATTGTCACTGTAACTTTGTAGCGGATAGAGAGATCTGCTACAGTTGCTGATCTAATATATTTTTTCTATGCTGCTTAACCTGCTCACTTTCTTGCATGCTGTTTCAACTACCTGCACACACTTCTGCATGCTGCTTAATCGCCTGATTTCACTGCCATGCTACTCATGTGCCTCTGCTGAATGTTGTTTCTATTGCTTCCTTTTTCCTATGTTTAATTTTTACTACTTGTCACGTTCTTTCATGGACTGATTTTGTCACCCACCCATCTCCCCTCTCCCCATGCATCATTTCTGTTGTTCACCAATGCCCTTCTTGAATTCTGCTTTTGCCGCCTACACATGCTTGCCCCGCACGCATCCTATGCCAATATTCACCTCTTCCCTTTGCCTGTGTCTACCACACCTCCCTGTTTTAGGGGAGAATTGAACACTAAAGAGAATGAACTGCTAACTGCAGCGAAGGCATTTGACCAGGAACGGCAAAAAGTACAGCAGTTCCAGAACATGGTGGAGAAGGAGCAGCTCCATCACAAAGAGCACAAAGAACAAGAACGGCAAGCTCATCAGGTAAATAGAAAGTAAAATGACAGTATAAAGTTAGAATAGATCAGATCATCAAGATAGTGTTTGCTTCACAGCTCTGTTGCGAGTCCGAGTCACACTGCTGATTAGTGCTCGAGTCCACAATTTGAGTTCACTCTGAAAGTTTCTCAGAAGTGTGAGATTAAATAAAAAGCTCTGAAGTCCTCCCTCAGGTGCAGCAATGATACATTAGGGTCAGGAAGGGTTACCTGATGTCCAGAACACATGGGCAGAGGTGGGACTGGTACTGTGTAGTACTGAGGCAGTAGGCAATATTGAATTAAGGCCTTTTGTTTTGAGGGTAAAATTTAGAACTACCATCAGATATCATTGACAGTGATCTTTCCGGACACTGCCTCCAGAAAGCCCAACTTCAACTCATCCCAGTGTAGGATCCAACGTGAGCTGGGAGTGCTTGCTACCAACACTGTGTGGAAGTTAAAAAGTGTTCCATTTTCCAGCATTAACAGCATCTTGTGCACAAAAGTGCAGGTGTTGTCTCACCCGAAAGGTCCAGCATCCTGCATTTGGGAGTATTATTTGGGCCAGGAGGTTCTGGTGGATGCAAGTGAAGAAACATGACCAGGATCTTTTTCAAGAAAGATTCCACCTGCTGCGCACTATCCTTTTGGAATGATGGGATATGTGTATGTCAGTGTGACATATAGCTGTTATGTCGTACTATTGTATCTGTTCCTTTTCCTGGGGAATAGACAGACCATTTTTGGGAGGAATGTATATTTTGTATGGTGAAACAGGGAGAGTCAACAGGAGTGGTGCCAGAGGAATTGGGGGATTGCAAAAGTTACTTGCCTGTTCAGAAAAGGGAAGAAGAATTAACCAGGGAAATCAGCCTAACATTGGTGGTGGGTGTAATGTATGCACCTGTGAGTATGCACCCAGATTTGTAGAGATGTTGAGTTGTGAGTGGCTTAGCCAGTCACATGATGTTCACAAGACTAAATAAAACCCCAGCCAGTTGGGTTCAGGGGATCCATGATGAGGCAGATGGTTGTGAGCCTGGTGGATGAACTGGTAATGTGTAATGTGATAAATCTTTGCTAATAAACCAACTAATTCTTAATGGTAATGTGTTGCTATGAATTCTTAAGCAAAGAAGCATGAAACAGATACATTACAGTAGGGAAACATTTAGAGATAACAAACCGGGACAAAATTAGTTGTCAATTGCAAAAACATGGGTTAATCAATAACAGCCAGCACAGATTTGTGAAACAAACTTGATTGAATTCTTTGATGAAGTAACCAAGAGAGTTGCTGGGGGGTAGTGTGTGGTTGATGCTGTGTATAAGCACTTTCAAAGGGCATTTGATAAAGTACGAAATAATAGACTTGTTAGCAAAATTGAAGTCCATGGGATTAAAGGGGCCGTGGCAGCATGGATACAAAATTGGCTAAGGAACAGAAAGCAGAGAGCTCTTTTTCAGACTGGAGCGAAGTATACAGTGGTGTCCCCCAGGGTTCAGTGTTAGGATCACTGCACTTTTTTATGTATATTAATGACATGGATTTGGGTATACAGGACATAATTTCAAAGTTTACAGATGACACTAAACTCAGAAAAATGGTACAGTGAGGAGGAGAGTAGCAGACTTCAGGAGGACGCAGACAGACTGTTGAAATGGGCAGACGAAATGTAATGCCGAGAAGTGCTAAGTGGTGCATTTTGGAAGGAAGAATGAGGAGAGTCAATATGAACTAAATGGTACAATTTTAAAGCGAGTGCAGGAATTGAGAGACCTGGGAGTTTACGTACAGAAATCTTTGAACGTAGCAGGACAAGTTGAGAAGGCTGTTAAAAAGACATACTGGATCCTTGGTTTTATAAATAGAGACATAGAGTAGGAAAGCAAGAAATTTATGCGAAACCATTATAAACCACTGGTTAAGCCTCAACTGGAGTATTGTCCAATTTTGGGCACCACACTTTAGGAAGGATGTAAAGGCCTTAAGAGGGTGCAGAATGAGACCACAAGAACATAAGAAATAGGAGCAGAAGTAGGCCATACGGCCCCTCAAGCCTGCTCAACCATTTAATACGATCATGGCTGATCTGATCATGGACTCAGGTCAACTTCCCTGCCTGCTCCCCATAACCCCTTATTCCCTAATTGGTTAAGAAACTGTCTGTCTCTGTCTTAAATTTATTCAATGACCCAGCTTCCACAGCACTCTGAGGCAGTGAATTCCACAGATTTACAACCCTCAAGAAATTCCTCCTCATCTCAGTTTTAAATGGGCGGCCTCTTATTCTAAGATTATGCCCCCTAGTTCTAGTCTCCCCTATCAGTGGAAACATCCTCTCTGCATCCACCTTGTCAAGCCCCCTCATAACCTTATACGTTTTGATAAGATCACACCTCATTCTTCTGAATTCCAATGAGTAGAGGCCCAACCTTCTCAACCTTTCCTCATAAGACAACCCCTCATCTCTGGAATCAACCTGGTGAACCTTCTCTGAACTGCCTCCAAAGCAAGTATGTCCTTCCCTAAATATGGAAACCAAAACTGCATGCAGTATTCCAGGTGTGACCTCACCAATACCCTGTATAACTGTAGCAAGTCTTCCCTGCTTTTATACTCCATCCCCTTTGCAATAAAGGCCAAGATTCCATTGGCCTTCCTGATCAGTTGCTGTACCTGCATACTAAGCTTTTGTGCTTCATGCATCAGGTCCCGCTGTACTGCAGCACTTTACAATTTTTCTTCATTTAAATAATAACTTGCTCTTGGATATTTTCTGCCAAAGTACATAACCTCACACGTTCCAACATTATACTCCTTCTGCCAAATTTTTGCCCGCTCACTTAGCCTGTCTATGTCCTTTTGCAGGTTTTTTGTGTCCTCCTCACACATTGCTTTTCCTCCCATTTTTGTATCATCAGCAAACTTGGCTACGTTATACTCGGTCCCTTCATCCAAGTTGTTAATATAGATTGAAAATAGTTAGGGCCCCAGCAATGATCCCTGCGGCACCCCACTAGTTACTGATTGCCCACCCGAGAATGAACCATTTATCCCAACTCTCTCTCTTCTTTTTGTTAGCCAATCCTTTATCCATGCTAATATATTACCCCCAACCCCGTGAACTTTTATCTTGTGCAGTAACCTTTTATGTGGCACCTTGTCAAATGCCTTCTGGAAGTCCAAATACACCACATCCACTGGTTCCCCTTTATCCACCCTGTTTGTTACATCCTCAAAGAATTCCAACAAATTTGTCAAACATGACTTCCCCTTCATAAATCCAAGCTGACTCTGCCTGACCGAATTTTGCTTTTCCAAATGTCCTGCTACTGCTTCTTTAATAATGGACTCCAACATCTTCCCAACCACAGATGTTAGGCTAACTGATCTGTAGTTTCCTGCTTTTTGTCTGCCTCCTTTTTTTTTAAATAGGGGCGTTACATTTGCAGTTTTCCAATCTACTGGGACCTCTCCAGAATCCAGGGAATTTTGGTAAATTACAACCAATGCATTCACTATCCCTGCCGCTACTTCTCAAGACCCTAGGATGCAAGCCATCAGGTCCAGGGGATTTATCTGCCTTTAGTCCCATTATCTTACTGAGTACCACCTCCTTAATGATTTTGATTGTGTTCCTCCCCCCTCCCCCACCCCTATAGCCCCTTGACTATCCCCTGTTGGGATATTTTTAGTGTCCTCTACCGTAAAGATTGATACAAAATATTTGTTCAGAGTTTCTGCCATCTCCATGTTACCAGAGATGAAGGTGTTCAGTTACGTGAAGACACTGGAGAAGCTGGGATTGTTCTTCTTAGAACAGAGAAGGTTAAGGGGAGGTTGAATAGAAGTGTTCAAAATCATGAAGAGTTTTGATAGAGTAAATAAGGAGAAACTGTTTCCATTGGCAGAAGGGTCGATAACCAGAGGACAACAATTTAAGGTGATTGGCAAAAGGTGAGATGAGGAGAAATATTTTTACGCAGCAAGTTATTATGATCTGGAATACACTGCCTGAAAGCAGATTCAGTAGTAACTTTCAAAAGGGAATTGGATAAATATTTGAAGTCGAGAAAATTGCAGGGCTATGGGGAAAGAGCTGTGTTGTGGGACTAATTGGATAGGTCTTTCAAAGAATCAGTGCAGGCTGATGGGCTGAATGGCCTCCTTCTGTGCTGTAAGATTATGTGAACTTCTTAATTCAAGGAATGTCACTCTTGAAATTAAGCTCCTTGGTCACCAGATCAATCCTTGTAGAATCAGTTCCCAATCATTATTCATTGAGAATGAAACTTACAAGAACCTCATTACAGCTGCTATCATGGTAGCTCAGCAGGCTTTGAGCAAGCATAAAAATAATTAATGTAACATGATGTGCCTCATTTTTTAGCTACAAATACTCAAACAGCATAGTACAGAAAAAAGGTAACTCCAGGAATTTAGATCAAATGCATTATGCAAGGATATACTGGTGTGCATTTCACTAAATTGCTAAGAAGGGAAAGTTGGAATTCTGAATTAAGTGTTGATAGTGTATGGGGTCTGTATAGAATCATAGAATGATTACAGCACAGAAGGAGGCCATTCAGCCCGTCGAGACCTTGCCGGCTTTCTGCAAGAGCACTTCAGCTCGTCTCACTCTCCCGCCCTTTCCCCGTAGCCTTGTAAATTATTTTTCTTCAGGTACTTATCCAATTCCCTTTTGAAAGCCACGATTGGGTCTGCCTCTACCACCGTTTCGGGCAGTGCATTCCAGATCCTAACCACTCGCTGCGTAATAAGGTTTTTCCTCATGTTGCCTTTGGTTCTTTTGCCAATCAGCTTAAATCTGTCCCCTCTGGTTCTCGACCCTCTCTATCTACTCTGTCTAGACCCCTCATGATTTTGAATAACTTTATCAAATCTCTCAACCTTCTCTGCTCTAAGGAGAACAACTCCAGCTTCTCCAGTCTATCCACGGGTAACTCAAGTCCCTCATCCCTGGAACTATTCTTGTAAATCTTTTCTGCACCCTCTCAAGACCTTCACATCCTTCCTAAAGTGCGGTGCTCAGAATTGGACGCAGTACTCCAGCTGAGGCCAAACCAGTTTTATACAGGTTCATCATAACTTCCTTGCTTTTGTACTTTATGCCTGTGTTTGTGATGGGATAACTTTGTTTTACAAGATTTGAAGAAACTTCGTATTCTTGTGGCTATTATTGCGGAAAATGATGGCAAAAAAGTATACAGTCTCTTTTTTTTATCCCAGAAACTGCAGAAGGCTCTAGAGGACCAACGTGTGCATAACCATCAGTTGTCTGTCGCCTTGGATGAAGAGCGGGTGGCAAACAGCAACAGCCGCAAAGAAATTGAAGCCAAGTTATTGAACAGTGAATCGTTGCTGTCGCAGGAGCGCAGGAAGCTGGCAGAGACTCAGGATCGACTGAAAATGGAGAGAAGCCACTTATCAGAGTTGAGCGATTCCTTGGATCGTGAGCGTACTCGGTCAGAACAGCTATACCAATGTGTGAATTCCCGACGTGATGAAACTGCTACTCAGGAGCGTGCCTTTATAAAGGAGTTGCAGAGTCAACTTGAGGACGAAAGGAAGAGGACTGTTGAACTAGCTACTATGATTGAGAAAACACAACAGCAAGCTATTGCAGCAAAGCGAAACCACGAAAATGAAATCCAGCTGTCCCGGCAGGAAAATCAGAAAGAACGTGAAGTCTGCTCCAAACTGAGGTCCATGCTCGAGTCCGTTCAGGCCCAGATACAGGAGCTTAACCGCTTGCTGGAGTCCGAGAGGCAGCATAGCCTTCGGCTGCAGACTGAACGAGAGAGGCTTCAAGCTAACATTCTAGCAGCCAAAGAGAAGGAGCGAAGTAAGGATGATCTGAGGGAACGCGAGAGGAGGCAGGAGAGACGAGAGTTAGCTGACCATGAACAAGAATATGAGATGGTGAAAGACAGAATGGTGAGCAATGAATCAGTCAACCACTGGAGTAAAGTTCATTATATTGAATTTCAAAATGAAACTACTAAAATTAAAAAGGAAATATTTTCAGTAATGTTTTTTTAAAAACATGTTTTACAATGACTTGCATTTTTATAACACCTTTAACGTAGTAAAACATCCCAAGCCATGTGAGGTATTAGGACAGATGGTAGGTTTTAAGGAGTGTCTTAAAGGAGGCGGAGGGGTTTAGGGAGGGAATTCCAGAGCTTAGTCCCTTGGCAGCTGAAGGCACAGCTGCTGATGGTGAAGCAATTAAAATTGGGATTGCGCAAGAGGCCAGAATTGGAGGAGTGCAGAGATCTGTGAGTTTATAGTGGGTGGGAGATGAAAGATCGGCCAGGAGAGCATTGGAATATTTGAGTCTCGAAGTAACAAAGGCACGGATAAGGGTTTCATCAGCAGATAAGCTGAGGAAATGATGGAGACGGATGATTTTACAGAGGTGGAAGTAGGAGGTCTTGGTGGTGGGGGGGTGGGGTTGGGAGATATGGGGTGTGAAGCTCAGCATCAGGGTCAAATAGGACACCAAGGTAACAGAAGGTGTGGTTCGGCCTCAGACGTGGCCACGGAGAGGGATGGAGTTAGAATGCTTTCTTGGACAGCACATACTCCATTCCAACATAGCCAGATACATACTATATGTAATCTGCCCTATTCATTGGTCATTTCTGCTGGTTGACAAGAAAGACTATGGCTGGCGTCACAAAGCTGAACAGAAGTGTACAGCGATTGAGAATATCGGCTAGTTAAGCAGTGTGATTTTGTGAATTGTTTTTTGTGCTCATCAAAGTGAGGAATATTAATTAGTGCTTGGGATTGGAGCTCTTCTGATTTCAGGCATTCCACTGGCAGCATCGAACATTCCCAGGTCTGATATAGCACAAGCCACATGCAGAGTAAAGCTCTCTTCTCAGCCTCAACAACATGCCTCATCCCTAAGCACAGAAGAGCAACCCTGCTGCATCAGTGTGAAGCTTTATCCATTCCCCACATGCTCTGAAAGATGTTGCAAATTAGGGACAGTCTTGTGCTGTAGTCCCATGCCTATTCGGATCTGGATTGAGACTTCCCAACATATTTCATGTGGCCATCAGTCTGGGATTTGAATTCTGATCCCAGAAGTGAGCAGTCATTAACTAATTCACTTTGTAAATATTCAGCAACAACAAATGTAATCTTAATGCTAAGACTTTAATTCTTAGGCTATCCTGGTACACCAGCTTTCAACATCCAAGAGTCTCTGAGCTATAGTGGGCAGAGAATTCAGGACTCTCCCAATGTAGATAATGGGGAATGTCTGCAAATGAAGGAGCATTTCTCAATTTATAAACCATGTTTCCCGATTAATGTGTTCCAATTAGCTAAGCACCATGGTTGTAGCTGCTGCTGCACTTTTTTCACTGACTTTTAACTACCTCGACTCCTAAACAGCATGAGCTGGAGTTACAACATCAGCGAGATCAACAGCGGATACGAGAACTGCAACAGATGCTTGCAGACTTAGAGGAACAGGAGCGCAAACTTGTGTCCCGCAAGCGGCAGCGAGGAGAGCCCGAAAGTATCCCGGTGAAATGCAGTCAGAGTGCTGCCACCCGCAGTATAGAAGGCAATGTACTAAATGTCCAGCAGCGCCTAGAGAGCACACGGCAGCAATTCCTACAGTTGACCGTTCGGCTTAAAGAGTTGCTTCACAGAACTGAACACAGGTATGTGTTTGCAAATGGAGGAGGGACTGTCTAAGTGAGAAGCAATAAACGTAAATACAGTTTGGGTAGATTTTAAACCCACAGTAAACTTTACTTTTTATCACCATGTAAATACTGCAAGTTAGATATCTCCTTCTGGTCCAGTTTTTGAACTGCCCCTGGTTTGGATTCACTTTGCCAATCCTGAATGTGTGCTACTAAGTGAGTACAGTGCTTTTATATTGAAGAAAAAAACAGTCACTGCATTGAATTAGAAGAGGTTTGATGCAGTGAACAGCTCTGTGCTAGGCTATGCGTAAACCAATGCTCCATACCAGCCAGTCTGTGCACTCTAGCAGTTTAACATCATCAAAATATTCTACGCTCAGCAGTGCAGAACTGAAAGACCTTGAGTTAATGCACCAAATAAGTGTCATTTATTGTGGAAATTTTATAAACACAAGTTGGAATGAAAAAAGGCCATTGAGTCAAATTTGTTCACTGCACCAGTTCAGCCATGCTTCAATAGCAATCGATTCTGTTAAATTTTAACAATACTGAAGTGTGAAGTGATTAGTTGTCAGACTAAATTAACAGTTTCTCTTTGCTAGACCAATCCAAAACTAATGCCACTTTCCAGCTTTTTTTTCTTCTCATCCCTGTATTTTCCTTTGCTTCAAATATTTATCCAATTTCCCCTTTTTTTAAAAAAAAAAAGGCAGTGGTCTCTACATCAATCACTCCATGTGGAAAAGTGTTCCATTCTCCAGCAACTTGCTGCATAAATAAATTTCTCTTAACCTCTCGTCACTCTCACTGGCGGTTTTAAATTGTCACTGATTCCCACCAGAAAATATAGTTTTTCCCATTCATTCTATTCAAACACTTCACAATTTTAAAAACCTCTATGAAATGTCCTCTTTATGGGCTCAATTTTCCCCAGTGATTTGCGCCGTTATGTTGGAGCAGGCTGCTTTTTCAGGCCTAACTTAAAAATCCAGTTTTCCCAATCCATTTGCACCAGCGTGACTCATTTAGTTATGATTTTTTTAGGTACGTTTTTTTTTCTTCCAAAGGGGGCGTAACTAGCCACCAATGCCAATTCTGGCCATTTAGGGAACTTTGGCCAGCTGATAGTTACTCCATTTCTGCTTAGGCCAGCGTATGTGGCCTCTCCAGAAAACCTTTGCGGAGAGTTAAAGAAATCAGTGCAGGTAAGTAAATTGGAGGCCATTCGGCCTGGGCTAGGGGCGGGGAGCGGACCGGGAGGGCACTCGGGGCCAGGGGCGGCGAGGGAGGGAACGGATAGACCGGCAAGCTTAGAATTAAGTTGGGAGAACTAACAGTTAAACTCCTTCGGTCCAATTAAATATACTTTGCCACGTTATCGGAGGTTGCCCCCCTCTCCCGCAGACAGTAAGATCTCCGATCTAGGCACCTTCTCCGGCCGCATACACATTTAGCCCGATAAAACAAAAAATAAGTCTGATCTGATTGTCCTAAAATTTATAATAATTAAGAGGTCCTCCCACGTGACCAAACCTTTGATCCACAATACGGTGGAGTCATATAAAAATTAAAATGATAAAAAAATAATAATTGCCGGTTTCGGCCGTATACAGACAGGCTCCAACAAGCAGCGGCAGACAAACAGTCGATTCAACAGCAGTAAATAAGCAGCGAACCCAATCTCCACCGATTTTAAAAGTTGCATTAAATCAACTTCCCACCCCCCCCCCCCCCCCCACCCCAGACAATTTAAATATAGTTTACAAAAGTATAAATTAGTAAACTTAAAAAATTGTGACACAGACTCACAGACAGCGTGCAGCATGCTGGGACGAATCAGCATTCAGTCTAACAGTGGATACAACTCCCCAGTTCCAGCAGACTGATTCCATTGACTTTTAACGCTGAGCTAAACTCTGAGCTGTACTGCGCATGCGTGTCCATTTCAGCGACGTCAAAATCATAAGTTTTTTTTTCCCCGCGCATGCGCAGAAGGCCCGGCTGCGTTTTTCGGCGCAGATAGCAGGCTTTATCCCCCCTGAGGCGACTGGACACACTGCGCAGCTCCCGATTGCAGTTTAAAGATCAAGGAAAGTTAGTACAATTATTTCTGACGCTTTTCTGTACCTAAAAACCTGGCATAACTCTGGCAATATGGCAGAAAACGGGCTTGGGCAAAATTGAGCCCTATTTCGACAGCAACAGTGAAGGCTGTTGCAATATCTCAAGTCTCGTATCATAACTATAGTTTCCTACCCCGGCATCATAATTCTGCTGTATGCTCTCCAAAGCTTTAATTTTTTTTTATAATTAAGTACCCAAAACTGTACACTGCACTAAATGTGGCTTAACCAATGTTTTGTACGTATTTCTCATTTTTTTTTCTTGTACTTTTTGTTCCAATTTATAAAAACCCAAAGTAGTGTTGTCCTTTTTGTTTTGTGGCTTTCTTCACCTGTGCTTACACTTTCAGAGAATTATATATTTGAACCCCTAGACTTCTGTTTATCCACGTCTTTCAGTTTTTTCCATTGCCTGTGTACTCCCATTTCTTGTATCTTTCACCTACTTCCCATTCTGCTAATTCATCTGGGTTTTTTTTATTATTGAAGGGTCTTGCCTTAGAGATTCTCTTGGATACAATGTTGGTAGTCTCTCCCTCAAGCATCTTGCATTTAAGGATGGACTTGTGCTGCCTAATATCTTACTACATGCTTGTGTAACCCAGGATTTAACAGCAGTATCACCTTGGGATCTGTACTGGATATTTGTGTCTTTGGTACATGTACTTGGCTCTTTACTCTAGGAAAGAAAAGACTGAGAGTGATCTATAGAATTAAGAATGGGTTTGCTGGGGAAGATGTAGGGAAGATGTTCCACTTGTGGGGAGACCAAAACTAGAGGCCATAAATATAAGATAGTCACTAATAAATTCAATACGAAATTTAGGAGAAACTTATTTGTTCAGAGAATAGTGAGAGTATGGAACTATTCACATGGAGTAGTTGAGGCGAATAGCATAGATGCATTTAAGGGGAACTAGATAATTACATGAGGGAGAAAAGAATAGAAGGAGATGTTAGGGTGAGATGAAGGGATGGGAGGGGGCTCGTGTGGAGCAATAAACCTGTTGGGCCTGTCGTGTACTGTAAATTCTATGCAATACTTGTTCAATCTTTTCAAAGATATACCAAGAAAAGTATTGATAAGAAGATGCCAGATTTGAATCCTTAAGCTGCATTACACAGCAAGTGAACATACATAGCAACAATTATGATCACATTCACTTAATCTAATCAGTACATCTTTGCATAATACTAAAATAATGAACATGCTATGCTTTCCTGCATCAGTGTGTTGTCTTGCTTTACTTAAACAAAATAACTCAACAACCATTCTGCATTCTTCTTCTGAGATGGGTAAAAGTTTTCCCTCTCAGCTACTGATTAAAAATCTTTACTGACTTTGTAGCCTCTGGCACACTGCGTCTCTGTCTCTGTTTTTATCATTGTCTGTTCACAGCCAGCAAGGAAGGTATACCACACCATCTTACCCCAAGTACCTGGGACCAGAGACTACCGAACACAATGAATGTGAAGTGTTTACTGATTAGTGAGGCGGGCTAATACATTGTTTATTACTTACAATCCTTAGGGAAACAATATCCAACCTTAGCTCATTAGTATTTTAGCCCTTTATCCTAATGCTTCTATTAAACCTGTGTCAATATACATTTAAAAGTAACACTTCTTTTCCCAAATTCGTTCTGTGGAAAATGGTCAAAAAATCCTGAAACGTGACTGTCTTCCTAGAGCCTTTTACTTTGCCAAATTCAATACTTTTTCTTTCGTCAGTATAATTCAAAATTGTGCTTTCTATGTCCGTGTCAAAAATCATTCATGTATGCACAAAGACCGAAGTTGAACCCAGTACTGATCTTTGGGTATTCAGCTTACAATCTTCCTCCAATCGCAGCAATTTATCCTAACTCATTTCCTCTCAGTCAACCAACTTTCTATCGACAGTGCTGCATTTCTTCTCATACCATACATCATTTTTCTAGCAAGCCTTTTGTGAAACACTTTACTGAATGCCTTCTGAACATCCATATGCTATCCCTTTATAATAATGAGTCAAACACAACTTGTCTTTAACACAGTACTGGCTGTCCTTGGATCACCAAAGGAATTCTAAATGCTCATAATATTGCTCAGAACCACCCTCCTCTAAGCCACTGTCCTTGTCCATCACCTATAGATGTATTGGACTGTTCCAGTAACTCGGCGGTTCCCTGCACCTTTTGAGTCCTAACTCCCACTATGGATGGTCAACAACCCCTTTCTTTCTACATTGTCTCTGTGTCCTGAACTGTCTCGCACTGCCTCTTGAGTGATCACATCCTGGAAAGTACATTCCAGAAATATCTTGTACTCTCTGATAGAAACATAGAAATTTACAGCGCAGAAGAAGGCCATTTCGGCCCATCGTGTCCGCGCCAGCTGGCAAAGAGCCACACTGCCCTTGGTCGGCAGCCCTAAAGGTTACATTTAAACCTATGAACAATGACGGAAAGACAAAGAGTACCCAGCCCAACCAGTCCGCCTCTCACAACTGCGACACCCCTTATACTGAAACATTCTACACTCCATCCCAACTGGAGTCATGTGATCTCCTGGGAGAGGCAAAAACCAGATTAAAAATCAAGGCCAATTTAGGAAGAAAAAAAATCTGGGGAAATTCCTCTCCGACCCATCCAGGCGATTGAAACAAGTCCAGGAGATCACCCTGGCCGTATTCTATTCTCTGCAGTATTTACCATTATATCTGCGCCGTCCAACAAAAGGTCATCCAGTCTAATCCCAATTACTAGCTCTAGATCCGTAACCCTGCAGGTTACTGCACCTTAAGTGCACATCCAATCATCTCTTAAAAATGGTGAGGGTTTCTGCATCCACCATTCTTCCAGGCAATGAGTTCCAGATCCCCACAGCCCTCTGCGTAAAGAAGCCCCCACCTCAAATCCCCTCTAAACCTTCCACTAACCACCTTAAAACTATGCCTCCTCATTATAGACCCCTCCATCAATGGAAATAGGCCCTTGCTATCCACTATGTCCAGGCCGCTCAATATTTTGTACACCTCAATGAGGTCTCCTCTCAACCTCTTCTGTTCCAATGAGAACAAACCCAGCCTATCCAATCAGTCCTCATAACTAAGATTCTCCATTCCAGGTAGCATCCTAGTAAATCTCCTCTGCACCCTCTCTAGTGCAATCACGTCCTTCCTATAATACGGCGACCAGAACTGCATGCAGTACTCCAGCTGTGGCCTAAGCGAAGTATTATACAATTTAAGCATAACCTCCCTGCTCTTATATTCTATGCCTCGTCCAATAAAGGCAAGCATTCCGTATGCCGCCTTAACCACCTTATCCACCTGGCCTGCTACTTTCAGGGATCTGTGGACAAGCACTGCACGGTCCCTTTGTTCAGCTACACTATTAAATGGCCTACTACTTAATGTGTATACCCTTTCCTTATTTGCCCTCCCAAGCTGCATCACCTCACACTTCTCTGAATTAAATTCCATTTGTCACTGCTCTGCCCACCTGACCATTAGATTTATATCCTCCTGCAGCCCATGACTTTCCTCTTCATTATCAACTACAAATCTAAATCGTTGATATATACCATAAAAAGCAAGGGTCCCAGTACTGAGCCCTGCGGAACCCCACTGGAAACATCCTTGCAGTCACAAAAACATCCATCAATCATTACCCTTTGCTTCCTACCTCCAAGCCAATTTTGGATCCACCTTGCCACTTTGCCCTGGATCCCATGGGCTTTAACCTTCATGACCAGTCTACCATGTGGGACCTTATCAAAAGCCTTGCTAAAGTGCATATACTACATCGTACGCACTACCCTCATCAACCCTCTTGGTTACCTCCTCAAAATATTGAATCAGGTTAATCGAACACTATTTTCCCTTAACAAATCCGTGCTGACTGTCCCTAATTAATCCTTGCCTTTCCAAATGCAGATTTATCCTGTCTTTCAGGATTTTTCCAGTAATTTTCCCACCACTGAGGTTAGGCTGACAGGCCTGTAATTACTCGGCCTATCCCTTTCTCCCTTCTTAAACAAGGGTACTACATTAGCAGTCCTCCAATCCTCCGGCAGCATGCCCAGATCCAAAGAGGACTGGAAAATTATGGTGAAGGCCTCTGCTATTTCATCTTTTACTTCGCTCAACAGCCTGGGATGCATTTCATCTGGGCCTGGGGACTTATCTACTTTCATTGCTGCTAAATCCCTTAATACTTCCTTTCTCACTATATTTATTTCATCCAGAATATCACACTCCTCCTTGATAGCAGTTTCTGCATTGCCCCTTTCCTTTGTGAAAACAGATGCAAAGTATTCGTTAAGAACTGTAATTGTTCTAGGAACTCAGATCCTCCGCTTCAGAGACTCAATTTTCCAATATTCAGCGCAAATGTGATGCCCCTAGATACACTGAAGATCCATGATAGTCCACATAGTGCACTCAAGACACATCACCAGGGTTCCCTGCACTGCCGTCCCTTTGTGTCTGCCCAAGTTAAAAATGCAGATAGTCTGAGCTTGAACTCCCACTCACACCAAATTCTTGCAGGAATCAGACTCCACCTACCCACTTCATCATCATCATAGGCAGTCCCTCAAAATCGAGGAAGACTTGCTTCCACTCAAAGTGAGTTCTCGGCTGACTGTACAGTCTCTGTCACAGGTGGGACAGACAGTGGTTGAATGAAAGGGTGGGTGGGTAGTCTGGTTTTCCGCACGTTCTTTCCGCTGTTTGCGTTTTGTTTCTGCATGCTCTCGGTGATCAGACTCGAGGTGCTCAGCGTGGACCATTTTCCATACCTCAGGAGCATACTATCAGCAAGGGCAGACATCGACGACGAAGTCTATCAGCGCAGCCTTCGGTCACCTGAGGACCTCAAATCTGGCACCAAGCTTATGGTCTACAGGGCAGTAGTGATACCCGCCCTCCTATATAGCTCAGAGACGTGGACCATATACAGTGGGACACCTCAAAGTGCTGGAGAAGTACCACCAGCGCTGCCTCCACAAGGTCCTACAAATCCACTGGGAGGATAGAGTACCCACTTCACACAAGTATTCATTACCGCAAAGGAAGCTCCTGTCCAACTGCACCTCAATGCTGAACTCCTGTTGAGACTAAAATGTGACAAATTTCTCACTCCACTGGTCTCCCTCAGCTTTGTAGTGTTGAACCACATTTATTCCTGAACAAAAGGCACTACAACTGATAGTGATCATTCATCTCATTACTGTTTGGTGAATGTTCTGTATGCAAATTAGCTGTTACATTTGCCTACATGATAACTGGATAAAAGCCGAGATCTGTCAAGCCGGTGTGGTAGCTGATGTGCAACGGTCCCACACATTAAAAAAATCCAAGCACCTGGAGTTCAGGACTGCAATATCGGGTCCTTCATTGAAATATCTCCAAACTCATCCCTTTTGGTCTGGAAGGAAGTCATCCTTGTTCGAGGGACTGCCTATGATGATGATGAGTGACTACAATTGGTTTTCAAGCAGTTTGCAAAGGTCTATGCATGTCAGGGGCCATACATAAATGCAATTCTTTCTTCCTTTGGAAGGTATCATTTCCTTTCTTTTTTTCTTTGTCCTTCTCCATCACTTCCTTTTTCCCCTTTTCTTACCCTTCATTCCCTCCTTTCCCCTTCTTTCCTTCCATCAACCCCTCTGGTTGAACTGAACTGTTAAACTTTCTAAACTAAAGGAAGACCTTTTAGAGATTATCTTTTCTGTAGGAGGGGGAGCAATGGAGAAGCAATTTAGAGTGCAAAAAAAGTGGGGAAAAATAATACGCAGCTCACTTTTTTGAGAATGTAAAATGTGCAGTGCCTGTTTATTTGAAGACACATAATGAAACAATGTTTGATAGCTCCTTTCCTCTTTTCCTAGGGGACAGGAAGGTTACATAAAGACTGAAGATATAAGAGACCTGTTGCAGACCCTGATAGAATCAAACTGTGAATCACAGCATTTCCTTTCCAGCACACAGGTAAGTTAAGGCATCCAAAATTATGAGTGACAAAGTTAAAATGGGTGGATGTGAGATGTCTGAAAAGATGTCTGATTTCTTTCTTCTTTATTTGTCAGTGTACACCAGAATTGGGCCATTATCTAATGGGGCAAATCACTAGCGACACGTGTTCAATTTAAAAGTTTTATGCCACAGAATGAAGCAAAACCAATTTACCCTAACTCTTTGCTTCCTGCCTATGCTGCTATATTTTCTCTTGTACCATATGTCTGAATTTATCGACTAAACCCTTTTTGTAAGACACTTTCTGAAAAGCCTTCTGAAAATCCATCTACTACATTCTCTATCCAGTCGGTCACTTAAAAAAAAACTATTCTTAAAATCAAGCTATGTTTAACAAATTTAACACATCTCCATGGCTCTCCTTGGTTAACCCACACATTTCTAAATTCTTTCCAATTTTATCTGGAATTATGGATCCTAAGAGACAACGGAGCGGGTTGATGATGGTAATGCAGTTGATGTGTATATGAACTTTCAAAAGGAGTTTGATAAAGTACAGCATAATAGACAAAATTGAAGCCGATAGGATCAAAGGGGCAGTAACAGCGTGGATGCAAAATTGGCTAAGAAATTAGAGAGTAGTGGTGAACGGTTGTGTTTCAGACTGGATGGAGGTATATAGTGGTGTCCTTTCAGGATCGGTATTGGGACCACTGCTCTTTTTGATATATATTGATGACTTGGACTTGGGTATAAAGGGCATAATTTCAAAGTTTGCAGGTGACTTGAAACTCAAAAGTAGTAAACAGAAAGGATAATAGCAGACATAGCTAGACTTGTGAAATGGGCCGACACATGGCAGTTGAAATTTAATATAGGGACGTGTGAAGTGATGCATTTTGGAAGGACAAATGAGGTGAGACATTATAAACTAAATGGCACAGTTTTAAAGGCAGTAATGGTACAGAAAAACCTGGGGGTGTGTGCACAAATCCTTGAACGTGGCAGGAAAAGTCAATAAGGATGTTAAAAAAAGCATATGGGATCCTTGGCTTTATAAATAGAGGCATAGAGTACAAAAGAAAGCAAGTTATGCTAAACATTTATAAATTACTGGTGAGGCCCCAGCTAGGGTATGGTGTTCAATTCTGGGCACCACACTTTAGGAAGGATGTCAAGATCTTGGAGAGTTCAGAGGAGATTTACAAGAATGGTACCAGCAATGAGGGTCTTCAGTTATGTGAAGAGATTAGAGAAACTGGGATCATTCTCCTTAGAACAGTGAAGGTTATGGGAAGATTTAATGGAGCTGTTCAAAATTGAGAGGTTTTGATAGAGTAAATAAGGAGAAACTGTGGCAGGTGGGTTGGTCACCTGATTGAAGGTAAATGGCAAAAGAACCAGAGGTGAGATGAGATTTTCTTTGATGTAAAGAGTTATGCTGATCTGGAATACACTGCCTGAAAAGGTGGTAGAAACAGATTCAATAATAACTTTCAAAAGGGAATTGGATAAATATTTGTAGAGGGAAAAATTCAGGGCTGTGGGGCAAGAGCAAGGGGGGACTAATTGCATAGGTCTTTCGAAGAGTTGGCACACGCACGATGGGCCGAATGACAACCTCCTGTGGTTTATGATTCTGTGAACAGTGGAAAATGTTCAAAGAAATATTTGGTAGAGTAGAGCTCTACTTGTGAAATTAAACAACGTTGGACAACAAACGAAGTGAGAGATAGTATAAAACTAAAGGAAAGGGCTATTACAAATGCAAAGAACAGTAGAGACCCCGGGAACTGGGAGAGATATAAAGAACAGCAAAGGGATACAAAGAAAGTGGTATGAGCTGCAAAAAGGGAATACGAGAAATAGCTTGTGAGGGGTATCAAGGACAGTACTAAAGGTTTTTACAACCATATTAAGAGAAAGAAGGTGGCTAAGAGTAAGTGGGCCCTTAAAGACAGACGCAGGTGATATCAGGAAATGGCAGACTTGCTAAATACTTCACAGTAGTGGATGAGCATAAAGTACCAGAGATATGAGGATAAATAAAAATAAATCAGGGGGAGGAACTTTCCAGATTTAATACAAGTTTTTTAAAATGGTACTGGAGAAAATAAAGATAGATAAATCTCCAGGATCTGATAATTTGCACCCCAGGGTATTAAAAAAAAAAGATGAGGAAATTGTAGATGCTTTAGTCATGATCTTCCAAAACTCGATTCAGGAATTGTCCACTTGGATTGGGAAAATTACCAATATCCCTCCACTATTTGAGAAGGGTAGAAGAGATAAACTAGGAAATGATCAGCCTAATGTCTGATGTGAAGCAGTTATTAGGATCAATTATTATTAGAGACAGAGTGACTGAGCACATGAATAAATATGAATTGATCAGAGAGAGCCAGCATGGATTTGTAAAAGGTAAGTCATGTCTGACGAGCTTAGTTAAACTAAGAGTATAACTAAAATGGTAGATATGGGACTGTGTGGATGACATTTATATGGACGTAGAAGGCATTTGATGATAGTCCACACAATAGACTGTTAGAGAGCACATGGAATTGGAGGCCATCTATTGGCTTGGATAGGAATTGGTTTGGAGATAGGAGACAGAGAGTAGGGATAATGGTTATGTCCTCTAGTTGGCAGGATGTCGAGTGGTGTCCCCCAGGAATTTGTACTGGGGCTTTTCACTGTTTAAAAATGACTTGGATGAAGGAATAAAGAGCCATATATCCAAGTTCGCTGACGACACTAAGCTAGGTGACACAGTAAATAATGTAGATAGGAGAAGCAAGTTACAAAGAGATGTTTAAAGATTAAGCTAGTGGGCAAAACTGTGGCAGATGGACTTCAACATGGGGAAGTGTGAAGTCATCTTTGAACCCAAGAAAGAAAGATCAGAGTATTTTCTAGATGGTAAGAAGCCAGGAACTAGAGAAGCAGAGAGACTTAAGGGCCCAGGAACAGAAATCACTAAAAGCTAGTGGACAGGTGCAAAAAATAATTTAAAAGGCTAAAGGAATGTTGGCCATTATTTCAAGAGGGCCGGAATAGAAAGGGGTGGAAGTTATGTTACAGATACAGAACTCTGGTTAGTCCCCCATCTGGAGCACTGCATTCCATCAGGAAGGATATATTGGCCTTGGAGGGTGTGCAGCACAGATTCACAAGAGTGATACCGAGGCTAAAAGGGTTAAATTATGAGGACAGGTTGCATGGACTAGGCTTGAAGATTAAGGGGGTGATCTAATTGAGGTATTTAAGATGATTAAAGGATTTGATAGGATAGATAGAAACCATTTCCTCAGGCTTGAGAGGCTGAATGGTCGCCTCCTTTTCCTGTGTTACAGGCAGAAACAGTTATGGCCGGGATTAATAATGAACACTGTGACGTTATGTTCCATTTTGGTGTAAATTATCCTACAATTTCACAGGCTTAGTTTTTATTTTATGAACTTCAGCCTATTTTTGCAACCAAGAATTAAATAATTAAAACATAAAGGATATTATTACTTCATAGAGTCATAGAATCCTAGAAATTTACAGCACGGAAGGACGTCATTTCGGCCCATCGTGTCCGCGTCGGCCAGCAAAGAACTTTCCAGCCTTATCCCACTTTCCAGCTCTTGGTCCATAGACCTGTAAGTTACGGCACTTCAAGTGCACATCCAAGTACTTTTTAAATGTGGTTTCTGGGTTTCTGCCTCTACCACCCTTTCAGGCAGTGAGTTCCAGAACCCAACCACCCTCTGGGTGAAAACATTTCCCCTCAAATCTCCTCTAAACCTCCTAACATTTAGTTTTAAATCTATGCCCCCTGGACCTATTTCCCTCTGCTAAGGGAAATAGGTCCTTCCTATCCACTTTCTCTAGGCCCCTCATAATTTTATACACCTCAATAAGGTCTCCGCTCGGCCTCCTCTGTTCCAAAGAAAACAACCCCAGCCTATCTAATCTTGCCTCGTAGCTAAAATTCTTCAGTCCAGGCAACATCCTAGTAAATCTCCTCTGTACCCTCTCTCGTGCAATCACATCTTTCCTGTAATGTGGTGACCAGAACTGCACGCAGTACTCTAGCTGTGGCCTAACTAGTGTTTTATACAGTTCAAGCATAACCTCCCTGCTCTTGTATTCTACGCCTTGGCTAATAAAAGCAAGTATTCCGTATGCCTTCTTAACCACCTTATCTAGTTGGCCTGCTACCTCCAGGGATATGTGGACATGAAATCCAAGGTCCCTTTGTTCCTCTACACTTCTCAGTGTCCTACCATTTAATGTGTATTGCCTCGCCTTGTTAGCCCTCCCCAACTGTATTACCTCACACTTCTCCGGATTGAATTCCATTTGCCACTGTCCTGCCCACCTGACCAGTTGATTGATATGTTCCTGCAGTCTACAGCTTTCTTCTTCATTATCAACCACACAGCCAAATTTAGTATCATCTGCAAACTTCTTAATCACACCTCCTACATTCAAGTCTTAATCATTGATATATACCACAAAAAGCAAGGGACCAGATACTGAGCCCTGTGGAACTCCACTGGAAACATCCTTCCAGTCACAAAAACCCCCATCAACCATTACCCTTTGCTTCCTGCCTCTGAGCCAATTTTGGATCCAACTTATCACTTTGCCTTGGATCCCATGGGCTTTTACTTTCGTGACCAGACTGCCATGTGGGACCTTATCAAAAGCCTTGCTAAAATACATATACACTACATCAAACACGCTACCCTCAGCGACCCTCCTTGTTACCTCCTCAAAAAATTCAGTCAAGTTATTCAGACACGACCTTCCCTTAACAAATTCATGCTGACTGTACTTGATTAATCCGTGTCTTGCTAAATAAAGATTTATTTTGTCCCTCAGAATTGTTTCCAATAATTTTCACACCACCGAGGTTAGGCTGACTGGCCTGTAATTACTCAGTTTATCCCTTTCTCCCTTCTTAAACAAAGGGACAACGCTAGCAGTCCTCCAGCACTACACCTGTAGCCAGAGAGGATTGGAAAATGACTTGACTACAAACTAGTTACTGCATTCTAAATAATTAATTGAATGTGTAGTAATTAGATATTTCTGATAGACATGATTAGTTGCCATTTAAGCTCTCTCATTCCATCATGAGTTGTTTATCTGTTCCTTTTTGTGATCTCTAATACTTGTTCTTGTCTGCTGATGAGCACTCCTTATTCAGGTATTGATTTCCTTTCATCATTTCTCGTCATTTATAATCAGCTTTGCTGGTGGTTTTTGTACCTCACTGCTTCAAATAACGAATAAAACCTGAAGTCTTGTGAAGAAGATCAGAAATAGGAGCAGCAGTAGGCCCTATCGAGTCTGCTCCACTATTAAATAAGATAATGGATGATCTACCTCAACTTCACTTTCCTACCCTATTCCCATATCCCTTATTGCATGGCTTTAGGGCTAAATTACAAGCCAATCCCAGGTTTTTTTTCTTAGATCTACATAGCGCCATTTAAAACACCTATAACAAGGCCACACTCTCCATAATGGGGAAAAGTACAACATAATTTGTTTCAGCACCGCCACTTGTCTTGACATTGCTGTGTGATCTTGTGTTCTAGGAGAAACCAATTGACAATGCAAATTTAGTCCTGAATTTTGAACGGGCAAGTTGGATGAAGGAAAGAAACCAGTTAGTGAGAGCCTTAAAAGAAGCTGAATCAGAATTGGCTCGAGTGATGGCAGAGATTGAAAATCGCCCTCTGCGACATGACCTTGTTGACCCCTCTAGCATGAAGGTGAGCATCAAGGAGATTTGACTCTACACCTCCGTAATACATTTCGGAAATATCCTAAAGCTTATTGTAAGGGTAGAAACTTATCCAAATGTGCTGGTTTCAACTTGTTTTGAGAAATTCAAGCTATCCGTTTCTTTGCTTGAAAATATCGCTCTTTTCCCAGGGTGTTAAGATCATATTCTGGGGAAAACTTGGTTTCTTGCATTGTGCATAACTGCATACTTTGCCCCATAAATTACAATTATCGATGTATTGCTGGTTTCAACTCTCTGTCTGTCTCTTGTCAGCTAACCTCACTGTCTCGATTTAATAATGCTCACTTGGAACTGCATAGCAATAATAATTTGGTACCTGCACTGCTGCGTTGAGAAATACTTCTACAGATCCCCTTTTTAATTTAAATACATGTTCCAAAGTTTTGTTAGTCTTTGTAATTTAAAAAACTTTACATGCTGCAATTAGCCAATTCTTTGCCCTTATACTATATACACAAAATCTAAATGTTGCCATGTTTTGTGTGCAGATGCAGCGGCTTTATGGCAAGTACCTCCGAGCAGAAAGTTTCAGGAAGGCCTTGGTGTACCAGAAGAAGTACCTGTTGCTGCTTTTAGGGGGATTCCAGGAATGCGAGCAGGCGACTCTGTGTCTTATTGCACGTATGGGAGTGTACCCTTCTCCCTCAGACCTCCACATGCCCACCCGGCATTCCCGTCCATTAACAAAATTCCGCTCTACTATTCGAGTGGTCATTGCAATATCCAGGTATGAATTATTTTTTAAATTGATGTCAAAGCTTAGTTAATTTGGCATAAAGGCATTTGTTTTCAAACAGCATTCCATTTCCCCTCATGCTCTTTCCATGATACTCACCTCCTGCTCTCTCGGTCCCATTCCCACTAAACCACTGATCACTGAACTTCCCCTCAGGCACACATGCTAGCTGGCATTATCAATAGTTCTCTCTCTTCAAGTACCTTCCTTTCAAAACCACTGTCATCACCTCCTCAAAAATATCTACCATCAAGCCCACTGTCCTTGCAAACTTCTGCCCCACCTCCAAAGTCCTTGACTGTGTTGTCACTTTACCGTGCTCATCCATGCTCACGTTTCCAGCAACTCCTTGTTTGAATCTCTCTAATCACTTTTGCTCCTGCCACTGTACCAAAATGTTCCTCACAAAAGTCACACAAAATCCTGTGAAATGACTGTGATCATGGAATATTATCCCTCCTCATCCTCTCTACAGTCATTGACACAGCTGACCACACTATCCTCTTCCAACATACATCCTACATTGTCCAGCTCAGTGGGACTGCCCTCACTTGGTTTCACTCTTACGTATCTGATCATACCCGGAGCATATCCAACAATGGCTTCTATTCCAGCCCTACATCATTATCTTTGGAGTCCCTCAATAATCTATCCTTGGCCCCCTCTTCCTCTGCATTTGCATTTGCATGCTGATCCTTGGTCACACTGTTTGCAGGCATGAAGTCAACTTCCACGTGTACATAAATGATACCCAGCTCTACCCCTCCACTACTGCTATTGACCCCCTCCACTACCTCAGCATCATCAGACTATTTGTCTGAAATCCAGTCAAACAAGTTGCAGTTATCTCCAGATAAACATTTGGAGGATTAAAGCCATCAACTTTAGCTCCTGCCACAAACTCCATACCTTAGCCACAGATTCCACCTCTCTGCCTGACCACTTTTTCAGGATAAACTAGACTCTTCACAACCTTGGTGTCTTATTCGACTCAGAGCTGAGTTTCTGATCCCAAGTTCTCTACATCACAAAGATCCGCTACTTCCTTCTCCACCCTACCTCAACCCTTCTGCCACTGAAACCTTCATCCATTTGTTTGTCACCTCCAGATTGGCAATCCTAATGCTCTCCTGGACAGCCTCTCAATTTACACCATCCGGAAACTTCAGCTCATCCAAACTCTGCTGCCTGTATTCTATCCCACACCAAGTCCTGCTCACCTATCACCCTTGTCCTCACAGACCAACATGGGCTTCTGGTCCCCCAGTATCTCAAATTTAAAATTCAAATTTTTGTGTTTAAATCCCTATCTCTAACTTCCTCCAGCCATTTGACCCACCCCACTCCAAACCCTGCATTCCTCCAACATCCCGCTTTCTTTTACCCTACCATCGCCGGCTGTGCCCTCGGCCATCTAGGCTCCATGCTTTGGAAAGCATGTCCCTAAACCTCTCCACCTCCCCCTCCGTCTTTAAAACCCCCTTTAAAATCAAGTTCTTTGAAGCTTCTGGTCACTCCTCCTAATATCTCCTTCTTTGAATCTTTGTCCACTTTTTGAGTACACCTCTGTGTAGCGCCTTGGGACTGTTTTCTACGTGAAAGGTGTTATATGAATGCATGTTGTTGTCGCATCATGGAAACACTCTATATCCCAAATACAGCCAAGTGAAACTAGCAAAAACAAAAGATTGGATGACGAAGTTGATCTATTCTCGATATCCGCCAGCAGAGTGTACTAATGCATTTTCCTCCAATCCACATACAGCTTTGTGCAATTATGCATTGTTGTTATACCATTTTCTTTACCACATATCTTAAATTATCACAAGGGAAGTAAAATCACAGGGACTTGTTCTACAGCGTCAGTGCAGAGGATGATGAACTTTTGTGAGTTATATAATAATCCCAACTCCCCAGCTCAAGTTGTATCGCTTGCTTCTTCCCAGTTCAAAGTGAACTGAACTGGAAGTGGAACTGCGCTAGGTTTCATTTTTATTTGCCATTGTGGTGAATAATAGATTCTTAATTACTATCTTCCGATGATGCCCTTAGGTGTTTTCGAAGCACCCCCACTTTACAATAGTTCTAGAGCTGGGAGTGATTACTGTACTGAACAGACGAATGATCTCAAGCGGCAATGCTTTTATTAAATTTAAAACACACATACCTGCACCCAGTAAAACCACACATACCCTGGTGTGTAAGACAAACAAATGCAATACAATACACAGTTTGGCCCATCTAACGGGGCCCCTAACGCGAAGTACCCACGTCTAACACCTCCCCTGAAAACCTCTAAGAATTTGGTTGGGAGAACGCACGATACCCCCTCACACCGTAGCTGTGATCTTAAAAGATGTGTGTGTAGAGATGATGCTCACCGATTCGCTGGCTTACTCGCTGCTTCTTCTGATGAAGAGGTGTCTCTTCTGGTTTCTTCTTTCCGTCCAATATGGAGGGTTGGATTTTTGTAGAGGCGAGGCAAGAGAGACAGAGCTGTGTCCACATGGCCGCCTTTTATGCCCCCATACTGTCCACCCCTTTCAGCCCAAATAAAGTTTCGAGGCTTCCTGTGAGTGTGTTTTCTTTTTGGCTCAATAAAGTTTTCTTCCTTTATTTCGAGGTTTCCTGTTTTTCCGGTGATGCGTTTCGCTTCCGAGCAGTCTGGGCTTAATGCCTTTCTAGTGTTCTGGTATTTCATCCAGATAATGGTTCAATCACTGATCAGTTCACTTGACAAGTTCACATTGCTTAACAAATGGACTCTCCATTTGCTCATCACCTACGATGAATTGCCTTATCTTGGCCATTATCTTCCCAGACCCCCTGTCCATCATTCCAAGTCCAACATGGAAGAAGTACCTGGGACCATCCCACAAACAGCTTTCAACTTTTTTCCTGCAGTGAGAAATTAAAACGCAAGGTCCAGATA
The DNA here is from genome assembly GCF_044704955.1 of Pristiophorus japonicus. Lineage (NCBI taxonomy): Eukaryota > Metazoa > Chordata > Chondrichthyes > Pristiophoridae > Pristiophorus > Pristiophorus japonicus. The sequence goes on along the minus strand of NC_091979.1, from coordinate 216,789,967 downwards.
GCAAAAAAATCCTTGGGGATTAGAACGCAATGTCCAGATCCTTGGGGGAGTTGATCCTTACACTCTCGAGTTGATTACCTGCTCTTTATGACTATTGTTTGGGCATCATTATATTGCACTTTGAGTTTGAAAGTTTCCCTGGCCATGGAGGCAAAAATCATTCACTAACCAAAAATAGATGAATAAAAAACATTAAGTAAGAATTTAAAACTTAGTAGCAAGTGGAGAGGGCGATGTGTAGCTTGCTCTGACAACTATCCAGGTGCTTTGCTGTGCAATTGTATTTGATTTTTGTTGTGAACTTTGTTTAAGATTATGAGGGGGTTTGATACGGTGGATGCCGAGAGGATGTTTCCACTGATGAGGGAGACTAGAACTTAGAATAAGGGGCCGCCCATTTAAAACTGAGAGGAGAAATTTATTCTGAGGGTTGTAAATCTGTGGAATTTGCTGCCTCAGAGAGCTGTGGAAGCTGGGACATTGAATAAATTTAAGACAGAAATAAACAGTGTCTTAAACGATAAGGGGTTATGGGGAGCGGGCAGGGAAGTGGAGCTGAATCATAGAAACATAGAAAATAGGTGTAGGAGTAGGCCATTCGGCCCTTCGAGCCTGCACCACCATTCGATAAGATCATGGCTGATCATTCCCTCAGTACCCCTTTCCTGCTTTCTCTCCATACCCTTGATCCCCTTAGCCGTAAGGGCCATATCTAACTCCCTCTTGAATATATCCAATGAACTGGCATCAACAACTCTCTGCAGTAGGGAATTCCACAGGTTAACCACTCGAGTGAAGAAGTTTCTCCTCATCTCAGTCCTAAATGGCCTACCCCTTATCCTAAGACTGTGTCCCCTGGTTCTGAACTTCCCCAACATCGGGAACAATCTACCCGCATCTTAACATGTCCCGTCCCGTCAGAATCTTGTATGTTTCTATGAGATCCCCTCTCATCCTTCTAAACTCCAATGTATAAAGGCCCAGTTGATCCAGTCTCTCCTCGTATGTCAGTTCAGCCATCCCAGGAATCAGTCTGGTGAACCTTCGCTGCACTCCCTCAATAGCAAGAACGTCCTTCCTCAGATTAGGAGACCAAAACTGAACACAATATTCCAGGTGAGGCCTCACCAAGGCCCTGCAGTAAGACCTCCCTGCTCCTATACTCAAATCCCCTAGCTATGAAGGCCAACATAACTGCCTTCACCGCCTGCTGTACCTGTATGCCAACTTTCAATGACTGATGAACCATGACACCCAGGTCTCGTTGCACCTCCACTTTTCCTAATCTGCCACCATTCAGATAATATTCTGTCTTTGCGTTTTTGCCCCCAAAGTGGATAACTTCACATTTATCCACATTATACTGCATCTGCCATGCATTTGCCCACTCACCCAACCTGTCTAAGTCACCCTGCAGCCTCTTGGCGTCCCCCTCAAAGCTCACACCGCCACCTAGTTTAGTGTCATCTGCAAACTTGGAGATATTACACTCAATTCCTTCGTCCAAATCATTGATATATATTGTAAAGAGCTGGGGTCCCAGCACTGAGCCCTGCGGCACTCCACTAGTCACTGCCTGCCATTCTGAAAAGGACCCGTTTATCCCGACTCTCTGCTTCCTGTCTGCCAACCAGTTCTCTATCCACGTCAGTACATTACTCCCAATACCATGTGCTTTAATTTTGCACACCAATCTCTTGTGTGGGATCTTTGTCAAAAGCCTTTTGAAAGTCCAAATGCACCACATCCAATGGCTCTCCCTTGTCCACTCTACTAGTTACATCCTCAAAAAATTCCAGAAGATATGTCAAGCATGATTTCCCCTTCATAAATCCATGCTGACTTGGACCGATCCTGTCACTGCTTTCCAAATGCGCTGCTCTTTCATCCTTAATAATTGATTCCAACATTTTCCCCACCACTGATGTCAGGCTAACCGGTCTATAATTACCCACTTTCTCTCTCCCTCCCTTTTTAAAAAACAGTGTTACATTAGCTACGCTCCAGTCCATAGGAACTAATCCCGAGTCGATAGACTGTTGGAAAATGATCACCAATGCATCCACTATTTCTAGGGCCACTTCCTTAAGTACTCTGGGATGCAGACTATCATGCCCCGGGGATTTATCGGCCTTCAATCCCATCAATGTTCCCAACACAATTTCCCGCCTAATAAGGATACCCTTCAGTTCCTCCTTCTCACTAGACCCTCGGTCCCCTAGTACTTCCGGAAGGTTATTTGTGTCTTCCTTCGTGAAGACAGAACCAAAGTATTTGTTCAATTGGTCTGCCATTTCTTTGTTCCCCATTATAAATTCACCTGAATCTGACTGCAAGGGACCTACGTTTGACTTCACTAATCTTCTCGTCACGTATCTATAGAATCTTTTGCAGTCAGTTTTTGTGTTCCCGGCAAGCTTCCTCTCATACACTATTTCCCCCCTTTTAATTAAACCCTTTGTCCTCCTCTGCTGAATTCTAAATTTCTCCCAGTCCTCAGGTCTGCTGCTTTTTCTGGCCAATTTATATACTTCTTCCTTGGATTTAACACTATCCTTAATTTCCCTTGTTAGCCACGGTTGAGCCACCTTCCCCGTTTTATTTTTACTCCAGACAGAGATGTACAAATTGCTCATGATCAGAATGGCGGAGCAGGCTTGAGGAGCCGTATGGCCTACTCCTGTTCCTATTTCTTATGTTCTGGCTTTGTTGTTCAATGTTTTTAATATTCCCCGTTGTGCCTCATCAGGCTGAAATTCCTGGTAAAGAAGTGGCAGAAAGCGACAAGAAAAGGTCTGTACCCTGCACCCGCAGCCAACAGTATTGGAGGTGGCCAAGGTATGACTGGAAATCTGTGTCTTTTCATTCCTCCAAAGTGTGGGGCTTAACTGATGCTTATGTAGATGAAGTATCATCCTGTATATTTGATATATGAAGTGCCCTATTGCTAAATTTATTTGGATTAACATGATAAGAAAATATGAAAGCATTTGAAATTTCATATTAAAATGATTTAATATTGAAGAATAATAATGATTGAAGCTCCTTTAAAGCATTTTAAGCCTCAAGTATATTGGTCACATGAATTTCCCTTCTGCACTGTAATAAGCTGCATTTCTCATTCACATCACTTCAGATGCTTGTCCTGCTTATTGTTGAAGAACAACATGACTAACAATGCAGCTTCCCTCACTTCAGAAGTCTTCTTTGGTAGGAAACAAATCAGAGACCTCATTGTCACCAGGATAAACCTGGGCTCCATTGAAGGAGTTTGACAGCAGTTCCTCCAAAACAATCAGGAGGCTCTTCATAGTTCGGATCCATCTCCTGCGTCGTAAGTTCCTAAATAATTTCTCCCAAGCTGTCCTGGTTGTAACAGCTACTTCGGGGAGAGCTGCACTTTATTTTGTAGCAGTGGAGGACCACTAAGTGGCGAGCAGCCTCTAAATGCACCCGAATTGTAAGGTAGAGAAGCCATGCAAGCTTCTCACACTGAGATCCTTTAAGAGTTTTTGTCACATGAAATTCAGATTTTTTTTAAACTGCTTAAAGGGCAGTCTAGTAGAGCTTTCAATATAAGGGGTTTCAATGTACTCCCACATTATCCACTTAAGAAATAAAAATGTGAAAGTGTGCCTTAAAGTGCATCTGGAAGTGTCTCCATTGGGAACTATGGGCCCAAGTTTCCACATGATTTGCGCCTGATTTTTAGGAGCAACTGGTGGAGAACGGACTATTTTAGAAATCGCAATTCTCCACATTTTTTTTTCTGCAGTTCTAGTCAGGTAGAACAGTTCTAGTTTAGAACAGAATTTTTTCTACAAAAGGGGGCGTGTCTGGCCACTGACGCCTCATTTGAAAGTTTCCACAGTGAAAATGTACTCCAAACTAAAGTAGAATGGAGCCAGTGAAGATTTTTGTAGAACTGAAAAAACCTGTTCTACACATTAAAAAAATCAGGCGCATGTTACAAATTAGGCGTCTAGAACGAGGTGGGGGGGAGGGGGAGGGGGAAGGGAACTCATTAAATTCGACAATAAATCCTTATTTATACTTCTACAAATATTATACAAATAAATCCAACCTGAATAAACATTTATAAGCCAAGAAAAGATTAAATAAACCATCTTCCTACCTGTGTGATAGTGCTTCAGCCAGGGTGAATTCTGCAGCCGTTCGTGCCGCTGAGAGAGGGAGAGAGAGAGAGAGGGGGGGGGGGAGAAAGAGAGGGAGGGGGGAGGGGGGAGGAGAGAGGGAGGGGGGAGGGGGGAGGAGAGAGAGGAGAGAGAGGGGGGGGGGAGAGAGGAGAGAGAGGGGGGGGGGAGAGAGGAGAGAGAGGGGGGGGGAGAGAGGAGAGAGAGAGAGGGGGGGAGAGAGGAGAGAGAGGGGGGGGGGAGAGAGGAGAGAGAGGGGGGGGGGAGAGAGGAGAGAGAGAGGGGGAGGAGAGAGGAGAGAGAGGGGGGGGGGAAGAGAGAGGAGAGAGAGGGGGGGGGAGAGAGGAGAGAGAGGGGGGGGGAAGAGAGGAGAGAGGTGGGGGGGGGAGAGAGGAGAGAGGTGGGGGGGGGAGAGAGGAGAGAGGTGGGGGGGGAAGAGAGGAGAGAGAGGTGGGGGGGAGAAGAGAGGAGAGAGAGGGGGGGGAGAAGAGAGGAGAGAGAGGGGGGGGAGAAGAGAGGAGAGAGAGGGGGGGGAGAAGAGAGGAGAGAGAGGGGGGGGAGAAGAGAGGAGAGAGAGGGGGGGGAGAAGAGAGGAGAGAGAGGGGGGGAGAGAGAGGAGAGAGAGAGGGGGGGGGAGAGAGGAGAGAGGGGGGGGGAGAGAGGAGAGAGGGGGGGGGGAAGAGAGGAGAGAGAGAGGGAGGGGAGGGGAGAGAGAGGAGAGAGAGAGGGAGGGGGGGGGAGAGAGGAGAGAGGGAGGGGGGGATAGAGGAGAGAGAGAGGGAGGGGGGGATAGAGGAGAGAGAGAGGGAGGGGGGGGATAGAGAGGGGGGAGAGAGGGGAGAGAGGGGGGGGGGAGAGAGAGAGGGAGGGGGAGGAGAGAGAGAGAGAGAGAGAGAGGGGGGGGAAACGGGGAGAGGGAGAGGGGGGGAGGGAGGGGGAGAGAGAGAGAGCGGGGGGGGGCGTCGGGTCGGGGAACAGGAGCGCGGGTCGGGTCAGTCGGGGGGGGAAGCGGGTGTCTGGTTGGGGGAGGGGGGCGCGCGGGTGTCGGGTCTCTGGGTGGGGGTGGGGGGGGCAGGTCTCGGGTCGGTGGGGAGAGAGGGCGGGTCGGGTCTGGTCGGCGGGGGGGGGAGGGGAGAGAGGGTGTCGGGTCTGGTCGGGCGGGGAGCAGGAGCTGGCCGTGGGAGGAGCCTCATTCACGCAGCCCCATTGGGCCAGGGCTAGGGGCTGCGTGCTTCGGGCCCCTTCCACACAGTTCGGCGCCTGGAGCTACTGCACTTGCGTGCCGACTGTAGCGCGCATGTGCAGAGGTTCCAGCACTGTTTTCAGCGCCGGGACCTGGCTCCGCCCCCTCACAGCTCGTGCTGGCTGCGCCGAGGGCCAGAGGACCTGTAAGTAGGTGGAGAATACCGAGGATTTTTTTAGGCGCCGTTTTAGGCGTGAAAAACGGGCGCCCAGCTCGGAGGGGCGCCCGTTTTTTTTCTTGTGGAAACTTGGGCCCTATATGGGTAGCCACTTTGGATGGGCCAGAAAAAGGATCGAGTTACCCAGACCCAGGAAAGTCAGTTACCACCAGAATATGCTGCATTCTCTTCGCTACCCCTGCCCACCATTCTTGAGGCTCTCTCTCAACTGTAGGCAAGTTATTTACCAAAGCAGAAATCAACTCACCACATTGCTACCAAGGTTGTTAATGGCACACTCTGAACATGGAATTATAAACACACTTTCCATTAAGTCAGTAGTTTATCATGTGCAGGGAGGACCAAATTGGTGGGAATCAAATCAGACTCCACTGTTACCTGACATTATTTAAATTGAATATCATTTCTGCAAAATCTTCTTTCATTTGAAAGACTGACTTATTGGCAGCCCTGTGGTCAGTCTGTAATAAGAGTAAGAGAATGTGAGACTCTGAAAAACCCAACCCAAATATTTTCAGAGTAAGTTCTCAATCTCATTTGTCTAAAGATTTTGTTTTTTTAAATTCTGATATAAAATGCGACATGCATTACAATAATACTAAGCACATCGTAGCTTTTGATATAGAAAGAAGCAAACCAAGCGAATCCAGAAGATTAGGTGTTTTTTTTAAAACCTTTGGTAAACAGGATGCTCGGCATGGCCATCTCCAAACTCCGATTTGGCAAACAGCCAACAGAGAAAAACCTTGACTGTTACCATCAGCTGAAAGAAAATCGTTGAAATAGTTACAAATTATTCAATCCACTCCATATCCACAATATTGTCTAACCTGACCATTGTGGAGAGCATCTCGTTAAGACTAATATACTAAATAATATATTCGCAGCCTTGACGATCATGGTTCCTAGGTGTATGTTACCAGCATGGCATGTGGTGGGTGTAAAGGAAGAAAAAAATGACTTGCCTACTCGAACATCTTTTTTCATCCTTCAAATAGAATGATATAATATGCACCCAGCCCCATGACTGCATCGTTTCGGATATGGGGACATGAACATTTACTGTTGCTATCTTCATGATTATTGTGTTACTGTACCTGCTTATACTTGTGTCCAAGTAAACACACCTTTAAGGAGACACAGGATGGGTGGGTATAGGACAAATGGCGCAGAACATCTTACAGGGTAGCACCTATAGTGGCTTATCCAAATAAGGGAGAGGATGCTTGAAGGTTGATCATTTTCTGCTCAGGCAACTGAAATGTAATAAATCCTCATTTCTGTTTCTAGCGCAAATCATCAAAACCGAGGCTGTTCGCCAGCAGCAATCGACATTGACTCACATTATCAATTCACCACCAACCAGAGACAGTGTGTCCGCTCGGAGGCTTACTGCTTCAAGTCACCAATCACCAAAGTCCCCATATCGATTACAGATTAGGTGAGATACAAAATCAAACCTGCATGTCTTACATGAATGACCAAATCCATAGAAACAATTCTGACATTCTCTGTAAACCTGAATTTCAGAGTACGATAGTCTCTTCAAATCAGGGATAAATACACTAGAACATCTCAAATTGCCAGTCCTGATTCAGATTGATCACAAATGACCCCCTGATCTCTGAAATCTGAACTGCTCTAGGCAGACTCTATCGAGAGCCACACCCAGCTAGATTAGGAGGTCTTACCTGTGCAGGATCCCACTGGATTGTAATGGTGCTGAAACATGCAGTAAAATACTGTAGCCACTTGTTTTAATTACGTTTCTTTCCTCTGGCTGGAAGACGGGCAAGTAACCCACTGCCACTCCTGTGCTAGTGCTGCGTTACAACCAGCTGCTTGGATGTGTGAGCCATTTGTTTTTCTTTCTAAATTTCACATGTTACAGGACCCTACAATTAAGAGAAATCGAGATGCGAACCAGCATCATATTGCTCCTTGGCACAGTGAATTCCAGCATGCCTATACTGCTTCCTGTACTACGTTTCAGTTTCAGTGTTATTGAAGGAGGAGGGAGTTTTAGTAAAGTTCCAATCAAATTAGGGAATAGAAAGAATATACGTAGATGTCAGGTACTTGTGAGTTCATAATAATCCACTGACAGTGTAATGAAGGGATGTAAAGGATGTGATTGGTGATTTCTTTCAATGGTTTAATTGGGCGGTAAATCGCCACTCATTGTTAAGGAAAGTAAGCATCTTATCATGTTATCACAATCAACGTTACATCTAAAAAAAAAAATTAATAAATTTGTGCTGTGTGGTATCTCTTCCAGCTTTGAGCGGCCTGCACGGGACCTCCGAATTGCTGCGCGCCCGCGTTGCTAAGGATGTCCCAAAGTGCTTCACAAACAATGAAATACTTTCATAGTGCAGCTACTGCTGCTTTGTTGGTAAATGCAGCAGCTAATCTTCACACAAGATTCTATAAACAGCAATGAGATAAATGGCCAATTAACTTGTTTTGATGCTGCTGGTTCAGGATAAATATTGGCCAAAACATCGGGAGAATTCCCCTGTTTTTCAGATGGTGTCATGGGATCTTGCATGTCCACCTGAACAGGCTCACAGGGCCTTGGATTTAACATCTTGCCCAAAAGACAGCACTTCAGTACAGCCTGGAGAGCTGCAGATTTCCACTACCCTTTATGCGAAGAAATGCTTCCTGATTTCACTCGAATGGCCTAGCTCTGATTTTCAGATTCTGCCCGCTTGTACTGGATTCCCCCACCAGAGGAAATAGATTCTCATTATCTATCCTATCTAATCCTTTTATAATTTTAAACACCTCAATTAACCAACCAAAGAATTGAAATTGTGAAATTTCTGATTGCAAACACTGGTTTGGATACAGACACAGTTAAGATATATGGTTCTCGTGTGTGACGTTGCAGAGATTGAACTGGCTGAAAAGGAAAAAATGACAAAATAGGTGGATCAAATCCTGAAACATGGGATTAATTGTTTTATCAATTACTCAATTAGATCACCTTTCAATCTTCTAAACTCCAGTGAATGAATACAGGCCTAGTCTGTGCAACCTATCCATTTAACCCTTGGTATCACTCTGGCGAATCTGCACTGCACCCCCTCCAAGGCCAATATATCCTCCCTGAGGTGCAGTGCGGTGCCCAGAACTGACACACTACTCCAGATGGGGTCTGATAAAGATTCTCTACAACTGAAGCACTTCCTCCCCTTTGTATTCTAGCATCGTTGTGCTTTAGGCCAGCATTCCATTAGTCCTTTTGATTGCTTTTTGTAGCCCACAGTTCCCCACATTGAACTCAATTTGTCACAGTTTTGCCCACTCACTTAATGTGAAATTTTCAAAATAGAATTGAGTTTCACTTGGAAGATTGCACTCTGGACTGCCTATAAGATCACCTGTGCACCCCTTCCCACCCACCACACTCCTAACCAGCATCAGTGCAGGATTTCACTCTGACAGTGGCATCTAGCTGTGTGTTTTTTAAAATTTCAGATCGCATTTCTCGCCTGGAGGAGGGCAGGACCAATCGGGTCTCTCAAGCAATCAAGACCCTGAATGCTCATTGACTGAATACATTCAGAGACTCGAGGCAATCCAGCAAAGGCTTGGAGGTACACAAATCAGTAACTGTCAGACGCTTCATTATCTGCTCCATCACAACACGTCAATTAGTCGATGTGGTGAGATTAGTCCATTTACTGTTTTTCTTCCCTGCTTTCTTGAGGGCAGTGACTCTTCCAGGTCCTTGGCATTGTCAGCTCTCCATTGCAGTCCTTAATGTGAGAGCTAAGACATTGGGCTGTTTAACCATGAAGGGCATCACAGCTGAGCCCAATTCTGCACATGCACATTTTCCAGCACGAGTCACTCGATCGCAATCTGGAGAAGGAACCCTAATTATTTTGTTTTCCCTCACTGACACTCTAAAATTGCCCTGATTAGGATCAGACACGCATGCAGTGACCAAAAATTGACCCTGAAACCTTCTTCTCTGTATGTCTTTGTGTAACGCTGGCCAGTGCAATTACCATACAGGCCAATGGGGAGGAAACTATTTTTCCTTTTACTACAGACTGAGGTCTTTCTTGGTGACATCGACACAGTGAAAATTCTTTAAAAATGTTAAAAATTTGAATGTAGCCATAAAAATAATGTGATCTTCCCCAAATGAATCAACAAATGTCATTTATAAAAAGCAAAAAGAAGTGCAAATTTTTGATATCTGAACAAAATATAGAAAATGCTGGAAAAACACTGCATGTTAATCAGCATCTATGGAGAGAACTGACAAATTGACATTTTGGGCTCCAGCCATTCTTCAGAACTGAAATATTGAAAGGCAGAAGCTGAGAGGATGTGTCCCCTGGCAGTAGAGTCTCAGAAAAAAGGGTTGGCTATTTAGGACTTAGATAACACGACATTTCTTCACTCAGAGTGTGGTGAATCTTTGTAATTCTCTCTCCCAGAGGGCTGGGAATGTTCAGTCGTTGAGTATATTCAAGGCTGACATCGATAGATTTTGGACTTGAGGAAATCAAGGGATATGGGGACCAGATGGGAAAGTGGAGTTGAAGATCAGCCATGATCTTATTGAATGGCGGAGCAGGCTCCAAGGGCCGTATAGCCTGCTCCTACTTATACACGATAAACAAGCATTTTAATCAGAATCAGACCAAAGAGGAGGGGAGAGGAAAAAGAGAGAAAGTATCAGTGGAATGACCTGTATTCTTAAAAGAACAGGAGATAGACAGATGACGTGAGATCTTTGCATCAGACAACAGAAAGAAGCATGAAAGAAATCGACATTTGAGGAACAAAGAACACATGAATCGCTATGACAGTGGGAGGTCAAGAAGAGCCGAGAAGATAGAAGACATTAGAAAACGTGTGACTGAGGCTTGAAATGCTAGCAAAACATGCTTGGTGAAGAAGTGTGACTCCATTCCTCCTCTAGTTAATCTTCTCCATAATAGTTTATTTGGCCTGTTGTAATCTCTGTGTCCTTAACAGTTTCACACTGATTTGTTACTATAGCCTTTCTCAGCATTGTTTTAACTGTTGCTTCTATCGTTTCCAGGAACATCTCCAGGAACATCGCGACGTAAAAGTAGCATGAAATAAGGTGGATCCCATATGAACGCAAGATTGCAAAATCACTCCTTTATAACTTAAGCATAATGTTAAAAATGTGTGTATGTATATTGATCCTTATTGTGATCAAGGGCTAATTAAATGTTTAGAGCCACATCTGCACACTTTATGCACAGGAGAATCTTGTATATAAAATAAGCAGATTAGCGTTCACTAATAAATGGGACATTTCTATGTCTCCCTATACTGGAACATTCACTATCCAATCAGGCTGGGTGAGTTTATATTCACCATTTAATTGTTGTGTGTGGGCGCGTGCGTTCGGCGTGTATTGCTTGCTTTTTCAGAAGAATGATTGTCAGTGGAGTGACCTAAATGACTAAAGTCCAGTGCCACCAGATTTAACAGTGTGACCAGAGGCCTCTGTGCCACTGTGCATTCGACACATATCACGCAAGATTTTAAAGAGGTTATTTTTGTAAATGTTGGCTTTTGTTCTTTGCATAAAAAAATAAAGTTTACACTGGTATGCAATGAAAATATATTCTCTCACATTTGTGTTCATGCATACACACGTCTGCAGTCACTCACTCACATGTATTCTCATTCTACCATGAGAGGCATTTTCAGTTCACTTGCCCACCTTCTGGAATTCTCTTCTATTTCAATTCTCTGGTTTTCAAAAGCCTCCTTAAAACCAACCTTCATGCCTGCAGTCTTTTTCCCTCCACTCCACTGCCCCTCCTTTGCTCTCCTGCTCAGTATCAACCTTATTTTTACTTGATAAGTGCTCTAGAATGTTGAATTACATTGTCCTCTTAATACTGCAAGACAAAGTACAAAACCAATAAGGAGAATTAAGATACACATTGGCCTTTTTGATGCTGGACCAGTGCCAATGGGACTCTTCATTTTCATGCTGGATGATAACACTACCTGGGTTGATGCAGCAGGACTTTTCCCACTGCTAATGCTGTGTTAGCTTCCTGGTGAAGGCAAAACACCCCACAATTTTAGAAACTTGTGTCAAAAATTGCTCTCTGACCTCTCCGGTGATCAGGCCCAAACCCATTGGTTATTACCTGGATTCTTGCCTTCCTTCCGCTGTAATTTCATAATTTTACAACACGCTTCTGATGATTACAATGACTGCTGGGAGTTAGTCCTCACTACCACGTCAGAATGTTAACTTCACAAATTAGTCATCCTGATGAAAATAAAACTGCACACCTTGTTTCCTCACTTTAAATGAGTGTCCCCTTGTTCTACTCGGCACCATCACTTCAAACTAGCTACCACTTGAATTTTGTCGATGCCCTTAATTATAAAGATTTGAATTAGGTTCCCTCTTGTCTACGCCCCTAAAGTTAATTCAAACCCAAGGCGTGATTCAATGTACTTCGGCCAGTTATCATCCTCTTTTGAGAGGCTAAGATGCTTGAACTTGGAGAAAACCAGTTAAAATCATATAAAATTACAGCACAGAAAGAGACCATTCGGCCATCGTGCCTGTGTTGGCTCTTTGAAAGAGCAGTTGTGCTTAGTCCCACATCCCCACTTTTTGTCCGTAACCCTGTAATTTCCTCTTCCTGAAGTACCTGTCTAACTCCCTTTTAAAATTATTTATGGAATCAGCTCCCACCAGCATTCCAGATCCCGACAATTTAATGAAAATATTCTTCTCTCCCCTCTAGATCTTTTGCTAATGGCTTTGAATCTATGACCTCTAGTTATTGGCCCATTCGCCAGCGGGAATACTTTTTCCCTGTTTAAACCTGTTGAATAAGTTTAAATATAATCTGGCAGATTATATTTTAGAACTGGTTTTGCAAAAAGAATATAGGGCAGAACTGGGATTAGAGTAAATAGTTCAGTTGAGGAGCTAGCACCAACTCAAGCATGATGGGTCAAGGCCTCCATCTGAAACTGTATGATCCAGAGTTTAAAAAATGGAAATTTGCTTCCTGGTCCTAGCTGTCACTTAATTCCCGTTGAAAGATTTGTCTTGATACAAATTTGTCAGTTGAGTTGATTGAATTTAAGATTTTCACAAGGGTGGAAGATGAATACATCCAAGTGAGCCATTTATTTTCCTCTGCAAAGCCCTGAGCAATCCATTACTGGATTGTTTTCTCCTACCCACTAATTTTTTAAAAAGCGAACTGCTTTTTATTTTTGATGCAGTCAAAGGTGTGAGACTTAAGGGAGGAAGTTTTGCTCAATTCGGAATCGGCACTGAAGAGACCCTTGATGTGAAGTTATAATGCCAGGACTGAAAGAGAATTTTGTACTATAATACTTTTATGAAGCATAAGAGTGTACGCAACAACAGTAAAACAGAGTACGTTCGTGTTGATTCTTGCAAAATTCTCACTATCCACATTTTTAAGTTAGTCCATTGGCTACAGAGGTATGCAGTTCAGAGAACACTTGTGATGTGTGTGGACTGTGATATGTAGACCATCCTGGAGCAACACACTTGCATTGTCAGACAATTAAATCTACAGCAGAGCATCTGTGTTACCCACACCTGGCATCAGAAGGTGAGGGGATTTCTGTACCATACTGTCCAGAACACAGGAATAGTGGAGAAACAGAAAGGTAGGTAACCATCCACAGGGGCAACAGTAGGAGTTAGGAGTCACAGATAATAGGGATAGCCCTCGGGGACTATCCAATAGATACATAGGGTGGATTTGTACTGCCCATTTTGAGGCACTAATGGCAGCGGGGCGGTAAATTTTGCGCGGGGAAATGGTTTGCGCCTGCAGCCACAAAACTCATCAGCTGAGCCCCGAGTGTGGAGCGGGGCACTAAGGGAGGTGTTCTGGGCGCTCGGCCGGCTGAGCAACTGAAAATCCCGAGCTAAAGAGCCCGCCTCGGAGCGCCCTAAGAGAGGCTTCCCTGGGGAAAACACATTCGGGAAAAAACACCAAAAACATTCCCAATACCTTACTGACGCCACAAACATAAATCGTAAAAATAAAAAACAATCACACTTACCTCAGGTAGACGTTCTTTCCCTCACTGCCACCGGTACAGCTCGGACCGCTCACTTTCCCAGGCGGTCCCACCAGGGCAAGTGATTAGGCGCTACGGGTCCCCCAGAAAACAAATTTCAAAACTGTCAAAACCAGGGGCTCATTGCACACTGGCTGACCTCTCCCGGGCAGTATTGCTCCACTCCCCTGCAAAATCAGCACCGATTTCCAGGGGGGGCGCTGGAAGCTGGCTACCTGCCCGGAAATGATTTCCATCACCATTACCGCCCCTCCAGGGCGCGAACAGAGGTGGCAGCAGACCGAATTTCCACCCCATAGTGTTGGATAACTGAGTCAGCAGTAACATTCGGATATAGGTGGTGTTGAGAAACACCGGAATGGAGGGAATTGGGGGGAGTGAAGAGTCAGATTGGCCACAGAAAGAGAAGTGACAGCAGTAGGAAATTTCTTAATCAAAGGAATAGACATTTTTTTTACAGTCATAACCAAGAGTCTCAAATGGTATGTTGCCTCACTGGTTCTTGGATGAAGGACATTTTGAAATACTGGGAATGAAAGGAAAGCAACAAAATCAGGTTACATAAGAAATAGGCCATATGGTCCCTCGAGCCTGCTCTGCCATTAAATAAGATGATGGCTGATCAGGTTGGAACCAGTAACATTGAAAGTATTATTGAGGTCTTGCAAAGGATATTTAAGGAGTGAGATTGAAAAACAAGACCTCTAAGATAGTAGTCTTCAGATGGCTACCCATGCCACACACTGATCAGGGTAAGGAGAGGAATGTTAGGAAGTTCAAGTGACTGCAAGGCTGGTGCAGAAGGAAAGGGTTCACATTCTTGGGATTTAGAATTCGTTCTGGAACAAGGAAAGGCTGTTCTGAAGTGAGAGCCTCACTTGAACTGAAATAGTACTAATGTTTGTGTGCATAGGCTAAATAGAGCAAGAGATAAGTTCACAAAATCTTACAACAAAGAAGGAGGCCATTCAGCCCGTCATGCCTGTGCCGACTCTTTGAGAGCGCTCCAATTAATCAGAGTACGCTGTTCTTTCTCCTTAGCCCTGTAAATTTATACCCTTCAAGTATTTATCCAATTCTCTTGAATGTAACTATTGAATCAGCTTTGACCACCCTTTCAGGCAGTGCATACCAGATGTTCCCAATGTTGGGGAAGTCCAGAACCAGGGGTCACAGTCTAAGGATAAGGGGTAAGCCATTTAGGACCGAGATGAGGAGAAACTTCTTCACCCAGAGAGTGGTGAACCTGTGGAATTCTCTACCACAGAAAGTTGTTGAGGCCAATTCACTAAATATATTCAAAAAGGAGTTGGATGAAGTCCTTACTACTCGGGGGATCAAGGGGTATGGCGAGAAAGCAGGAATGGGGTACTGAAGTTGCATGTTCAGCCATGAACTCATTAAATGGCAGTGCAGGCTAGAAGGGCCGAATGGCCTACTCCACCTATTTTCTATGTTTCTATCACAACTTGCTGTGTGTAAAAAAAAAAAAGTTTCCTCATGTCACCTGATTTTTTTGCCAATCACCTTAAATCTGTGTCCTCTGGTAACTGACCATTTTGCCAGTGGAAAGAGTTTCTCCTTATTTACTCCCTTAGACTTCTCTGCTCTCAGGAAAATAACTCCAGTTTCACTCCTCACTCCACTTAATTGAAGCCCCTCATCCCTGGTACCATTCTAGTAAATCTCCTGTGCACCCTCTCCAAGACCTTGACATCCTTCCGAAAGTGTGGTGCCCAGAATTGGACACATTACTCCAGCTGAGGCCGAACCAGTGATCATAGAAGTTTACAGCAAGGAAAGAGGCCATTTGGCCCATCGTGTCCGTGCCAGCCAACAGTACGTGGACGACGCCTGCGTCTGCGCACGTTCTGAGGCTGAACTCCAGGATATAGTCGATGTATTCACCGTATTTATGCTTAACATCCATGAGACGAAGGTCCTCCACTTAGTTCGCATGCCAGACATGAGACTCCCTAAGCAACTGCTCGATGCGGAGCTCCTTCATGGCAAACGAGCTAAAGGTGGGCAGTGGAAACGTTACAAGGACACCCTCAAAGCCTCCCTGGTGAAGTGCGACATCACCACTGAAGCCTGGGAGACCCTGGCCAAAGACCGCGCTAGGTGGAAAAAGTGCATCTGGGAGGACGTTGAGCTCTTCGAATCTCAACCCTGGGAGCGTGAAGAGATCAGGTGCAGGCAGCGGAAGGAGCGTGTGGTAAATCAGTCCCACCCACCCCTTCCCCCGACGAATATCTGTCCCACCTGTGACTGGGTCTGTGGCTCTTGTGTTGGACTGTTCCGCCACCAAAGAACTCACTTTAGGAGTGGAAGCAAGTCTTCCTCGATTCCGAGGGACTGCCTATCATGATCCAGTCTAATCCCACTTTCCAGCTCTAGGTCCATAACCCTGCAGATTACAGCACTCCAAGTGCACATCCAAGTACTTTTAAAATGTGGTGAGCGTTTCTGCCTCTACCACCCTTTCATGCAGTGAGTTCCAGACCCCCACAACCCTCTACGTGAAGAAATTTCCCCCCAATTCCCATCTAAACCTTCTACCAATTACTTTAAATGTATGCCCTTTGGTTGTTGACCCCTCTGCTAAGGGAAATAGGCACTTTCTATTCTATATCTAAGCCCCTCATAATTTTATACACCTCAATGAGGTCTCCCCTCAGCCTCCTCTGTTCCAAGGAAAACAAACCCAGCCTATCCAATCTGTCCTCATAGCTAAGATTATCCACTCCCGGCAACATCCTTGGAAATCTCTGTACCCTCTCCAGTGCAATCATGTCCTTCCTGTAATGCAGTGACCAGAACTGCACGCAGTACTCCAGCTGTAGCCTAATCAAAGTTTTATACAGTTCAAGCATAACCCCCTCTCCCCCTGCTCTTGTATTCTATGCCTCGTCTAATAAAGGCAAGTATTCCGTATGCCTTCTTAAACACCTTATCTTCCTGGCCTACTAGCTTCAGGGATCTGTGGACATGCACTCCAACATAGAAACATAGAAAATAGGTGCAGGAGTAGGCCATTCGGCCCTTCTAGCCTGCACCGCCATTCAATGAGTTCATGGCTGAACATGCAACTTCAGTACCCCATTCCTGCTTTCTCACCATACCCCTTGATCCCCTTAGTAGTAAGGACTACATCTAACTCATTTTTGAATAATATTTAGTGAATTGGCCTCAACAACTTTCTGTGGTAGAGAATTCCACAGGTTCACCACTCTCTGGGTGAAGAAGTTCCTCCTCATCTCGGTCTTAAATGGCTTACCTCTTATCCTTAGACTGTGACCCCTGGTTCTGGACTTCCCCAACATTGGGAACATTCTTCCTGCATCTAACCTGTCTAAACCCATCAGAATTTTAAACGTTTCTATGAGGTCCCCTCTCATTCTTCTGAACTCCAGTGAATACAAGCCCAGTTGATCCAGTCTTTCTTGATAGGTCAGTCCCGCCATCCCGGGAATCAGTCTGGTGAACCTTCGCTGCACTTCCTCAATAGCAAGAATGTCCTTCCTCAGGTTAGGAGACCAAAACTCTACACAATACTCCAGGTGTGGCCTCACCAATGCCCTGTACAACTGTAGCAACACCTCCCTGCCCCTGTACTCAAATCCCCTTGCTATGAAGGCCAACATGCCATTTGCTTTCTTAACCGCCTGCTGTACTTGCATGCCAACCTTCAATGACACCCAGGTCTCGTTGCACCTCTCCTTTTCCTAATCTGTCACCATTCAGATAATAGTCTGTCTCTCTGTTTTTACCACCAAAGTGGATAACCTCACATTTATCCACATTATACTTCATCTGCCATGCATTTGCCCACTCACCTAACCTATCCAAGTCGCTCTGCAGCCTCATAGCATCCTCCTCACAGCTCACACTGCACCTAACTTAGTGTCATCCGCAAATTTGGAGATACTACATTTAATCCCCTCATCTAAATCATTAATGTACAGTGTAAACAGCTGGGGCCCCAGCACAGAACCTTGCGGTACCCCACTAGTCGCCGCCTGCCATTCTGAAAAGTACCCATTTACTCCTACTCTTTGCTTCCTGTCTGACAACCAGTTCTCAATCCATGTCAGCACACTATCCCCAATCCCATGTGCTTTAACTTTGCACATTAATCTCCTGTGTGGGACCTTGTCGAAAGCCTTCTGAAAGTCCAAATCCAAATATACCACATCAACTGGTTCTCCCTTGTCCACTCTACTGGAAACATCCTCAAAAAATTCTAGAAGATTTGTCAAGCATGATTTCCCTTTCACAAATCCATGCTGACTTGGACCTATCATGTCACCTCTTTCCAAATGCGCTGCTATGACATCCTTAATAATTGATTTCATCATCTTACCCATTACCGATGTCAGGCTGACAGGTCTATAATTCCCTGTTTTCTCTCTCCCTCCTTTTTTAAAAAGTGGGGTTACATTGGCTACCCTCCACTCGATAGGAACTGATCCAGAGTCAATGGAATGTTGGAAAATGACTGTCAATGCATCCGCTATTTCCAAGGCCACCTCCTTAAGTACTCTGGGATGCAGTCCATCAGGCCCTGGGGATTTATCGGCCTTCAATCCCATCAATTTTCCCAACACAATTTCCCGACTAATAAGGATTTCCCTCAGTTCCTCCTCCTTACTAGGCCCTCTTATATCGGGAAGGTTGTTAGTGTCCTCCTTAGTGAATACCGAACCAAAGTACTTGTTCAATTGGTCTGCCATTTCTTTGTTCCCCGTTATCACTTCCCCTGATTCTGACTGCAGGGGACCTACGTTTGTCTTTACTAACCTTTTTCTCTTTACATATCTATAGAAACTTTTGCAATCCGTCTTAATGTTCCCTGCAAGCTTCTTCTCGTAATCCATTTTCTCTGCCCTAATCAAACCCTTTGTCCTCCTCTGCTGAGTTCTAAATTTCTCCCAGTCTCCGTGTTCACTGCTATTTCTGGCCAATTTGTATGCCACTTCCTTGGCTTTAATACTATCCCTGATTTCCCTTGATAGCCACGGTTGAGCCACCTTCCCTTTTTTATTTTTACGACAGACAGGAATGTACAATTGTTGTAGTTCATCCATACGGTCTCTAATTGTCTGCCATTGCCCATCCACAGTCAACCCCTTCAGTATCATTCGCCAATCAATCCTAGCCAACTCACGCCTCATACCTTCAAAGTTACCCTTCTTTAAGTTCTGGACCATGGTCTCTGAACTAACTGTTTCATTCTCCATCCTAATGCAGAATTCCACCATATTATAGTCACTCTTCCCCAAGGGGCCTCGCACAACGGGATTGCTAATTAATCCTCTCATTACACAACACCCAGTCTAAGATGGCCTCCCCCCTGGTTGGTTCCTCAACATATTGGTCTAGAAAACCATCCCTTATGCACTCCAGGAAATCCTCCTCCACCGTATTGTTTCCAGTTTGGTTAGCCCAATCTATGTGCATATTAAAGTCACCCATTATAACTGCTGCACCCTTATTGCATGCACCCTTAATTTCCTGTTTGATGCCCTCCCCAACATCACTACTACTATTTGGAGGTCTGTACACAACTCCCACTAACGTTTTTTGCCCTTTTGTGTTCTGCAACTCTACCCATATAGATTCCACATCATCCAAGCTAATGTCCATTCTAACTATTGCATTAATCTCCTCTTTAACCAGCAATGCTACCCCACCTCCTTTTCCTTTTATTCTATCCTTCCTGAATGTTGAATACCCCTGGATGTTGAGTTCCCAGCCCTGATCATCCTGGAGCCACGTCTCCGTAATCCCAATCACATCATATTTGTTAACATCTATTTGCACAGTTAATTCATCCACCTTATTATGGATACTCCTTGCATTAAGACACAAAGCTTTCAGATCCCTTTGTTCCTCTACACTTAGCAGTGTCTTATCATTTAATGTGTATTCCCTTGCCTTGTTAGCCCTCCCCAAAAGTATTGCCTCACACTCTCCAGATTTAATTCCATTTGCCACTGTTCTGCCCACTTGACTAGTTGATTGATATTTTCCTGCAGTCGGCAGCTTTCTTCTTCATTATCAACCACACAGCCAATTTTAGTATCATCTGCAAACTTCTTAATCACACCTCCTACATTCAAGTCTTAATCATTGATATATACCACAAAAAGCAAGGGACCAGATACTGAGCCCTGAGGAACTCCACTGGAAACATCCTTCCAGTCACAAAAACACCCATCAACCATTACCCTTTGCTTCCTGCCTCTGAGCCAATTTTGGATCCAACTTGCCACTTTGCCCTGAATCCCATGGGTTTTTACTCTCGTGACCAGTCTGCCATGTGGAACTTTATCAAAAGCTTTGTTAAAATCCATATACACTACTTCATATGCACTACTGGTTATCAACCCTCCTGGTTACCTCCTCAAAAAACTCAATCAAGTTAGTCAGACACGACATTCCCTTAACAAATCCGTGCTGACTGTCCTTGATTAATCTGTGTCTTTCTAAATGATGATTTATTTTGTCATTCAGGATTTTTTCCAATAATTTTCCCACCACTAGATTAGGCTGACAGCCTGTAATTACTCGGTCTATCCCTTTCTCCCTTCTTAAACAAAGGTACCACATTAGCAGTCCTCCAGTCCTTTGACACCACACCTGTAGCCAGAGAGGATTAGAAAATTATGGTCAAAGGCTCTGCTATTTCTTCTTTTGCTTCGCTTAACAGCCTGGGATACATTTCATCCAGGCCTGGGGACTTATCCACTTTCAAAGCTGCCAACCCTTTAATACCTCCTCTCTCACTTGTGTTTATTTCATCTAATATTTCACACTCCTCCTCGATAGCATTGTCTGCGCTGCTCTTCTTTTGTGAAAACAGACGCAAAGTAATCATTAAGAACCATATCCACATTTTCCACCTCCACACACAGGTTACCTTCATGGTCTCTAATAGGTCCTACCCTTTCTTTAATTATTCTTAATGGATTTATAAAACATCTTTGGATTTTACTTGCCAAGAATTTTTCATGCTCTCTTTGCTTTCCTAATATCCTTTTTAATTTCACCCCTGAACTTTCTATACTCCTCTAGAGATTCTGTAGTACTTAGCCCTCGGTATCTGTCATAAGCTTCCCTTTTTTTCTTTATCCTACCCTGTATGTCCCTAGACATCCAGGGGGCTCTAGATTTGTTCGTCCCACCCTTTTTTTTTAAGGGCACATATTTGGCCTGAACCCTCCTGATCTCCTTGAATGCCTCCCACTGCTCTGACACTGATTCATCTTCAAGTAGCTGTTCCAGTCCACTATGGCTAAATCACCTCTCAGCTTAGCAAAGTTGGCTTTTCCCCAATTTAGAACTTTTATTCCTGTTCTATCCTTGTCCTTTTCCATAGCTACCTTAAATCTAACTGAATTATGGTCATGAGCACCTAAATGCTCTCCCACTGATACCCCTTCGACCTTCCTCATTCCTTAAAACTAAATCCAGAACCAACCCCTCCCATGTTGGGCTTGCTACATACCGGCTAAAAACGTTCTCTTAAATGCATTTTAGGAATTCCGTACCCTCTATACTCTTCACACTAATTTTGTCCCAGTTAATATTAGGACAGTTGAAATCTCCTACTATTACTGCCCTATAGTTTTTGCACTTCTCAAAAATTTGCCAACATATTTACTCGTGTCTCTCCCTCTCACTGTTTGGGGGTCTATAGTACACTCCCAGTAGTGTGATCACTCCTTTTTTGTTTCTCAGTTCGACCCATATGGCCTTGTTTGATGATCCCTCTAACATATCATCCCTCCTCACAGCTGTAATAGTTTCTTTAATCAATACCGCAACGCGTCCCCCCCCCCCCCGCTCCCATGCTTTTTACCCCCTCTCTATCCCATCTGAAAATCCTGTAACCAGGAATGTTGAGCTGCCATACCTACCTCTCTTTTAGCCATGTCTCTGTAATAGCTATGATATATAAAGATTTAGCATAACTTCCTTGCTTTTGTACTCTGTGTCTGTTTGTAAAGCTGGGGATCCTGTATGCTTTAACAGATTTCTCAACTTGTCCTGCCACGTTCAAAGATTTGTGTACATACAACCTCCTGGTCTCTCTTCCTGCCCTCCTCTTCCCCTCCCGCCCCCCCCCCCTTTAAGATTATACCGTTCAGTTTATATTGCCTCTCTTCATCCTTCCAAAATGCATCACTTCTGTGCATTAAATTTCGTCTGCCTCTTTCATCAGTGTCTATGTCCTCCTGAGGTATGTTACTATCCTTCTCACTATATTTCTGAGTTTTGTCTCATCTGCAAACTTTAAAATTATGCCCTAAATACCCAAGTCCAGGTCACTAATATATCTCAGAGAGCAGTGATCCTAATACAGACCCCTGGGGACACCACTGCACATTTCCCTCCGGTCTGAAAAACATCCGTTCATCACTACTCTCTGCTTTCTGTCAATAGTTATTTTCATATCCACATAGCCATTTAATTCCATGGGCTTTAATTTTGCTAATGAGTATTTTGTGGTCCTCTTTCAAATGCTTTTGAAAGTCAGTATACACAACATCAGCTGCACTACCCTCATCAACCCTCTCCGTTACTTCATCAAAGAACTCAATCAAGTTAGTCAAACATGATTTGCCTTTAACAAATCCGTGTTGGCTTCATTTATTAATCAATATTTTTTCAAATGCAAATTAATTTTGTCCCAGATTAATGTCTCTAAACGTTTCCCCACCACCGACGTTATGCTGACTGGCCTGTAGTTGCTGGGTTTATCCCCTCCCCTTTTTTGAACAGGAGTTTACCATTTGAAACACTTAAGTACTCTGGCACTACTACCATATCTAAGGAGGATTGGATGATTTTGGCCAGAGCCTCTGCAATTTCCACGCTTGCTTACCTCAGCAACCTAGTGTGCATCCCATCCAGACCAGGTGACTTTCTACTTTGAGCACTGCCAACCCTTTGAGTACTATCCTATCCAATCTCTCTACTCCCTCCACCTTTATTGTGACATTGGCACCATCCTCTTCTTTAGTAAAGACGAATGCAAAGTACTCTTTTAGTACCTCAGCTATGCCCTCCGCCTCCCAAGATCTCTTTTTTTGGTCCCTAATTGGACCCACCCTTTCTTTGACTATCGGTTTCTAAAAAATACTTTTGGGTTCCCCTTTATGTTAGCCACTAATCTATTTTCTTACACTCTTTGTCCCTCATCTTTTTTCAGTTTTCCTCTGTACTTTCTGTATTCAGCTTGGTTCTCTATTGAATTAGAAACCCAATATTTATCATAAGCTTTGCTTTTCTGTTTCTTTTTATCTTTATAATCAAACTATCTCCTCATCAAAGACCTTCCATTGCTCATTTACTGTTTTACCTGCCAGTCTTTGATTCCAATCTACCTGGGCCAGATCCCCTTCAACTCATTGTAATTATCCCTCCGCCAGTTGAGTATTTTCCCATTTGATTTTTCCTTGTCATTTTCCATAACTACTATAAACCTCCTGATATTGTGATCACTATTCCCCAAATGCTCTCCCTTTAAAACATGCTCCACTTGCCCTACTTCATTCTCCAGTGTAAGATTTGGATCACAGGTCACACACACATTACCCAAAAGGGTCTTAGGAGTCATGGGTCATTTTATTAAAGAGCAGTAATTCAAATACACACACAATCAGGACAGACATAGTAGACATATGATCGTGACAAGCAACAGGTACCGGTCCGAATTGGACAGACAGCTGGCGTGCGCAAACACTTCTTCCCTTCACCGTAAGAACATAAGAAATAGGAGCAGGAGTCGGCCACACGACCTGCTCAGCCATTTAATACGATCATGGCAGATCTGATCATGGACTCGGGTCCACTTACCTGCCCGCTCCCCATAACTCCTTAATCCCTTATCGGTTAAGAAACTGTCTATCTCGGTCTTAAATTTATTCAATGACCCAGCTTCCACAGCTCTCTGAGGCAGCGAATTCCACAGATTTACAACCATCTGAGAAAAGAAATTTCTCCTCATCTCAGTTTTAAATGGACAGCCCCTTATTCTAAGATTATGCCCTCTAGTTCTAGTCTCCCCTATCAGTGGAAACATCCTCTCTGCATCCACCTTGTCAAGCCCCCTCATAATCTTATACGTTTCAATAAGATCACTTCTCATTCTTCTGAATTCCAATGAGTAGAGGCCCAACCTACTCGACCTTTCCTCATAAGTCAACCCCCTCATCTCCGGAATCAACCTAGAGAACCTTCTGTGAACTGCCTCCAAAGCAAGTATATCCTTTCGTAAATATGGAAACCAAAATTGTACGCAGTTAACTGTAGCAAGTCTTCCCTGCTTTTATACTCCATCCCTTTGCAATAGAGGCCAAGATTCCATTGACCTTCCTGATCACTTTCTATACCTGCATACTAACCTTTTGTGTTTCATGCACAAGTACCCCCAGGTCCCGCTGTACTGCAGCACCTTGCAATTTTGCGCCATTTAAATAATAACTTGCTCTTCGATTTTTTTTTCTGCAAGAGTGCATAACCTCACACTTTTTCTAACATTATACTCCATCTGCCAAATGTTTGCCCACTCACTTAGCCTGTTTATGTCCTTTTGCAGATTTTTTGTGTCCTCACACATTGCTTTTCCTCCCATCTTTGTATTGTCAGCAAACTTGGCTACGTTACACTCAGTCCCTTCTTCCAAGTTGTTAATATCCTTTCTGCCATCTCTATGTTCCCCATCACTAATTCCTCGGTCTCGTCGTCGAAGGGACCAACATTTACTTTAGCCACTCTTTTCCTTTTTATATACTTGTAGAAACTCTTGCTATCTATTTTTATATTTCATGCTAGTTTACTTTCATAGTCTATCTTCCCTTTCTTAATCATATTTTTTGGTCATTCTTTGCTGGTTTTTAAAAGCTTCCCAATCTTTTGTCCTCCCACTAGTTTTGGCCACTTTGTATGCCTTTGTTTTTAATTGGATACCGTCACTTTATTTATTTAGTTAGCCACGGATGGCTATCTTTTCTTTCACACCCTTTCCTCTTCACTGGAATATAGTTTTCTTGAGTTGTGGACTATCTCCTTAAATGTACACCACTGTTCATCAACCATCCTACACTTTAATCTATTTTCCCAGTCCACTTTAGCCAACTCTGCCCTCATACCTTCATAGTCTCCTTTATTTAAGCTTAGTACACTGGTTAGAGATCCAACTTTCTCACCCTCCACCTGAATTTGAAATTCAACCACTCATTCCAAGGGGATCCTTTACAAGGAGATTGTTTATTAATCCTGTCTCATTCCACAGGACCAGATCCAAGATAGCTTGCTCCCTGGTTGGTTCCGGTACATACTGCTCAAAGAACCTGTCCCTTATGCACTCTTCAAGGCTACCCTGACCAATTTGATTTGTCCAATCAATATGGAGGTTAAAATCACTCCAAAGGCTCTTTAGGTCTTTCTTTTGTGAGGTGTGCCTGCACATTTGCTCCTCTATCTTCTTTCCACTATTTGCTGGCCAGCAGTATTGTTCCTTAATTCTAATCAAATAGATTATGTCTTTGTCATCAGATCAACCATGATCATATTAAATGGCAGAGCAGACTCAAGGGGCCAAATGGCCTACTCCTGCTCCTATTTCTTATGTTTTTAAACCCTCGAGTATATCCACCCCAACCACCACTGTAACAGTATGTTTCATAAATGCCCCCACCCTCTATCTTTCCTTAGTATATTGAAGCAAGTAATACTGAGTGCCCGTTCCTCCACTTCTTTGAGCCAGGTCTCCAATATTGCCACCATGTCATAGTCCCAGGTGATGCCTGCAGCTCACCAACATTATTTACCACAGTAATTGCTCTATTTCCTTTTTTTTAAAAAAAAAACCTCTCTCCCACCCATCTTATGTTTTAGAAAAATATTCTCTCTCGTTTCCCATGGCAGCTGGCAATTATTCGACCATTCACACCTTATCTAAACTAATCTCTTTCTTACTTCTGCCATTACCATCTCAAGTCAGCCCATCATCCCCTCTGTCTCTCTAATCTCTCCTGTCTTGCACCCTGTCACAGACCTTCCCTTTGATTTTTCCTCCCTTCCCCCTTTCACTGCTCCTCAACAATCCGTTCATTTTGAACCTTCGCCAGTTCTGCCGAAGGGCCATCGACCTGAAACGGTGAACTCTGCTTCTCCACAGCTGCTGCCTGCCCCGCCGCGATTTCCAGCATTTTGTGTTTTTATTATTCACCACAGTGTTGTTAAAACACAGACAATCTGCTTCTCGCGACCATGACTGCCAAGTTGCCGGCTACATCGGCCACGCAGCATCTGAAATGGTCCTGTTGCCACCAACGGTCCTCAGTTTATATAGAGCCCTGCCACAGGCGCTCTGCATCTTGGTACAGGATCTTCGCCATCGCGCACTGCCAGGAGTCTGCGCGCCCGCCATTCATAACCCGCAGCTCTGCCCAGCCCCGCCCTCCCGCCGCACACCCACAGCTGATTGATCAGCAACCTGTCTGTCCAAAATACCAGCTTTTGATTGGGTCCTGTTAGCCCAACAACAAATTGCTGATTGGCTGTCCACCGGACAGATACCCCCACCCACCGCCTCTTTTGATTGGTCGATTGTCAGCCTCTCTCTCCAGTGATTGGCGGCTGGGAGGTGAGCGCACAATGGTTGTGCGATCTGATTGGTCCCCCCGCCTCGGTTCATGCTCAGCTGAAGCCTCGCGCAGCCGCACCGACCACCACCGGCAGAGCGAGCGGGGAGATGGCGGCGCCGCTGACAGGGTGAGCCCGGGGCTGAATACAGGCAAATGGGAGATGCTGGCTCCGGGGGACGGGACGGTATGGCAGGGCTCGGCTCGGCTCGGCTCGGCTGCCACTATCCGGCGGTTTGACGAAGCCGCTGCCGCCGGGTCACCGGTACCCTGCCGCGGCTCCTCCCCCGCGCCTACATAGAAAGCTTTGTGTATGAATATATAATAACATTTCAAATGTGGATATGAGTTTGTTTCCAGGCTGAAGCTGTGTGCAGTAGGCGTGAGAATCAGAGAAAATCAATTAAGAATGCAGGTTTCAGTCAGTGATTTTTAACTGTGGCAGGATGAATGCTGGGGCTGGGTCAGCTTCCTGTGATGTGCTTTTCTCCTGTTCACAGGTGTTTGCGCAGAAGAGGTGGTCCATACAAAACTGAGCCAGCTACAGACCTGACCCGCTGGAGGCTTTCTAATGTTGAGGGCAGACAGACGTGGAGTTGCATCGACTACAGAGAAGCAGAAGGCAGGCCACAAACAATGCTGGAGCTGCATTCATTGGGACTCAACACTGTACGTGCCTATAGTATTAAGAATTTCCATATTGATCTCTTCAAAGAAATATATACAGCCATCATTTCATACAATCCACAATTTTATTTACATATAAGGTACTGAAGGAGCAATGTCTGGATTCACATTTAAAAAAATCTCATTATTGACTCTTTTTTCATAGAATCACAGAATCTTACAGTACAGAAGGAGGCCATTTGGCTATCATGCCTGTGCCAGTACTTTGGAAAAAGCTATCCAATTAATTCCACTCTCTTTCCTCATAGCCCTACAAATTTATACCCTTCAAGTATTTATCCAATTCCCCTTTGAATGTTATTATTAAATCTACTTTCACCACCCTTTCAGGCAGTGCATGCCAGATCACAACAACTTGCTGTGTTTTAAAAAAAAAAAAATATATATATATATGATATGTTTCCTCATGTTGCCTCTGGTTCTTTTGGCAATTACCTAAAATCTGTGTCCTCTGGTTACTGACCCTTCTGGCACTGGAAATAGTTTCTCCTTATTTATTCTTATCAAAACCATTCATGATTTTGAAAACTTCAATCAAATCTCCAATTAACCTTCTCTGCTCTAAGGAGAACAATCCCATTTTCTCCAGTCTATCCACATAACTGAAGTTCTTCATCTCTGGCAACTTCCGAGTGAAGCTCTTCTGCACCCTCTCCAAGGCCTTAACATCCTTCCTAAAATGTGGCCAGAATTGAACACAGTCCTCCAGCTTGGGCCTAACAAGTGTTTTCTAAAGGTTTAACATAGCTTCCTTGCTTTTGTACTCTATTACTCTATTTATTAAGCCAAAGACCCCATATGCTTTTTTAAAAGTCTTCTCAACTAGTCCTGCCACCTTCCTGGGTCCACATACACCCCCTTTAAAATTGTACCATTTAGTTCATTATTCCTACCAAGATGTATCACTTCACACGTCTCTACGTTAAATTTCATCTGCCATGTGTCTGCCCATTTTACCAGTCTGTCTTCCTGAAATCTGTTACTATCCTCCTCGTTGTTTACTGCATTTCCAAGTTTCATATCATTTGCAAACTTTGAAATTATGCCCTCTATACCCAAGTCCAGGTCATTAATATATATCAAAAAGAGCAGTGATCCTAACACCAATCTCTAGGGTCTACCACTGTATATTTCATCCAGTCTGAAAGCAACTGTTGACCACTACTGTCTGCTTTCTGTTAGCCAATTTAATATTTGTGCTGCCACTATCCCTGTCATCCCATGGGGTTTAATTTTGTTTACAAGTCTATTATGTGGTACTTTATCAAAAGCCTTGTGAACATCACAAGATATACACAAGATCAACCACACTACCCTCATCAACCCTCTCCATTACTTCATCAAAGAACTCAATCCAGTTAGTCAAACACGATTTGCCTTTATTGAATCCATGCTGCTTTTCATTTATTCACCCATACTTCTCCAAATGCCCATTAATATTGTCTCTGAAAGGTTCCCACCACCGATGTTAGGCTGACTGGCCTGTAGTTGTCGGGTTTATAATCTGCTCTTTTTTAAATAGGCGTTTATCATTAGCAATCTGCCAGTCTTCTGGCACCATCATAGGCAGTCCCTCAAATCTAGGATGACTTGCTTCCACTCAAGAAGTTCACAGGTGTTTCAATGAAGGACCTAAAATTCCAGATCCCGAACTAAATCTTGAAGGGTGGAAGATGCCTATGCTTGAATTTTTTTTAACGTGTGGTGACCGTTGCACACCAGCCACCATACGGGCTTGACAGAGCTAGGTCTTGGTCCAGTAGCAAGGATTAACCAAGATGACTGGAGACCGGCTCTGCTGCACAGACGTAGTGTGCATACATATCGCAGTGTGGGCTGGCCCGTGCTGCCCCTGGGCCCTCGCCTCTTCTGGGCCCCGAACTCACGACTCTCCTGGGCCCCGATCACGTCCCTCGACAATCTCTCGCCGCTCCTTCGCCCCGACCTCGCCGCACCTGCAGTACCTGCCCACGCTCTCACTGCCGTTGCTCTCGTGCTCCAGCACGTGCTGCTCCCTGGAGTGGTATGCTGCCTCGCTGCTCCTTCCGCTCCCCAGCCTGCTCCGGTGGTGCTCGCAGGCCGGGGGTTGCGCAGACTGCTGGGCTAGGCCGCCACGCTGCTCCTTCCGCTCCCCGGCCTGCTCTGATGGTGCTCGCAGGCCTGGGGCTCGTGCGGACGTGCGTGCTGGCGGCTCACGCTGCCACCCCCATATCCAAGGTGGATTGGAAGATTTCCACCCTTACTTCCCTCAGTAACCTAGGATGCATCCCATCCAGACTGGATGACTTTTCTACTTTGAGCACTGCCAACCTTTTGAGTACCTCCACTTTATCCATTTTTATCCTATCCAATCTCGGTACTGTTGCATTGGCAGCACCCTCTTTAGTGAAGACAATACAAAGGACTCATTTAGTGCCTCAGCCATGCACTCTGGCTCCACAAGATCTCCTATTTGGTCCATAATTACATAAGAAATAGGAGCAGGAGTAGGTTTTATTGCCCCTCGAGTCTGCTCCGCCATTCAATAAGATCATGGCTGATCTGATCTTGGCCTTAACTCCACTTTCCTGCCCGCTCCCCATAACCCTTGACTTGCTTATCAATCAAAAATCTGTCTTATCTCCACCTTAAATATATTCATTGACCCAGCCTCCACTGCTCTCTGGGGTAGAGAATTCCAAAGATTCACAATCCCTCTGAGAGAAGAAATTCCTCCTCATTTTCATGTCCCCTAGTTCTAGATTCCTCCACGAGGGGAAACATCCTCTCTGCATCTACCCTGGGAAGAGATTACAAAATGCTGAGGTACAGCGCGACCTGGGCATACTTGTGCATGAAACGCAAAAGGTTAGTATGCGGGTACAGCAAGTGATCAGGAAGGCCAATGGAATCTTGGCCTTTATTGCAAAGGAGCTGGAGTATAAAAGCAGGGAAGTCTTGCTACAGTTGTACAGGATATCGGTGAGGCTACACCTGGAATACTGCATGCAGTTTTGGTTTCCATATTTAAGAAAGGATATACTTTGGAGGCAGTTCAGAGAAAGTTCACTAGATTGATTCTGGAAATGAGGGGGTTGACTTATGAGGAAAGGTTGAGTAGGTTGGGCCTCTACTCATTGGAATTCAGAAGAATGAGGTGTGATCTTTATCAAAATGTCTAAGATTATGAGGGGGCTTGACAAGGTGGATGAAGAATGTTTCCACTGATCGGGGAGACTAGAACTAGAGAGCATAATCTTAGAATAAGGGGCCGCCCATTTAAAACTGAAATGAGAAATTTCTTCTGAGGGTTGTGAATCTGTGGAATTCGCTGTCTCAGAGAGCTGTGGAACCTGGGATGTTGAATAAATTTAAGACAGAAATAGATAGTCTCTTAAACGATAAGGGAATAAGGGGTTATGGAGAGCGGGCAGGGAAGTGGACTTGAGTCCATGATCGGATCAGCCATGATCTTATTGAATGGCGGAGCAGGCTCGAGGGGCAGTATGGCCTACTCCTGTTCC